>NW_009646928.1:2423441-2505079 GCF_000708025.1 Charadrius vociferus | reverse complement strand
TAACCTGTGCTCGGAGGTGGTGTGCTCGCTTCTAAAAATATCGGCAATTTATTTATTGAAAAAAAACCCCAACATTTGGAGTGCTTTCCCTGGGTGTTGCAGCAGAAAGTGCGTCTGGCGGTGTGGAGTTGCATGGTGGGGGTGGTTTGAACGTCCTTTGCACTGCTCCGACCTTCTACACTTAGTGGATGTGTTCAGAAGTGAAGTCATTCCATTTCTGAATGCTCACTGTGTCTCCTGTAGTCTAGGAAAATAGTTGACAAAAATTTAGACCATAAATATGCTATATGGTTCAAATAAAGCCGTTGGAGAGATTTCACTTACACGGCGCATAGCAGGTTATGAGCATCCTTAGCCAGATTTTGACAGGTGATGCTGTTCGGAGCTGCGCTGTGGAGAGAAGCCTTTGTGCATACAGAAGGAACCTTCTTCTACTCATCACTTGTGCCATTTCCAGCTAACCTCCTACTGGTGCAGGACTGCGCCTCTGACAAGGTTTTCCATAACAGCCCTGGCAGCAAACTGTAAGAAGCTAATGAAACTTTTGGTCTAGGCACCTACCACAGATACTGATCCCTCTCTATAACATGTGACTTAAAAAAAGACGAACCTTTTAGAGGTTAAATAATGTTTATAAATGTTGAAAGTAGTCTAAATGTAAAACCAAACAGAACTGGTGATGGTAACCTAGCCCTATGAAAACTGCAGTGAAGCAGAGGGCCTGATTCTCTGTAAACTGAGATTGAGTGGGTGTGAAGAAGCAGAGTATGAGTCCCAGTAGTTCTAAATAGGTGATCTGTAATTTCTCAGGTTTCTTAAATGCAGTACATTGTGAGATCTAAATTGTAAACTAAACTTCAGGGATTCATGCTTAATGAGGTGCATAGCCTTGGAGAGTGAATGATGTTTTCAGGAAACAGATGTGAGGCATTTCATTTAGAAATCTCTCTGCCATTATATTTATATGAATCATAGAATCATCTAAGTTGGAAGGGACCTTGAAGATCATCAAGTCCAACCATTAACCTAACGCTGCTAAAATCACCACTAAACCGTATCCCTCAGCACCACATCTACCTGTCTTTTAAATACCTCCAGGGATGGCGATTCAATCGCTTCCTTGGGCAGCCTGTTTCAATGTTTGATAACCCTTTCGGTGAAGAAATTTTTCCTAATATCTATCCTAAATCTCCTCTGGTGCAACTTGAGGCTGTTTCCTCCATCAGAGGGGTTTGGTAACTTAATATTGACCATTTTTATAATGGGAATTTCATTAGAGCTATTAAGATGAAACTTTTTTCCCCTTTTTGTTGCTTGGAGTAAGCTAGTAGCGCCAATTTGTTGAATGCAAAGAATCACTTCTAGGTGCCCTGAAGGATTGTATATTATTATCCTTCTTTTCCAGAAGGCAATCTGAATGTAGGACAAACCCAGGACATGAGAGATTGTAGGTTTTTTCCTTAGTCTCTGCTGTGCTTTGCTTTGTGATCATAGGAAATACACTTAAGCATTTTGTTCTGGTTTTCCATTTAAAAAATCCATTTAAAGGTATGTTGGAAAAGTACTATAGGAATCTAAGTACTATTAGATAAAGCTTTTTCAATTAATTTACACACTTATATTTCTAGAGTGTATTTCTTTTCTGTCGATGATCTCTCAGTGTACTCATTTGAATTATTATGCAATTTCTATGTATTTTAAGCCTTTTTAAAAATCTTATAGCATTTTCTAACCTAGGTGTGGATTCTGTAAATATAGGTTCACGTAATGAGCCAATTCTCTGTAGGAATGTGCTTTTATTAAATAACAAAAATAGTTTTAATATGGTTTAGTTAATGAATATATTTATATTTTCAGGAGGAAGGTAGTCCTAAAACTGGTATGCTTTAGAATTTTGGGTGAGCCTCAGCAAAGACAATTAAAACGGCATGTAATATGGATTGTCCAACTTCATTCTTTAAAAAAAGGAGAATTAAACTTTAAATGGAAATAACAAAATACATCATGTGCAGAAATGATGTATTTTGTATGTCTTCTCCATGTTTTCCCCCAAGTCATATATCAAACTAGAACTACTAACATCTAAAGTGACAGCACGTGTAAAAATGAAGAACCACCAAAATGTTTCAGGATGAATGTTATTACTAGGTAGGGTATTGTGGGCTAGGACCACCAGTGCTTCGACCATGCAGCTTCCATGTGTGGTCAGTAACTACAAAAGCCAAGGATCAGATTAAAAATCAATTACACAGGACAGTACTTGTATATGAAGTCACAAGTGCAAAAGTATGGAATAGCAGGAACAGAAAAGTTCATAACACTGTGCTCTATCAATATTTTATTTTTGCAGGAGAGAGAGAGGATCAGTGGTGTACAACTGTACATCCTGGGTGTACGTGGAGATGTAAATAATTTTTCTGCTAAGGAAACCGGTCGTTTTATCTTTGAAGTAAATAGTTGCCTTATGACTGATTTCCTAGGGAGCAGAAGCATACCTACCATCTTAGTGTTTTTCTGTATGTCCGATCTGCACATAATTAAAAGAAAGTTGCTGATTTATGCAAGTGTGTATAATTAGCTTAGGAGCAATGTCTTCTCTCCTCTCATAGTTTCTTTCACACCAAACACTGTCTAACCAGGAAATTTCCACATTGACGTAATCTCCACTGAATGGTAGACAAAGTATTTTTTACATAACTGTTATTTCTCTAAACCCGATCACAGCTATGAGTTCAGGTAAGTGTTTTAATTGGATTAAAATACAACCTTTTTAATGATGTACAGCATTCACAACAGTCAGGGATCCCAGGATTTCATACCTGCCTATGGCATCTTGTGTTTTTCTCTGTATTAAATATAATCTTCAGTGCTTTAGCAGACTGCAGGAGCAGATCAGAGAGCAAAGCATGTAACTTTGCTAGCCTGGTGTGCTAAGAATGTTATGATCTTTGCTCAGCTATTTATAAATTATTTAAACATGAACTGGTGTTTCAAGGACATATCGTACATACTGAGCTTTTATATCCTTGTCATCCTTGTTGGACTTTCGACTTGCATCATTTACGTCTAACAAAACCAAAATAACGCATACAGGATACTACCTCAGATCTGTACCTGAAGCCAAACTCCCATAGATTCGAGGGTAAATTGAGACTGAAGCTACGTAACAGCAATATATTTGAATCAGGATTTGTTTTTTAGTTCATTGTAACGTATATTTGAGGTGTAAGTTGTTTGTATATGCTTAGTAGTCAACAGGTCTCTTGTGAGTATACAGAGAGGCTACAAGGAAGAACTGATATTCTGAAAGAATTGTTGTAAAAGAAGTATGGAAAATGCTTGTCATGTTCTATAACCTATAATTACATCAAAGAGGATATAGATTTATAATCAGGCAATATTGTGAATATTTTAGAATTGCTTTATGATGCTATTTTATTTACTTTTAAAATATATTTTTATGTGATTCGTAAAACATACACTGACTTCTGTATATTTTAATTTTCTACTCTTGCTTATTTGTAACAAATCCATAGAAATAACTCCAACATTTTTCACGTAGTTTGGATCTGAACAAAACCATGGACATACACTGCAGCTCCTGTTGGCCCGTGTGCTCGGTGTTTTCTCTCTGTATGTAGTATGTAGCTAAGCCGGTGTGTGCTTGGATCAAGTCTGCGTGGGGTTATATCAGCAGCAGGCACCGTGGTGGAGGTGGAAACTGGGAGACGGCGCAGTGTAGACGTAGCCTAAGTGCTTTCTGGCATACATGCAAAGGTGCAGTCTTCTGAGAGTGATGAATAATAACAAATTTATCTTACCACATCATGCAACTAATTTTCTAGTCCAGTGCAAAGGTGCAGTCTTTCATGAATAATAAAGTCCTTTTTCTTTCCATACCTCCTCAGAAAGACCAAAATAATTGTTAATATAGCTTGCCATAAACTTGGAGGTCTGTGCATTTTATTGAATATATGAATTCAAAATAACTCGTAGTGAGAGCAGGAATTATATTTTAAACAAATTCAAACTGCTTTATTCACTGCTCACGAGTGTAGGCATTTCTAGTATCAGCTTCCATTTGTTATGTGTGGTTGCAGCAAGTTACACATTTGTCCTACGGACAGGTATTAAGAGGAAGAAAAAGCAATTGCCCTAGCATACTTCTGTATAAACATTGTCATGGCCCACCAGCGCAAACTAGTACATGCATATGCCTATTAGGACATGATATATTCAAATTTAGTTGGTAGTCTTGTGAGGTGGCCGCATGATGGGTGTGGTACTAGTGCAGCTGTAGGTTTTCTCTTTTACCAGATGATATTGGAAATTGTCATTGCCTGAGTTATTTCTGCATGTTGTTAGGATTTGATCTCTAAAATCCTGTATTCTGAGCAGATTCAATTTATTTTATAACAAAACCTCATATTCCAGCAGAGGATCTGGAGCCCTCAGCACAGGAAAGACATGGACCTGTTGGAGGGGGTCCAGAGGAGGGCAACAAAAATAATGAGAGGGCTGGAGCACCTTTCATATAAGGACAGGGTGAGAGAGTTGGGGTTGTTCAGCCTGGAGAATGGCAGACTCCAGGGAGACCTTATTGTGGCCTTTCATTACTTAACAGGGGCTTAGAAGAAAGATGTGGACAAACGTCTTAGCAGGGCCTGTTGCAATAGGACAAGGGGTGATGGTTTAAAACTAAAAGATGGTAGATTTAGACTAGATATAAGGAAGACATTTTTTACAATGAAGGTGGTGGTGGTGAAACACTGGAACAAGTTGCTCAGAGAGGTGGTAGATACCCCACCCCTGGAAACATTCAAGGTCAGGTTGGATGGGGCTCTGAGCAACCTGATTTAGTTTAAAATGCCCTTGCTTATTGCATGGAGGCTGGACCAGATGACCATCAGAGGTCCTTTCATACCCAAACTATTATATGATTCCATGAATAAAAACCCAACAAACCAGCTAATTGAAATCATGCCCTCGAAGTCAGGTGGCCACCAGATATTTTTCAAATACAAGTATTTTTCTTATCCAGTGTAATACCTGTTTTCATCTGCATCTTACAACTTGCTGTATTTAACAAGCTCATCGTTCTTATGAAAATTCCTTTGTTCTGTTAGTCTTTTCTGCACTATATTTGTTGTGATCACTTACTACTCCTGCTGCTTTGTCAGTATCCTCAATGGATGTTTCCTGAACTGACTTGCCACTTCATCTTTGAATTCAGCAGTTGTCAAAATGTATGTCAATGTAAATCTGTAGAAGTATTTCATAGTTGCTGTAAGTTTTAAATTTTCATTAGCTGTAACAATGCAGATGCTAAATCGGTAAGGGTGCATTTAGCATAGCATATCGGTGGATGGCAGTGGCCAGAGTTTGAATCAAAGGATATCATCACTTGTGCATATTGTTCAATTATAAATTTCATTTGCAATGTATCTCAGAGTCTGTCTTCATATTAAAGTGCTTTTAATGTCTGTTATGAAGCTACAGTGCTGGTTAATGTAATTTCATCCAGATCTACTTATGTCAAATGGAATTTTAACTGTCCTGAGCTCCAGTTCACGTTTATGGAAGTTGGAGGGTTTATTCAATAAGATTTAGTCACACCTTGGTTGCAAAGCATGCACCATACATAAAAATTTTCATAAATGAAAGGACAAAGTTTCCTTGCAATTTTATTGTTTCTCTTGAAGAATTTGTTCTTTTAAAAAAGCATATGAAGGTGAAAAAAATTCTTATGTTTTGTTTCCTATTATAGCTGTATTGTTCAGGTAGTGTATTTTTAACTTGAGATAAATCTTTATGAATATCATTACTTAATAAATATGTCTTTTGACATTCCACCATTTATACAGATCTAAAAATTTACCTATTGGAAGGATGCATAATTTGTAGAGCAGTGTATGTAAAGAAATGAAGCACACTTGATTGCTCCATCTAACCCTCCAATAATTTTTCGGTGCACTGGCCAAACTGAGTTGAAGGCACAAATATAATTGAGTAATATAAGAGATGAGTGTGTAGGTGAAGGAGAGACCCCCATATTTGCATTCTTTTGACCTTCACTGAGGAAGATAGAACTCAACTATTACAAATTCTGTCTGACTGCAGCTGACAGCCAGTCAGTCTGGCTGGTCAATCAGTACCTGCATAGATCGGGATTATATACAGCATTTCTTGTGCAGGACATGAGAGGTTATCATAGGGGTTCTGAGTGTAGATAACAGTAGTAATTTCTTGGAAACTAAGCATCAGCAGTTTTACTTGTGTTGCATTTTTGTAACTCTGGAATGATTTGTGTATATAAGAATCCTAGGGAACGGGGTTTAAGTAAAATTTGATTTCCTGTGTGTCAGAGGAAATGTGAAAACTGGAATGCCAAAGTCTCATAAAATGGAAATCAAAAGAAAAGAACTGTAATTTGATTATTGTTTGAAAGCCTCGTGATGAAGCTTTTCCCATGACGAGGGAAGGAGGAGCTGAAATGTGAATGCTGAAAATGTGGATTTGGTAATACTACTGTAACAAGTGCAAAGTGCCTCCTGGGGAGAGTTTATTGCCTTCTGTCCCCATGGAAGTAAACACTTATCTGGACATTACTTCAGGTTAACAGTAACATCATTTGTATCTAGCACATAAATCTCTTACTACAGGTGTAAAGTGCTTTGATAGGTCACGGGTATCCCTTTCTCAAACTTCCCTTTCTCAAAGAGAAATTAAAAGTCAAAGAGCCTTACGGCATTGCCTGGAGGAGAGAGGTGCTTCAGTGTTGTCCTGCTCTCGATAAGGGAAAATGATATCTTGGTGCCAGTATTCTTCTGCATCCTACTGCTTGGCTTTTCTGCATGTCAGGAAAGGGAAGGAGAAAGTACAGGGAGCGTAGAGGCATGATCTATTTCTGATTCCTTGCAGTTCTCTCCTTGCTCATGTTTCAAGCGGAATATACTTTAAAATACTATTAAAATTCACCAAATGGTCCATGATAGTGGTTACTGCTACCTTCCAGCCCATAGAGTTTGCCTTTGCATCTGTGAATAGATGTTTTAGTTTCAACCCAGAGGTGAAATAGTTTTATTTGTCTAGTATGTAGTGTGATACTGTTTTCTACAGCCTTGCCAGTGGAAGAAATACATCATATCTGCTCATCCTTCATGGACCGTTGTTTGCTGTCTGAAATGCAATATTGCCCTTTTAAAGACATAAAAAGAGCAAGGGAAGGGAATGGACCTCAATGTTTTCATTCAGTTAGAGCAGGGTTTGATGCTACAGAAATAAACATTTTAAAATTCTAGAGGCATCTTGGCAAAGAAGGCAAAACTACATTTCTTCTGTTTTTTCTTTTTCAAGTGTCAAACCAATTATGAGGAAGAACCTAAAAAAAGTACATATGGTAGAAAATAAAGTAATAGGTTATAGTTAGATAAACTTGATAAAAACAAAACAAAAAACTCCAACTTGTTCCTTTCTTCTAGATTAACAAGTCTTTCACAGCATACATAAACATTCAAATATTTAATCTTAACACCATAGAAATAGTTTCTTTTGTAAAGCTATATATGCTACACATGAACAGAAATACTTGCCCAAATTGTATATGTGAAGAATTGTAGCACTTATCCTCTGTCTCTATTTAAACTTTAAGCTTGAATAGTTTGCACTTAAAAATATGAAATAGCCTTCTGAAGATACACTTCTGACAAGCTTTTTTATAATCTCCTTTTACAGATAGTCAAGCAGACATTGTCAAGAAAATTGTTTTATCTCTATAAAATGCATGCCTGAAATCTTCACAGCCAAATAAAGCAGGGGTAAAATATCCTTTAAAGAAGCCTTATTGACATAATTGAATAGAGAAGTATAACTAGCATTGATGCTGTCACTTGTATATGTATGCAGTGATGTTGTATTGAAGAAGCAGAAGGAGAAGATAGATGACGTGCTATGTGGCAATATTACTGCCAGATAAGACTGGCTATGCTCTAAAGAGGCGAATTAGTAATATAAATAAGGAGCCGGATAAAGCATTCAGTGGTCAAACAAAGCAGAAAGGCTTGTAGGGTAGTGAAAATAAATGAAATACTCTTGCTTTTCATCATTTCCTAATCATTTTGTAGCCCTGCTTTGCAACACTAGGGATGCCCACCTCACTTTGGCCACAGTGGAATGGGATGTCTGCACAGTATCCTGCTGAGATACAAATTTAGGGACAATCATTATAAATTGAAGATTGGAGGAGGGGTGTAGGAGTGTCACCCATGCGTTATCGTAAGAGACACTAAGCGTGAAGTTTTTAATTTCCAAATGAGTCATTCCTCCTGCATGGTTTTGTCCTGGCATTTGCTGTGCTCATGGCATGATTCCTACTCAGCTATGGTTGCCAGGCCAGTTAGTGAAGGGTGATTACTACAGCAGCTGCTAAAGCTCTTTCTAGGGTTGTAATACCTTGCAGACAAGGGAAATGGAGATATAGTGGCAGCTGCCCCACAAAGACACTGAAAACTTGGAGAAAAAGAGTAAGAAGCTGGGTTTTTTTAAGCAAAAAAGATGAAGACAAATGTAATACCTCCACAGTTTCTTTTACTTCAAATTTATTTTAAACTGGGTGAGGCAGCCTAGGCAGTGTCTGCTTCACTGGGCAGAGTCATAGTTTTTCTACAAGAAGGATGGCCTTGCCTTAAAATGCTTCTGCTCTAGCTGATATCTCTACCAAACTGCTGAGAGTGGAAGATTTTTAATTGATTTAAGAGAGTTGCCCACACTTTTAGATTCATTTATGGTCCTAATCCATACATTGGGCTAAGAGGTTTCAGAAACAGGAGTACACTTAGGAAAGGACAGAAACTTTAGTAGAGAGTCCAGTGGTTGAAGTCTCACTGAAATGCGTTTTTTAGCTTCTTATGCTCATGGATATCAAGTTAGAGCTCTGCAGCATCAGCAGTGAGGGGACACTTCAGTAGCGTAACAGCGTCCGTGTCACAGAACAGAAGGGTACCAGCACTATCAGCAGAGGGGGGCAAAGCTCAGGGAGATTGCTCTCTAGTGTAAACAGCAGCGGTGATCACAGAGGAGTGACTTCAGGCGATCTGATATGGTCTCTGGAAAAGCCTTTCCAGAGGCTTTTGGAGCCATGTTGGGGTGTAGGGAGATTCACCTGCTTGGGGTTAACTTTTGAAGCTCATCTCCCTGGTTTGGGGAATGGTTCCTTTCTGGATTAATACCACTGCCTCCTATCTGTGTGACTACAGTGACATTAAAGCTTGAATAATTCTCCATCTGCCATCAGTAGTACTTTTCTAATTAATAGGTTTAATCATTAATGTTCTAAGGAATATATTATAATATTAGCTGTTTAAATATTATGCCAAACTATGCTTTAAAAAAGCCAAGTTTACAGCAATTTAGTAAGATGATAGCTGCAATGAGGAAGTAAATTTATGTTGCCCTGTACTGATGTTCCACGCTAGGCAGCTTGTACTTAGGAAATAGAAAACAAAATTTGGCATCATAAATAGCTTCATGAATGTTAATTTAATGATGATGACAATAGTTACAATGATGACAATTTTATTAGAAGATACTTTGTAAAAAGTGGTCAAACTTTGCCTGAGTTTTACAGGCATGTGGAAAAGCAGTTAATTGACACCATGGTATTTCATTATTCTCATTATGCTCTCCCACTAAGTAAAACTATCCTTTTAAAACCAGTCTCATTGTTATAGAATATAAGCTCTTGATAGAAATGAGTTTGAGTGGTACTACTATTACCGTTACACTGCAATCTGGAGTTTTTACACAGGCAAAATTCCATGTCCTAGTAAGAACTAAGGGCCACCTCAGCTTGGTACACCTAGTGTTAGTTAATTCCTTACTCCTAAACATTGAGGAAATTTCCCAGGAGCTCTGATCAAATCTGAAGGCATTGTTGTCAAGCAACTTTCACCTAGTTCATTTTTATGCTTATTCATGATCTTAACAGAACAGCTAACTCTTAAACTTGGTGTTGGTCTGTGTGTCTTATTTGATTCTGAGCGCATGATTCTGTGCTGGCTGCTGCTGGTTGGTTTTTTTTGGTAAAACACAGCTGGAGGAGAAGGTGCCTTTTCTAAGATAGATTAATAGTTAAATGATTCACTGAAAGCCTCTCCCAAATTCTAGCTTTGTTTCCAAATGTGCTGGATCAAAATTTGTGCCCTTCCAGTAAAAATATTCGTGGAAATTTAGTTGTACACAGTAGTATTCAACCCAGTATATTTCGAAGAAAGGCTGCTGAAACAAATGGGCTGCAGTAATGAATTATTAAGATACACTGTAAGGAATATAACAATTTTCAGATTACTACTATGCATATTGCTTAGAAGTTTGGATTCCTCTTTTTGTTTAGAGCATGTCTGTGTGTCCCCCTTCGAGTGCCCACTTCGTGTACTCTAGGTGGAAGTAAATGGTGCTAATACAAAGTGCTGTAGCTCAGCTGCTTGCTGACGTAAGCCCCTAGGAACACACAACTTTAGTTTGTCCTTCCCAGTAAATATGGAGTTTAGTTTCTCACTGCTGTGCTGATTAGCGTTTAAAACTCTGCAAAGCATGGCTCAGCTACCTGTGAGAATGCTTGTCCTTCCATGATGACTCACTTTATTGGGGTCGTGAAGCAGTTTTGTCAGAAGAAAGAGCTTTTCCTGCAGTTCATCTTCCTGACACAAGACACTCCTTGCCACATCAATGGAAGTAAGCCCTGTTCTCACCTTCTTCTGAACTAGATGGAAACCCTGTCTCTTGAGCCTTCAGCTACTCTCAGGAAAAAAAGCTACACAGTCTATGAATTAAATCCCCACAAAGCTTGTCCTTTTGACAGGTATTGTGGTTTGGGCTGGACTGGCCACTAAAATGAACGACAGATGCTCTCTAACTTCTCTTCCAAGTGAGAGAAGAGAGAGAGAGAGAGACTTGCGAGTTGAAAAGAAACAAAACTACTTTAATGAAATACTAATAACAAAATAATAAAAAGAAAAGATAATAATATTCATAAGCAAATAATGAAATATAAACAATATATACAAAACCATATTGAGCTCCCGGGATGACAGTCACGTCACCGGCAGGCACTGGGGAAGTCCCAGACCGGACTCAGCAATGGACAGGAGCTCATCTCAAGAATTGGATTCAGGAGTGCATAGATTGGGATCAAAGGCAGTGTCCTCCTTGGATGCTGGCCATTGAAGAAAGAGGGCTGACCCTTTGATCCATCAGCTTTTTGTTGGTCAGTTTTGGGTCACCTGTCCTGTCTGCTCCTCCCTGCAGGTGGGACCATTCTATGCTCTTCTGCTTCCGACCCTCCAATGGGGCAAATAACAAATGAACGACAGATGCTCTCTAACTTCTCTTCCAAGTGAGAGAAGAGAGAGAGAGAGAGACGTGCGAGTTGAACAGAAACAAAACTAATTAAATGAAATACTTATAACAAAATAATAAAAAGAAAAGATAATAATATTCATAAGCAAATAATGAAATATAAACAATATATACAAAACCATATTGAGCTCCCGGGATGACAGTCACGTCACCGGCAGGCACTGGGGAAGTCCCAGACCGGACTCAGCAATGGACAGGAGCTCATCTCAAGAATTGGATTCAGGAGTGCATAGATTGGGATCAAAGGCAGTGTCCTCCTTGGATGCTGGCCATTGAAGAAAGAGGGCTGACCCTTTGATCCATCAGCTTTTTGTTGGTCAGTTTTGGGTCACCTGTCCTGTCTGCTCCTCCCTGCAGGTGGGACCATTCTATGCTCTTCTGCTTCCGACCCTCCAATGGGGCAAATAACAAAGTGAGCTGCCCTTTGGTGTTATAGCAAGTACAAGCAGGAGCCTCTCTGAACACCATTCCTTGGTATTAATTATAAACATCAGGCCTTATCTTTGCTAGAAGCCAACACCGGGAAAAATATGCCGTTAATTTCAGAGTTCAGTTAGAAGAGGGTTAGCCGAAAAGTAAAATTACTGAAAAGAAAATGGTTCTGTTTTGCCTCAAAACAGGACAGCAGGACCAGAAGTGGAAGAGATTTCTGCACTCGCATTTCAGAAAGAGCACTGGGAGAACGGTTCATACAGAAGTTCATACAACCTGATGCATGTTGTTTGCTAACCCTGTTTGGTTTTTCCCTGGCTGACTGCATCAAACAGTTAGAACCACTAAACACTGAGATCCTACTGTCAGTTCTATGCAGATGAACTGATGGACTTGAACGGAGTCAGCTGTGAGCAGTTGTATGAACGAAACAGTCTCAGACACAGTTTCTCTAGGAAAAAGGGATATCCTGAGAATGATCTCCCTTTTTGTTCCTTGTCGGGTTTTGCTGTTAATTTTGAGACTCCATAAATTAAGGGAGTTAGTGTTCCAAGTGCCAGTGTAGTTTGGGTAGAGACCTTGTATAAATGTATTTTAAATCTGTTTGCAAGCTGCGCCTCCTAATCTTCTTAAAAGGCTTTTGACAAGAGAGTTAATGCTTATTAGTACCTGTCAGCACAGTTAAAAAAAAGGAATGGGTGAAAATCTTACTTGAAATACTTCAAAAGGGACCTGTTGTAGTTGGTTGTAGTTTGAATTGGTAAGAGGATGTCACTGTCGTGTAGAAGCAACTTTATACACCAGAGAGTTGTTATTCTCATCTGTATTTAATAATGGTAAGTTGGAGTATAAATGAGGATAGAGATTTAATCCCTCCTAAACTTAATTTAATAAGAAAGATGAGAGACAGAGATTCAGGGTGAGTAGGATCTGGGCTTCTTCCCTGACACAAACATTTGGATCCCTTAAGTCTTTGATTCCAAAGAGA
The DNA here is from genome assembly GCF_000708025.1 of Charadrius vociferus. Classification (NCBI taxonomy): domain Eukaryota; kingdom Metazoa; phylum Chordata; class Aves; order Charadriiformes; family Charadriidae; genus Charadrius; species Charadrius vociferus. Next base: position 2,492,244 of record NW_009646928.1, on the reverse strand, counting down.
AATCTTTAAAAAAATTCTGTTGGAAGGAGTGCTTACACTGTGGGTGTACATAAAGATATGTATGTGTGAACTTAGTCTTGGTTCATTGTAAGCTACCTGACTTCTGTTCATTTAGAAGCTCATCCACTGGCTAAAAGAACATTTTTGTCAGTAAAAATTAACTAGCAGCATTTGAGTGAGTGATAGGTCTAACGATCACAGATAGTTCTCTGTCTTTCTTGTACCCCTTTATACATAAATGATTTCTGAATCTGGTCCAGCATGATCTCCTAGGGATGTGCTGTGTTTCTTTCTGTACATAGTGGTAGGCATTTGGTCTGTTATGAAAGATTCTTTCTAATGCTGTCAGTTAGTGGTTGGCTTACCTGCTGGTTCGTAATGTTTGATAATCGCATTTAAAATGTACATGATGGACCTAATTTGCTTTAGTTTCATACATACATAGTAGTTTTCTGAATCTGCTGAACTGCTTGTCCACATGCTGCTTTGTTGGAGGGAGTTCTACAATTTAATTTTTCTCGAAACCTTGGTTTTTTAAAGGTGTCACTGTCATAGATTTCAAATATTTTAAATATTTGGATTAAAACTCTTTAGCCTTACCAGTGAAGAGTTACGATTCTTGCTTGCATATTTAATTTGTCCAACATTAAGAGACAGGAACTGCATGAAAGAGAATGTACTTATTGCAGTTGTCTTTCTCACTTGCAAGTGAGAAGAGAAAACAGAACACTCAAGTTTGTACCCAGTAAAATGTGGAAGAGAGATGTGGATATAGGAGTTACTGCTGATATCTAAAGCTTTCCTTTTAGCCAGATAGAGAACTTCTATTTTGGGTACTGATTCCACAGACCTCTTGTATGTTTGGACATCTGTTTATTCGTTGTTCTCTTACAAACTTAAAGCTATGTATCATTCTAAGCTCTTTAGGATAAGGACTGTATCGTATATATTTTTACAGTAATTGCTACGGCAGGACCTTGGTGCTAAATGGGGCTTCTGGGCACTGCCTGTGTTGAAATGATAATAGTCATGCTCAAGTTGATAACAGACCGTTGGTGGGATATTTTGGAAGGGTTTAATTATGTACCTGTGAAATGCATTTGAATTGGTTTATATTATAGTGTGGCATTTAATGCAAACATTTGTAAGTTTAGTGCATGCAGGTGGGGATATTTCTTTCCTAAAGCCCTTGAGAATTTTGTCCTTTGTTTTCTTGCAGACCTTTGGAACGTTCCAGTGAAGATGTAGATATAATATTCACACGGCTGAAAGAAGTGAAAGCTTTTGAGAAATTTCATCCAAACCTTCTCCAGCAGATATGTCTGTGTGGGTATTATGAAAATCTGGAAAAAGGAATCACATGTAAGAGAGCTTCATACGATGATCTATTTTATGTAGATAAAATCGGGGGTTAGGCTGGGATTGTCTCTAGGAGATCAATGAGAGAGCACAATTAGTGGAACGTCCATAAAAATGTTTACAGTCATAGTCATGGGGGAAGGCAGGACTAAAGTGCTGCTTGCTCTACAAATACATTGTGTAGTGAATCTATGGTAACAAGGCACACATTATTAGGTATAGGACTCTGCCGCTGTTTTCTTGAAAGATTAGAAGCAAGTCATTGCACTATAACCTCATTCTTCCCCTGTAAATGTATTATTGATCTCTTTTGTAGGTGCTTTGTGATGTCAGGGGCAAAAGTATATCACCTAGGCATATCATTAATAGCATGTGGTTTGCAGTCACTCTGGATAACACAGACAGAATTGCAGAGCTGCGTACTGCTGTGGGGTGCAGCAGCTCTGTGCCTGCTCTGGCAGCCCGCGTGCCAGATGAAGGTGAACAGCTGTTCTTGGTCTATGAAGCTGAGGTGGAAATAAGTGGTGGTTCTGTGATGGGAATGTGTGAGTTCCCACAGCTGGACCAGGGGAGTAGCTGATGGAGACATGTGGTGTTTGGCAGCATCTCAGGTACCCCTCAGGTAAATCTGGCGTGCTTTAGCCACACAGCACTGGGATTTGCTTAGAGTAATAGGAATTCTGATGCTCTGTAATCGCACGGTTGGAATGCCTGAACATCAACGTCTTGCAGTTGCTTCTCAGCCAGAACTTTTACTGAAGTCAGTAGCAGCTGTGTTTGCATTAGAATATTCTGAATTTCAAAGGGACATTGTTCAGAAAGTATTTTTTGGGGGGGGGTTGCTTGTTTGTCTGTTTGTTTTGTTTTGTTTATTAACTAAGCAGTAAAAGAGAGGCAAACTGGGGAGAAGAGTGAAGAAAGTCTATGAGCTGTCATTGTTTTTGTAGTGTATTGAGCAGTTTACTAAAATATGTGCTTTTCAGTGTCATCAGAAATATTACTGTAATAGTAAGTAAGTAGTCTGATATGGCAAATTCTATAATGCAAGAAGAGACTACAGTAGTATAGTAATATGAGGGAAAATGTTTGTTAATGTTGCTAAACTTAAAGAGATAGCTCTTATTTACAAGATTTAATCTTTTCAGTATTCCGTCAGGGTGATATTGGGACGAACTGGTATGCTGTTCTGACAGGATCACTGGATGTGAAGGTTTCTGATACAAGCAACCACCAGGTAAAATACATTTTTCATTGAAACCATCCAGTCAGTAGTACAAAGAGAGGGTGTGACTTATGCTGACATACGACATACATCTTACGGATATTTTGTCTTACCACAAGCATGTTTCTCTGAGTCTCCTTTACTCTCAGTTGTCCTTTGTCTATAGAGGCAAATCGTGCTATTGATTTCAAGAAAACTGAAATGTAATGCTCTGAAAAGGGGTCTACATTTTAATATGAAACAAGACTCCTCTGTCTTTTCTAATAGTGCCATATGGAGTTAAGGTAAAGATCTAAGAGTTGTTAATTCATTCCCTGGAAATGTTTTAATTCAATCCTTGTTCAGAAAGTTCAAACAAAACCTACCAACAGTGCAGTCTGATAACAGCATACTGCAGTTTCCACTGTGGGAATGGTAAAGTACTATAGAATCATAGAATGGTTTAGGTTGGAAGGGACCTTTTAAAGATCATCTAGTTCCAACCCCCCTGCTATGGGCAGGGACACCTACTAGACCAGGCTGCTCAAAGCCCCAATCAGCCTGGCCTTGAACACTTCCAGGGATGGGGCCTCCACAACTTCTTTGGGCAACCCAAGCCAGTGTCTCACCACCCTCAAAGTGAAAAATTTCTTCCTGGTATCTAATCTAAATCTACCTTGTTCCAGTTTGAAACCATTCCCCCTCATCCTATCACTACATGCCCTTGTAAAAAGTCCCTTCCCATCTTTCCTGTAGGCCCTCTTCAGATACTGGAAGGCTGCTATAAGGTCCCCCTGGAGCCGCCTTCTCCAGGCTCAATAATCCCAACTCTCTCAGTCTGTCTTCATAGGAGAGGTGCTCCAGCCCTCTGATCATCTTTGTGACCCTCCTCTGGACCACTCCAACAGGTCCATGTCTTTCCTGTACTGAGGACTCCAGAGCTGGGCACAGTACTCCAGGTGGGGTCTCACAACAGTGGAGTAGTGGGGGAGAATCAGCTCCTTTGACTTGCTGGCCACGCTTCTTTTGATGCAGCCCAGGATACGGTTGGCCTTCTGGGCTGCAAGTGTGTGTTGCTGTCTCATGTTGAGCTTCTCATCCACCAGTGCTGCGAAGTCCTTCTCCTCAGGGCTGCTCTCAATTCCTTCATCCGCCCAGCCTGTATTTGTGCTTGGGATTGCCCTGACCCATGTGCAGAACCTTGCACTTGGCCTTGTTGAACTTTCTGAGGTTGTCATGGGCCCACTTCTCAAGCCTGTCCAGGTCCCTCTGGATGGTATCCCTCTCCTCCAGCGTGTCTGCCACGCCACACAGCTTGATATCGTCAGCAAACTTGCTGAGAGGGCACTCAGTCCCACTGTCTGTGTCGCTGACAAAGATGTTGAACAGCACCAGTCCCAGTACCGACCCTTGAGGAACACCACTTGCAGTAATAGCAGAGTATTGGAACTGCTGCCATGTTTGCCTGTAGGTAATACCCTATTCAGTGTTAAGGAATAGAAGAACAAGTAAAATTCCCCCCAGATTGCAAGTGATGTGTCAGTATCTTGGCACTCCTGGATTTACTAAATTGAGAATTTAGAATAAATAATAGTAAAAAAAGGATGAGATATTTCTTGTGGAGACAGTTTCTCACCCATGTCATCTAATGTCATGCTGACAAGTCATGCACTTCCTGCTGTGAGCTGGGTCTTCTGGGAAGGCATCATGTCCCATTCCCTGCTCCTGTGTTTGAGATCTGGGATTGTCCCATCATGTAGCTCAGCATGGGGTTGTACCTCTGACATGTGACTCGTTGTGCCTTCACATGAGTGGTGTAGCTACCCAGGACCTGAAATAGAACACTACCCTTTTTTCCTGCCGTGATTGAATATAGCATGCAGGGGTGGGGGTGGGGAAGGGGGGTGGGGGTGGATTCTTTGTCCAAAGTTTGTCTGATTGGGGAAGGCTTCTTGCTCATAGAAGATTGGCAGAAATTGGATTTGTCACTTTGTTGAGCACTGTGAAATTGGGTCAGAATGCAAGTCAGGGCAGTGTGTGAGCACAGGGTCTTTCTACTTGCAGTAAAATGATACAAAAGGAACTTCTTTTATATCATTATTTTTAGCAACCTCTTCACTATACTAAGTAGAGACTGATTGAGTGTATAATTAGCTTATCATTGGTATTGTCACAATTTGGAGCAGTACTGGGCTCTTATGAGACCCTTTTCTGTGCAGGTCTAAAGCAATCACGAATATTTTCCGGTGTTTGCCGAAAGATGGCACTACACTGTTGTTAAGGTCCAATGCTCTTTACTGAATCAGAAAGAAATATATCCACAAAAGTGTTCTGAATGTGGAAGTTAAATTAAGAATATGTTTGGAGTGTTGATTTGTTCCATTCGATGGAGGATGGAACACTTTTACAGCCTTTTAAGAAATCTCATGTAAATATTTTTTCTGCTTATTCAGGTTCACTGCGTTTTCCTGCCAATAGGAAACTAAAGAACTACAATTAATGTAGTGCTGGTTCTAGAAATTATATTCTGCAGTAATTTCTTAACCTTGCGTTTCCTTCTCACAGGAACAATAGACTGAATTCTTACCACTACCTAGTTGCCATAGGATACAGCCTCACTGCCAAAAGCACAGCAGCTTACGCATTTACCATTCCAGTGCTGAATAAGTTTGGTGCTTGGGGACTCCTAAATAGTGTTTGAGTCCAGTATTTTCTCTGGTTTTGCTCCAGCTTGGAGTTTATACCGTGTCCATCCTTGTCCATCCTTGGTCTCCTGCTGCTTGTCCTGCCTTTATCTCCTGGGTGCCCTGTTCCAGTCTTGCCCGTACTTCCTTGTTGGCATGGTGCTAGTCATTCTTGAGCTTGAAGTACTTTCTCACAGTCCCTGCCTACTTTGCTCACTACAAACCCAGATGATGGAGGAAATACAGTGTAGCTCCATAGGCAGGCAGCCCTGACAGACTCGGTTGCTAGCATTGTGTTCCCAGCTAGGAATGGATGACCAGTGCTTAAGATGCAGGGATGCTTGTAACCTACCATCGAGCACAATTTCCAATAACAGCACCCAGGAGCCAAAGCTTCCTCTGCAAAGTCATAGTAATGATTAATTGCTCTGCTGTTACTATTATACCATAAACGGCACTAATGCTAATGAGAAACTCCAGCAGTACAGAAGAGATACAGAAGTTTGCCTGAGTTTACAAATTCAGAATTTTGTAGTCTCAGGTGAAAGTACAGAAGGACTATGCCATCTTTTCTAGGAAGAGAGAAGCTAACTTTGTATTTAGGTTCCTGTTGGTTAAAAAGTCTTTAGACATGACTAATAATCTTTTAATATTTAAGATGAGCAGGAGGTTGTACTAGATGACCTCCAGAGTTTTCTTGCAGCTTGAATTATCCCATGATTATATGATGATGCCTGCAGTGTTGATGTAAATATGGAAAATCAATTCTCTTGATTAAAAATACATTAGTTCCACTTTTACTAGGTGTTTATCTGCCTGGGGAAATTAAATTTCAACAAGCCTGGGACTAAATGCATTGTGTGGCAGCTACCATGTGCTAACTCTTTATGCAGCCACCTTTGGTGTCTGGTTGCTTTCTCCCATTAAAAGTTATTGTGCAATTGGTGCTTACTAAGAATGTCTTAATGGCCTTTGCTCCTACAGAGGCATGTCGTTACATGTCTTGCACTAGAAATTATATCTAAATGCACTAATGGATCAAGACTTTTAAATGTTTTAGTAAACATAAACCCATGTATTTAGGATCTCATACATAAAGCCTTGCTTTCATCTTGGTTTGGAAAAATCTGACTGTTTGCAAAACTGTATTATGACACAAGAGGGCAGTGTTAGAATACATAACAGACTGAGTACAGGCAATATTTAATACTAAAATGGCTAGTTTGAAAATCACATTCAAGTATTTACAGTATACCTGTTTGAAAGAGTTTGACCAGAGCAGATTTCTCTGTTACTGTTAGTTCTGTTCTACTGAGGTGGTAAAATATGCTAGTTGCTGCTGATCGTGATGGTAATGTCATTTGCCATTGAAATGGGACACTACAATTTACAATACAGAGTTCTGACAGGATTACCCGTCCAGTACATCCTGAGTGGTGGCTGGTCTGCTTTCTATACAAATTACTTGTGAATTTTCTGGCTATTCAACGATCAAGAAGAGACTGAAGAGGACTTTTTTTTTTTTTAAGGTAAAAATGTCACACTATGAATTGCAGAGGTAAGTGTAATGAACTGTTTTGGTCTTGCCTCAACTTGTTTGTAACAAATACCCTGATAAATATTGTACTTAAAAGTCACACAAAGACTTAGTAAGTCCCCTTCAAAATAAACAGAAAATGCATCCTGTTTATCAGAAAGAGGTCTTTACTCTCAACTATGAACAAATTCTGAATTTAATTTTTATTTGGCATTGTTACCTACCAAGCTATATAGTAATAGAAGTTCCTCTTAGAGATATTCCTAGTTTGGTGTTGTCCTAAAATACTGCTGCCTGCCTTGTGTATGTTTAGTTTTTGAACTCTGTTGTGAAAATGATCAGGTTCTGAAGGATGTGTGTTGGTGATGTCTCAGAATAATGCTGGAAATAAATGCATTATGACAAAAGCATCAGTGTGGCATCTTTGCCAGATTCTGCAGCATTGTGTTTTACTGAATTAGATTCAGAGCCTTTTACCCCAAATGATTAAGATTTATATTCCTATCTGATAAAACGAGAAGGAATGAAGAGAAGAAAGACAAAGACCAAATAGCATTTTGATCTGCAATTTTGCTGCAGTCTGCCAGCTGAATCATAGTGTGTGCTGGGGGCCATTTCTAGGTTATCTTGCTTGTGTTTGGGTGGAGTTTATTTAAGCTGATCAGATTTTAAAACCAGACCAAATTGAACACAGGGCGTTGACTTTACAAACAATTAGCCTTTTTCATTAAAGCTTTAAAGGAGGCGTTGTGGATGCTTGGGTGAAATAACAGTGTCAGTTGTGGGAAGGTGCAGAGGACTGGGGATCAAAAGCCAAATAACTTAGTGGGGTTGCTGAGAAGAGTGACTGTACAGTAAGAGGTTCAGATGTCCACGTAAGAAAGGGAAGAATTTCCTGGCTGTTTGAAATGGAAGGTAAAGGAGGTATGTGATAGGTGAAGTGGAAACAAGGAAAGAGGTTTAAACAGGACAGTCCTTGCCATACTGCTTTCTGCATGTAATTGACATTATGTATGCATGTAAATAGCTGTTATGTATTTTGGAGATAACCTATGTGAAGTTGCAACATAGATTTATACTGCAGTGTAATGTAAATATGCACAAGCTACCTTTAAATTATTTAGTTTGAGCATATGAACTGCTCTACCGTTGTAACATAGCGATTGGTTGGACTAATTTACTCAGCTGAGAAGCAGGGTGTGTTGGCCTGTGCTGAGGTCCACAGTGTTGTGGTTGTACTGATTTTGGTTTTGAACTTAGCTTATTGAAAGTTAATAAATAGAAAAATCATTTAGTTTCTGTCTGCCAGGTAACCTAGCAAAAACTCCAAGATATTGCAGGTGGCTTTCAGAGGATCAGATAGAAAGGTATGGAAATAATGAATATGTTATTACAGTACAGTTAATCTCATCTGTAAGTATTTTAATTAGGAACTAGACGAGAAGTTGGTCACAGCTGTTCTAGAAGCGTAATGCCTCCTTTAAGCAAATCACCTTGTCTTGTGTAAAGAGAATGACCTAACATACGTTGGAAAACTGCAGTTCTAGTGTGGGAAGATATTTCTATGTCATCTTTAAAAGTAGTTGGATAAGGATTTCCTATCTGAATGGCTGAAACATACTCCAGTGGAGGTAATGTAACAGGGAAATCACTTCATAGATGGTTTACTTTCACAAGTATCCTTTGGTTTCTCTGTCATAAAAAGAAATTTTTGCTGAGGACAAAATGAACTGTGTCAAAGTAATAATAAGCAAACTTTTCAAAATGCCAGCTTTTGCAGATTTCCAATTAAACATGGAGATAGTATGGAGTTCTGGAGGGTCACAGGTGCAGAGGTACAAGGTGTGGGAAAATGGTGAAATTAAAGACAAACTAGTTGACTGCATCAACTCCCTTATAAACTCAAAATACTGAATAAACTAAAATTTCAAAGAGTACCCAATCCCTTTCAACCTAGCATTCATGATTTTTTCCTATTTTCTTCATTTCTCTTTCAGACACCCTGATTTATTTATTTATTTATTTACACACAGTACAAAAATTCTGTTTGCCAGGATGTAAAATAAAGTGACACAAGTCAGGGAGGAGCATGCAGGGATGTGCCTTGTGATGGTGAGGGAGGGAATAAGGCAGAGCCTTGTTTCTGGTTCTCGTCCATTCCACAGAATGGTCTTATAAATTCAATAATGTTTTAGATTGATGGGGGTGGAGGTTTAACAACTCTTTCACTGCATGTGTCTCACCTGCCAGTGAGAATCAGTGAAACTGAATACACAAACAGCCTCTGATATGAACCATTTTATAGTGTGTTCAGAGGACAGATAGCAATGGAAACAATCTCATCTTTTAAAGTCTTTAATACTGCCTTTTAAATAGCTGTGTGAATTTTAGCTGGTTACCAGCAGCTAGAACCCCCTGCTGCTTCTGGGATTGCAGAGGGGAACAGCAAACTGAGTTTTGAGCTGCCAGCAATCCTCCTGAAGTCTCCACTGAACAGCAGGAGGTTCTTGAGTGTAAGGTTAACAGGCGTAATAGGAAATGCACACCTGATTCCCCAGGAGGCTGGAGATATATAAACAAGGGGCAGAGAGAAAATGGGGCTCTGCAGTCTTGAAGAAGACACAGGGGCTTGCTCTCTAGCTGGCTGCAAAACTGCATCTTTATGGAGAGCAATGATGGCTAGGGAAACAAACTGAAAGAACTTTCACTTGATGGAAGCCTGGACTTTAATGAATGTAGATAGGACCATTCTAGCTCCTTGACTTAACACCCTGCAATGTTAATTCGTTTCTCAGGCTGAACAGCTGCCTCACCAGAAGTTATCTTAGGAAGTAGTTCCTTAACCAACACCTTTCCTTTTCTCTTCTTCTATATTCTGTCTTTAAAGATATATTCTATAGGGTGGTAAAGAATCAAAAAAGGTGAAGTGTTTCAAAGGCGTTTATGTTTTTGGAGGAAGGGAAGGGAGCGAGAAAGAAGTTGGGAGATGTAAATACTGCTTATGATCCATGTAGTGGAAAAGTTTCTTTTTTCTGCCAAGCTACTTGGTTATTCTGCCCTAAACATAGACCTTTTATGTGAACTTTCTAAATAAAGTTGAGAATAGTGTATTGGAGACCTAGAGATCAAATTTTGTGCGAGCAGTAGGCACATTTTCTCTGTAGCTCCTTTGAGTGCAATTGTGAGTATGGTAGCATAGTGTTTCAGCTCTGAAAGGTAAGATTGTTAAGGCAGAACATTAGTGTATAGCCTCTATGTTTGTAGAGACTTCTGTTCAGGTGCCTCGGTGCTCATTCCCAAATGTTCTTTCTTTTAAACAGTGCCTGTCCATATTTGCCTTCCTTGCAAATTTACTTCTGAGAGTTAGTAAATTCTTCCTAGATCTTTTCTAAGGCATAATTGATTTTGTTTTCCTGAACACATAATTTTATATGGTAATATCTGTGCAAAAGCAATTTGCTATGGTTCAGGGAACTGGACTATTATGGGCATTTGTCTTTGTAATGCAATTATAAAGCTACTAACTTGATCTTAATAACGTTTGCCTATTACCACTTATTAGATGCATGAAAGGAAAACAATGCAGTTTTAAACACAGAAAATGATGCTGAAATATGCTCATGCACCTCTCCTGGATTATCAGCCACAAGGATGTAGTGGATGGGATGACAAAATTTTCTGCTTTTATTTTTGTAGGCATTTTGTGAATCCTACATTTTAGAATTAAACTATATTTCTAATATTGTATCAGATAAAATTAGCATGTGTTTATATATGTTTACGTGTATTTGTGTACATGTATGATTTCCTTAGTACAGTGCAGTTTGTATCAGTTTAAATTTTTTAATGCTGTTGCTATTTTTTCTTTTTATTACTCAAAATACAGTCAGTTAAGGCCCAACTTGGAAAGAGACATACGTAAGTGTTCAGCTTCAAGCTTGTGCTTAGGAACATAGCAACTTGTAAGCCTAAAATAGAACATGTATCTAAAGATCTTGATTCAGCAAGTTATTTAATTTCTAGTAGTTTATTTTTTTTTTGTCTGCAATAGCTCATAATTTATGTTGGAACTGTTACAGAGGAGTTCCTGGCCAAGGGGGGTTGATTTAGACATCTTGCCATCACATGAATGACATGTGCTCAGATAGACTCTTTTGAAGTGGACTTTACTGCGTGTTTGGGATCATCCTGAATATTCTAGTTTGTTTTGGACTCTGGTAGTTTTCTTGAAATCCTCGACTTATGTGAAAAAAATGTATTTTTTTTTTTAGTCTGGTACTTAATCAGCAGGCATCCATTAACAATTGAGAGGTGTACTGGCATTTTCAACAGAAAGGCCAAGAGTTGATTAAACTGTACAACTATTGTGTGCAGACCCTGTACAACAGAGAAACGCATTATAAGTACAAGAGAATATTATAATTGAAAGTGATGTTTACTGAGAAAACATAACAGTCAAATTTTCTTTTTGAAGCCTATAGAGGGCAGAAATTTATATTCCAAGATTGCATTTCTGATGCTAGTTATCTTCTGATCACCTCCGACATTTCTGAAGGATCTCATCATCACAAAAGTCTTTAGATGTGGATGAACAGAGGTCAGAACTTTCTTCCAAAGTTGAAGGTGACTCTTATGTTCTCTGCTTTGCGGACAGAAATGTCTAATTCAACTGATGGTCACACAAAACAGCAGTCCTGCTTGCTTCCACGTTGAAGTTTCCTGTGTTGTTAATCAGCATATTGATATTTTGTTGGCACTTTAAATAAATTTTCTTTTAAAGCAAATTGCTGAAGAATCTGAAGGCAGTGCTATTAGCAAATGTGACATAAAGACTCTTAAAATATCCTGGAATACTTAATATGTGTCCTTTTATTTTTAATTCAAAGGATGCTGTGACAATATGCACTCTGGGAATAGGAACTGCTTTTGGAGAGTCCATTCTGGATAACACTCCTCGCCATGCTACCATCGTTACCAGAGAATATAGCGAGCTCCTTCGAATTGAGCAGAAGGACTTTAAGGCACTTTGGGAGGTAAATTCAGATTTATTTGCAGTTTGTGCAGAAAAAAGTGATTTAACCTTTTAAGTGTTTGTAATGAAATATAAGCACATTTATACTGTAAGCAAAGTACTAATTCTTTTAAATTAATTCGGACAAAAAAGAAAGTGGTTTTAGTTCTTTTTAGTGCTTCATATTCTGCATGATTACAAACTCCTGTATTTCTTTCTTGTGGGCTTCTTCTAATGAAATAACTTAGGTGAAATTGCTGGTGGAATTTATTTGTATACTGATTGTTTAGCCTTAAACTTGCTTTTATTGCCAGCATTCATGAGGAGAGTCTATCCTTAATATACTCTGATATTTTAAATTATTCTCCTTTACTCCTGTGTCACTGCCAGCTGTGAGGGGTTTAGAATTTGAAGAAGGATCAAGGTCACTTAAAAATTAAGTTACTGATTACATGTGAATTCCCTTAAAACTTTCTTTTGGGAATTGGAAGGCATTGTATTGGCCTGGCCTATGCTATTGCCAATTTGTACTTCCAGCTTGTTTTAAGTGGTGAGTGTACAAATTCAGATGTTATGTAGAGCTGTCAGATGGTGTGACAGTGTCCTAAAGTTGCAGATCTAGGGACACTACCTGTATTTAAGAAATAGATGCTGGTTGTAGCATTTTAGTTCAGCTTCTCTCCTAAGTGCAGACAGATGGATTTTTTTTTGGCTTTCTCTTTTCCTGAGAAAGAGCAGTGTTATACTCCAAATAATTGTCCTAGAGCAGTACTAAAGTAAGGCTATCAGAAAGCAAATAAAATCCACAACTAGCTACGCTGACTGAGGAAACAGAAATAGCCTGTTTACAAATATGTTGCATTGAGCATAGAGCATGGTGCAGCATGACCAAGGCATGAAATGTGTGAATGAAACGTGCTTCCCATTGAACGCTCTGACAATCAGATTTCATTCTTTGAATTGTATAGCCATAATTTGTGCCCTTTTTTTGGCAATGTCTACAGCTAAAATAAAACGCTAGTAAAGTCTCATAGCAAAATTGAAGAAATTCACAGTGCAATATTTTTCTGCAGTTCATGCATTTTTCTCTACAGGAGCTGCATTATATATAGTTTTAGACCCTGGCATTAAAAGATTAAATATGCCAGTGGTCTCATCTGTTTTAACATATGCTACTCTTGCCAGTGTTCAGAAATTTTTAATGTAGATAGTACTTTACAAGCTGATGATGGAGGAGAATAAATCCAATTGTAGGTTTCTCAGGTAACTTTTTTTTTATTTCACTTTTAGTTGGTATAGATGGAGTAATTTCTGCTATGTATATGACTTTCCTGCTAAGCATTCTGAGATTGTTGGTTTCATATCAGAAATATTGGGGGACTTGAGGTTAAGTTCCCTTTTTAAAAATTTTGAACCTTAAAACATAAAGTTGTTTTTAAACAAAAATTCCGATGTCATTTGCTCTTTAATCGCTAATACAATGTTGTTTCTAACAATTTTGCTGATATTGATGAGTTTTTTTGATGATAGATGCTTTTGGAAAAGGTTACGTCTGCTCAAAGTTTCGGGAGCTATCATAGGGAGCATTAGTGCACATCTTGCATGCTGCAGATTTTATGAAATTGTACAGTAGAGCATGTCACAGATGCTGCAGGTGTCAGTCACAGACCACAGTTTAGCTTTGTGGTGCTTCTTTAACTTTTATACAGTTTTATAGTGAATTTTTCATGTATTTTGTTGTACTTTTGTTCAAGGCGGCTATCCCTGTGCTCGTAGTGAGGGGAAAATTATGCCATGAAATATAGCTTTGCTGTTTAGTTTGAGGTAGAATTAAGTTGTTTATTTTTTTTCAAGGCAATGTTTGTTTCCTTACTAATCCCAAGGCCTACATAAACTGCACCTAAGATATGATGAACAGAATGTTCAAAACAGACAGAAAAGTATTTAAGAAAATTTTCCTAAAATATACTAGCAATAGCAGCAATAGTATTATTGTTATCTGAAGAAAAGTACATACTTTTTTTCTCCCTGGAAGAAAAGTAAGTACTGTTGTTCAGGGAAGCTCTTTGTTATGTTATGGATGCTGTGTTGTTCTGTATACCTCCTTTTAAGATTCATATATCTTTGCTGTGACAAAGCCCATATGGGGAAATGATTATTGATACAGTGGCATGCCATTCAGATAAATTTTTTTATTTATTTTTAATGAAAACCCACACAAAGTCAAGAATGGATCACAGGTATTTGTTATCAGTAGTACCGTGGGAAAGATGGGAAAAGGCAACAATGTCAGTGTCATTACAATCCAGATATGGTTAAAACTAAAAGCTGGTGCATATAAATATCAACTCTCCAGATAAACAGAATTTAATTCCAGAAAGAAGCAGTTTCTCCATATAAAAAAAAAGTTGAATAATTCCAAAATAATGTAGTTTATGAACAACCTAAATAAACTCTAGGATTGGAATTCTTTAAATGGTTATTGCTTTTATGAATGAAGGATTTTTATGCTTAATAATAGAAGTACAAAAAATACCTTTTATATATAATTACGTTTTTTGGGTTTGTTTTTTTTTTTTTTTTTCTCCATGAAATTTACTTTTGGGGAAATGTACTTTATTCCTTCTTTTGAGGGGAAAGAGCAAATGAAATCTCTCTGTTAGCTGATTAAAGATTTTTGGCATAGAGAGCATGGAAATTCCAAGAATGCTTTTTTTGATATTATTTTTAGGTTGTGAATACAATCTTGGAAAATGAACCAGTATAAATTGATTCAGTATTGACTTTTAATTTATTATGCAACTAATCTGAAATGATAGGACTAAGAGCTATGAACTATCTTCCTTTATAGTAAAAATTTATTAACACTGAAACCTACTGATGATGAAGTTCATGTTTGCAACAATGTTCTTCTACCACAGATCTATGCCGTTCTTTCAAAGGCAAATAAATATCCGTTTATACTGCTTATGAAACTTTTAGTATAAATCCTGAAACTAGATTTTAAGAACAAGAAAGATAGAATACCTATTACCTTTCTAAACTTCTAAGTTTAGAAAGAATTTTCAGAATCTCTTTAACTACATATTATGAATTTACAGACTTTTCTGAGTTTTGTTTAAATTGAAAAGTAAGTTTTCCTGTCTTAGCTGTATTGCTCTAAGAAACAATTGTATTGATAGAATGTTTCACAGACCAGATGTGGCTTATTAACGTATTTAATGCACAATATATAACAAAGTGTATTAATTTCTTTGGGCACAATTACAATTGGGTCTATACCTGAAAGAAAGAGATTGCTACTTATAAACAGACTTTTTTCTTTTTTATCGCTATTCTTCTGTCAATTTTATAAATTTAGAATCATAGAATCATTTAGGTTGGAAAAGACCTTTAATATCATTGAGTCCAACCATAAACCTAACACTACCAAGTCCCACTAAACCATTAAATACTCCTTGAAGAAAAGATAGGATATTCTTTATGAAAAACATAATAAGATGCCTTCTGTAATATACCAAACCACATACTCATTCGACCCTTTTTCTATGACCTTCATGTTTAACAGTCAGGGAATGCTGGTCAAAACAAATGACATTGTCCTGATAACAACAATTACCAGTTAAAATGGGCTAGTTTTTTTCTCTAATGACTATATCTCTTGAAGTAGCATCCTGTTTGGGAACATCTGTTGGACTTCTAAGCTTACTCATCCTTGGAGACTTGTTTCTATCAATGGCTGCTATAGCAGATTGGAGGTGATGAAATTTCTGGTTAGGTTCTCGCACAGCTGAACACTGTTCCCTGATGAAAAAACTCTAGGAGGATATGGGAGTCACTGGTGACGTGCCTCTGTGCACCGATTGTCCCTGGCTTTCATCTCTGAGGAGCACTAGCAAACATGAAAAATGTTACAACACTGTAGGCTTCCAAGGTGCTCTATGAATCTGTACAAAGAGGTACCCTGTGTGGGTAAGAACTTGATTTCTCTCTTTAGCATCAGTGAGTTAGTGTGGTGCTAGCTACCTTGCCCAAAACCCTGTTTCAAAGCACAAAGGAAAATACATCCAAAAATAAACATGAAAGCAGAAGGCTACGCATGAGGAGCTCTGGTCATGCACATCCTGTTGGGTCACTGGCTTGCTCCACCCCTAATAGTTGGGTTCTTTTAAACTGAGTAGGAGTGAAATGAATGTATTTGAGCAGTGTTATCATTACAGAAGTTCTCTGTAGTTCATCCTCAAGCTTTGTCCTTTCATGCAGTTGCAAACTGATTCAAACGCAGACAGGAAGGGAGTGAATCTGCTGAGAGGTGACTTATTTTTAGAGGTCTTTCCTACCACAGTGAATTACTCAGCCTTCCTTGGATAACATACAAATAACCGATTTCCTCTTGTGTGGAATAAGATTATGTTAGAAGTTACTGAACATGCCTTGAGAAACATTTGATCTCGAGTAAATGAAGAACAGCTATTACTTCGGTATGCAGTAACTTTGGAGAGAGGGAGTCTTGGCCCCTATAAGGTCAGAATGAATATTTTAATTATATTTTATTATATTCAACAGCACTTACACATCTCATAGTCTGATAAACAGTAGTGTAACTTGCTTCCTGCTTTTGCCCATCTGATGGTAATTCAGAAGCCCTCAGCAGACTTCACTGCTCTGAAATGATAGCTTTGGGAGAAGCAGCTTTCTTACCGTCTTTGTTTTCTGAATACTGGGAATGTTAGTTTTTAATGAGCCAGTTTAAAAACTGATCCTCTGTCAGAACAGAAGAAATTTTACGCACAGTTTCAGTGGAATGCTGTGTAGGAAATACATGTATGAAATGGCATGCTGACTTAAACGTTGTAGCACTCTTCAGTGAGAGTTCTGAATAAGGCTTAAGTTCATCAGAATTGAGACCACAGCTCTCAGTACATTTCCGTGTAATATCAGTTTGTCTTTTTAAGGTATATCAAATCCTATCTCTTATATCAGGGTATAATATAATCTTATGCCTCATTTTATGTGTCAGGATGATGGCAATAGGAATTACAAAGGCACTGTAAAAATACATTAATGAAAATGAACACGTAAGGATTTTCATTTGATTTATCCATTTGGCCATTCTGTAAGTACTGTATTTATCGAAGTATGTTACTGAATCTCATGTAAGTGTTTTACAGTGTAGTGTAGCAGGCAACATTTTGGAGAGGCAGCCTTTTCCTTGCCTTAGGCTGCTGGAAAATATATGTTACATTGTTACTTGAGAATGTTCTTCTTTCTCTGCAAGAGTCCTGAATCCTTCAATGTGTTTGAGGAATACTAGGAATCTCATGTAAATGTCAGTACTTTGTAATGTACCTTTTCAACAATGAGTATTCCATACCAGTAATTCTTTCCAGCTCATTTAAGTGAGAGATTAAATTTGATCTCAGAAATGAAATATTGGGAGGGGGGAATCAAACAAAAAATCAGATTCACGTCCAGCCCCTAAACTATCAACCTGATTTATGGTATACTACTCTGCCATTTTATTACCCTGTAATCAGTTGCAGAAGTCTTTGCTCTGATTTACTGATTTCCCATAGGTGAACATAGTAGAGGTATAAAATTGTAGTTAATAAAATACAGAATATTTAGCTTTGCAGGATGGATGATCATGTGATTTAAAATAGTGAAGTGCTTGGAGACCCACAAAAGTATAAAAAGGTGGTCATGGAACATTCAGCTGTCCTCACCTGCTTCATGTCACACTCGCCATTGACTGCTCAAACTCTACCTTGATGATTTGTCTCTCTAATGGGGTTTTATTTGAGCAATGTAAGAGTGATCAGATTGTAGTAGCCTGCGTTTGCAAGGTAGCTGGAGTACTGTGTTCACCAGCCACTCAAATAGCCATCTTGTCAGAATAAGGAAAAATTATTCCATGTTATCAGATACAGAGTACAACACAGAAGGAAGACGTGGAAGGACCCAAGTGTGTGGAATCTGTTGCCTTATGCTGTCTGCAAATCTTCAGCTGATGACTAATTCAAATTTGTATGCAAAGAAGGAGATCTAGTGTGAGAGACACTGAAAAATGAGGTGGTGGTAGGCAAGCAGGAGATTTTTTCCTAGAGTAGCACATGGAAGGAGAAGGAATAGAAAAAGTCCTTCTCCCCTCCCCAGCTTTAGAATATGACAGTAAACACAGAATTGGCAAGATGTGAGCAAAGCTTTGAAAGTAACTAACATCCCACCTTCATACCTTCTGTGTTAATACTGATAAAGCAAGCGAGTAGCAGGGAGAGATTCCAAAATTGTTATTACACCAAGAAGTGGTGCCAGATTGTGCTCCTAGTTTTGCTGGTGTGAATTAAGTATATTTCAAGTGAATACAATACAATTGCTTTGATACACATGGAGTTAAGTGGGAGCAGAATTTGGCCTTTAGTGCTGCTGTTATATTGGTCTTGACCATCCTGTAATATGCTTTTAGGGTTTTTTCTCGTGTTTGGCTTTGCCAAACATTTCTAATTTTAACGCTCTGTCTGGTAGAGCAGATTTAAACGAGTATGGAACAGCATTCTATCCTCAATAGCCAGACTTCCATCAGAACAAGCCATGTTTGTCAGCATAGCAACACAGTGTCTGCTGCTTTCATTTGGGTGTATTAATAACGTAATGTTTTAAAAAATGAATACAGATTTTCTGAACGCTGTTTATGACTGTATCTCCTAAAGTAACCTTCCGGGCCATTGGCAGTGGAAAAACATATCTAGGAACTAGATTTTTCACTTCAGTAATGCAGCTTTCCTCTTGGCATGATATGTACTGATGGAAGTGTACAAGTCTTTTGATAGAGTCTTGCTATGATGTGTTCTTTTCTAAATAATGGCATTATGACTGAAAAGTTTATAATCAGTAATTGTCCACTGTTTCAGATAATTTGCTGTGCCATTATGTACGATATTCAATCTTGTCAATGAGGCAGATTTTCTGCAGAAGATCAAGGGATCCAGTTAGTTTTAACTCTGGGAGTTTCCCTTTCTTTATTGTTATCCTTGGTTTAAGGTGACAGACACAGGCACTTCAGACACCCCTTAAGCGACTGAAAAGATTGAAAAATAACAAGCTGATTGGAAGGGCCTGATCCTTCCTCGTGTCTCTCTGAAACGAACTTTCCTGGTGCCTGTTCTTCTATGTCATCCTTACAATCAGTTTGTACCTCAGTCTCCCCATTTATTCTGAATCTATTTAAATAGCAATGTTTTGTGTCTGTGTCACTGATCACCTCGTGGAGGTGGAATAAGGCTTTGGAGACCTGATTTCTCTTAAACCATACCAGCATGTAATTTCTCTTAGGTATAATTCTGTATCACTGTAGTAATGCCCATCAGCTTGAAGCCCCTGTTGAATCCTATTATACGAGACACTGTGCAAAACTATATTGTCATTCCTATTTACAGCCCTTGTAAATGTTTATATGTTTATTAGCACTTCAAAGAGTCTTAAATTATATTGCAGAAAGCTTGACTTATTTGAGGTTCCTTCTTGGATAAAAAGAAATAGAAACATCCAGCGAGCATGTCAGTCTCCCTGTTAAGTAACGTCTTTATTGGTTTTCTCATATTTTATCATGATTAGAGGTAAAGTTGAAAAATATGAATTCACCCGATTTTCAAGAAAAGACATTATTTTGATTAATTCCTAAAATATTTAAATTACAGAAGAACATCTGACAAACTGAAATGTATACACTTAAAGTCTGCAGATGTTTTTGAGGCTGCTGTTTTTCTTTGAAGCTTTACTGCCAAACTTGCACTTTCTATAACCAGCTTTTTTATTAGCAAAGAAAGTGCTTTTCATCCTCAGCAGATTGTATTATTAAGTGTGGTATCTCTCAGCATGATGTGCTAAATGGCAAAAACATATATTGCGAAGCACAACTGGGAGCCTATGAATCTTATTTCAGGGAGCAAACTTCTGGTCTTTCATTAGTTCATTTTTATTAGGTAAAAATGTCTTTCAGTAGAATCATAAGATTTGAAGCTTATAAAATGGTTTCGGGCTTTTTTCCCCAACATATATTTTAATTATCAAATATGTGTCTCATTCTCATCTTTCACAGAGGGAAAACATGCATAACATAGAATTATGTCTTTGTAGATATATGTGTGTATATAATCTACTATTTATCTAATATGTGTTATGTGTATATGTTACTTCATTAATTTCATATTTAGCTTGTCAAACCTCTGCGTCAGATTGCCTGGAGCTTTGGTTCTAACTGAATTTGTGATTGGCAGTGTCCTTCCCTGCCTTAGAATGGATACCAAAGTGATCATCTGCATAAGGCTTTGCTTACACTTCTAAACTTTTGGATTTGACACAGACTATCTGTTCCTTAAGTCAACTGTCGGGTCATATATGGATGAGGTTATTTTGGAGATCGATCCTTTTTGATCTTCTGGTCGGTGTTATCAATCCAATCCTTGGTTTCTTTTCAGATGACTCGTGCTTTTTCTTCGTTACACAAAAGGTTAATCTATTATTACTGGTTTCTCCAGGTTCTTGAGAAAAATAGTAAGCCCTTAGAAGCTTCCTTTTAGCAATGAGCTTTTGCTGCTTTACAGCAATGGATATGGTTGTGTGTCCCTCCAAGGCATTCCTATAGAATGTGTGCTTGCGTGCTGCATTTGAATGGGTGCTTTCTGCTTGTACTATATAATGGGTCAGGCAAATAATGCGATACCATTTATTAGATCAATGGTTATGTTTTAATATTGACATTTTAAAAAACCATTAGCTTGAACCCGCTGGCATTAAAAAAAGTTAGAGATCTTTGACAATAAGATCTGTGGCAGTGGAAGATCTTATGCAGATTAACAGGAAACAAAAGCAAGGCTATTGTATTATATTATATTATTATTTTTTATTCTGACAGTCTTGCGTAGTTTATAAAATACTTTGTAAAAATGCTGTAAAAGTGTTCACTTTCATGGAGCAAGAAAAATGAAACCTACAAGTCCTGTTTCGTGGAATGTAAATTCCTTCTTCCTTAGGCAAGCACTACCCTTGACTGAGCATTCAAAACCTTGTAACTCAAAACAAGCTGAACCCCAGACATCATAAATCAATTAGGTGCATGGATTAATAAACGGGCTCAAAATGGGAGTGCCCTTTGGTTGCCTTACTGAAGTTCTGATAGATGTCTTTTCCTGGTCATAATCAGAGCTGTGAGGTTCAATGTTTGCCCCTTCCCTTAGACTGGTTCCTCCCCTCCTTTAATCCTACCTTATTGAAGTCAATGAGCATTGTGGGATTTAAACCCAGATAATTATTAATAATATTTAATTATTAATTTCTTCCTTCTCCTTGTATAATATGCAGCACAGGTTTAAATCCTTTTTACCCTCTTCCCTTCTGTAACAGTTTCTATCCACTGACGTAGCCGATGCAACGTGAGAACATGAGGCTGGAATCACTCAAATGGTTTTGTGGCTTAGTAATTCAGGGGTACTTAACAAAATGGCCAACCCAATACTTGTACGGAGGTAAATTGTATCAAAGCCTTACAAACTCCAGGCATCTCAGAGTTACGCTTAAAAATGAAGATATATAGAAGTCTAAGACTTAGGACTATCTTTCCTGTGGCAGAGAATAAGAATTACAGGGCCCAGACTGTTATCTGTGCTGATTATGGCCAGTCCCCAGATATCAAGAGGAGAAAGAGATTTAAAAAACCGCAAATAATCCATGTGCTTGCTCTTGAATCAATCCTTGTTTCAGTCTGAGCAGTGGAACTCCAGCACTTAGAGTTCTCAGGGTTAGTGGGTGTTGCTCTAATTGCATTAGTTCAGTGAGTTACAAAATTCCTAGAAATCTGTTCACCAGCAATGTGAAAATATCAGGCCTGAAACGTGCCCCGAGGGGCCTGCAGGCCCTCTGAAATGTTTAATTCTCAAGGGAAAATATGGAACAACCTGTTTCATGGATAATTTTTTTTTTTTTTTTGGTGAATGGTTGTTTATGCCAAAATATTCAAGAACAGCACATCATAAGACATGGTGGCCTTCTAAGGCACGTTCTCCCTCAATTTTCGTAGTCTTTAATGAAGTGGATGTTCACAGAATTTGTGTTTTCATCTAATATTTCCGTTACAAGCTATTGAAATCAGTGGTTTGTCAGAATTTGTGGATTAATACCATCAGTCTGGTGTGATGCTTAAGGCTCAATTTCTTTATCCTTCATCTCAGACCATTAGATAAGACCATTAGTGTGTATTTCCTCTGAACTTTGCTTAAAATAGTTTCTCAGTTAAATCTCAAATGAAGAAGTTAAAAGAAAACTGAAACTCACAAATGAAAGTTTGTACACTAAAAATCTTGTGACTGAACTTTACTTGTGTTTATTTTAAATTACATTGATAAAATACTCTTGTCCTTCTAGATGCTGTACTTGGCTCCAAGCCAGGCTTGTATACCATTTGTTTGAGGGTGATAAATAATCAACATTTAAAACTAAACCTTGCCATCCTGCAAGTACTTATTGAAGTAATTCAGCTTGCTTACATTTTAACCTCTGACCATTTCCTGAGTAATTTCTATTTAATTTTGCATTCCACCTTTCTCTTGACCTTTGAAAAATATCTTTTCTGACTACCAATGCAAACTAGTCTCTTGGAGTATTAACGACTTCATTTTCCAAAATAGACAAACTTTGTTCTGTTAATTTCCACAAAACCCTATCCAGACATTATTGAGTACAGGTTAGTAGAAACAGGTACAATACCATCGTTTTGTTTTAGCATAATAAAAATATGCATTCCAATACGATTTTTGTATGACCTGGCGTTTGAGAAATTGAGTCCTTCAAAGAAATCATGCTGTTCTGAAAAGACTGAGTTATAAGGGAACTTGTTTGAGTTACTTAGGCTTTTATGCTTAATTCTCTCTGGGGATAACGCTGGAGACTCTCAGTACAATTAAGGAAAGATTAAAAGCTCAGTACAGGCTTATTTTCTCTCTTCTTTCTTTCTGCCAATACCCTTCAAGCCTGTATCCTCTAGAAGCATGAAAGATTTTTCAAAGGCCTTTTTTCTTTCTGTCATCATTTCTCAGGCACTTTTCTGGTACGTGTCTCCCACAGATTTATGAATATGGTTTCTCTTTCTGCATTTGCCACTTTTATTCCTGCTAGCATTTAATGCTAATTTTGTTGATCTCTGGTTAAGAGTTCATTGGTTATTTCTCCTTAGGTTTATCTGACATTTAGATCCTATTAGGTAACCAGGGATTGCCAAGCAGCTAGGAAATAATTCTTGCACTGTCGAAGTTGGTGAGAATTATGCCATCACTTAGTATTTCTTAGTACATTCGCTCTGCAGAGGTAAAGGAGCGAAATGTAGTAAAAGTGCAGACAATTAAGCAGATATGTCTGAATGCACTGATGGAGTAGCAGATTTATTACTGAGGAGGTAACCACTCTATATAATGCTTATCAAAGAAGAGCTGCACTTCAGTCTGAGCGTGTAATAGCTGGGACGTTTACCTGTCCTGTTGCTGTAGTACTGTTGAAAGATAATCTGCTTTGAGCGTACAACAGAAGTTCACATAAAAGCTCTCATCTTTGCACGTTCTTTCTGTCTGATTTATTTACATACATCTGCCATATGGAGTTGCCTTATAGAGGGTGTTACTTCCATCTGATCTCATATACGAAATGTACTTTGTGTCATTTTATTCTGAGACAGACTTCTCCTGTTTTGACAACAGAATGTGGATTTTTCTTCCTTTTAACCTTTCTGAAGAATTACTTGGTATGACTTCAGAAAATGATGCATGCTAGTAGTCGGCCCACAAGTACAGATGCTTGAATGGATTATTGTCAACTTTGTACTCTAAAATTATGTATGTGAGGCACAGGAAATCCTGGAAATGCTTCAAGCCCTAGCAATGGTAGGTATACAGATTGTACTACCGTAAGGATTCTCTAAGGGATTGATTTCACGTGGGCATCCATACTGTTAATCCAAGTGTTGTTACAGAATGGTAGGTGAATTACCTTTCCTCGTATCCATTAACTGGACAAGATAAGAATTCTTTGGATAAGAATTGAGTTAGTCTGTAGTGAATGGAATGTAATGAATGGTTGTGATATCCAGAAGCAGACCATAAGTTATATTTTCCCCTCATTATTTAACAAAATAATTCATACTAGCAGTATGAATTTTATACTTTTTAATGTGTGAGAAAACAGTAGTCCCACAAAAAACAACCTTTGTGACGGATGTTCTATTGCAAGTAGTTTTGCAGGGAGATGGAGGGGTACTTTGTATCTGCCTACTCTCCTGAGGGAGGACAGTGGCAAAACTCTCCCTTTACGGCTGTATGTATATGTAGAATAATATCAAATATCTAGAAAGAAATACATTCTTGACTGTGATTGACTGTTTATTTGACTTTAGCAGGTTTATTCTGTCCTTGCCAGTTAACATTTCTGTTGAGTTTTCCTTTTAAGTTTACCTTTACTGCTAAAAATTTCTTTCGTTATTTCAGCCTATGCATATCTTCATTGTCTGATAATGCTGTTGCCGCATGTACAAATGTAAATTATTCATTTAATATGCCAAAGAGCTTTATACAGAAGGAAAAAGCAACTCTTACTTTGAAAGCTGTTAAAGTAATAATGAACGCTATCTTTATATTAGATGTGTTCTTTTAAAATGAACATTTTTTAATTACTTGCTTTGTGTGAGTAGAATTCGCTATAGGAGATACCCCTGTGACTGTCCCCAAAATCAGATTGCTCAGCAGGATGAAAATAAGTAGTGTATATGGAAGTTTTGATACTATAGAAAAGAAAATCTCTTAATGTTACTAGTTTAATTTTCAAACTTTAAGCGGGCATGTGCTGCATTACTGATCATGAATGTGCTGCATTACTGGTCATGAATGTGCTGCCTTCTGTAGTGGGACCTTTATCTTGGCCTTTTTACTGCCACAGCAGTGCTCGTCTATTTACAATTGGCATTAATCACAAGCGGTGACATCAGAGAAGTGGAGGAAAGATATTCTTATTTTGTTAAGATAATCTGCATGGTGAGAGAGCAGCAGCATGGATTAAGTATTTGGAATCTTAAAACAAGATGGTGGAGTTCCATTAAGTTGTGTTTACTCTTGTTAATAGTGTGTAGAAAGGCATGATATTCTTAAGACAAACCTGTCCAATTACACTAATTTCATTACAATAATGGACAGTAGAATTTGTCCTGCGTGGGGCAAAAGTCTTGACATACTATGTCTTCTTGCTTTTGCTGTGACCAATACCTCCTATTTCAGAGAAGCTTGTAGAAGAGCCCTCGATGAACTGTTTATAGGTTATAAAAATGGAGTGTTAACAGCATAGCATTGTGCATAAATAAAAACCTGTCATGCTTCCTCCTCATCATTCTTCAAGGGCAGGGCTGGTTCTGTCCCTGCTTTTGGAACTAAAATGATGACTTTATTTAATGAGATCTTGATTTCCATTTCTGTCATTCCATTCATTCTCTCCATCTCCCCTCTGGAGAGCCATTGGTCCATATTGTATGCTCTCTAAAGTTTTGTCTTTGCCCATTTTAAGTACCCATGGCAAATGGCTTGTGAATGGGTGCATCTTTTGGAGAAACATTCCACAGCCAAGCGCATCACATGCTACTAACAAATTTATTCTGATTTCCCCTCCAAAATTTGTTTTCAGAGTTCGTTCTTTGGTTCTTGTCTCTTCATGCCCCTTGGATGTCATCAGTATTTGTATCCTTCACTATTTGCACACTGTGGTCATATCTATGTTTTGTCATAACTTAAGAAGAGTTATGTGATTATTTTTTAAATTTTCCTGAAATGCCATCATGCTTCCAGAGAACACAACCATGCTTAGTGTTCTCTGGAACACAAAATTATATGATCCTGTCTTTCATATGTATCTGGAACATACCTAATCTGGTGTTTACTATCAGTTTTACATGCCAGAATTTGATAATTGTTGAGATAACAGCATTTTGCTATTGTGTTAAGAACGTCTGTTACTGTAGTTAGCTTCCTATACAGAGCTAGAAATGATGGCAGTGGAAGGTATGCTGTATACTCCAACTATGTTCGGGATTATTCCTTCCTAAATTTTGTTCACTTGCTAGCCCTACATCAATGATGTGTCCATCGAATTTTTCCAAATGGATCTTTTCCTCACCATTGCTAATTCCCTAGAGACTTATGTATTATACTTATTTTTTGTCCAGTGTTTTTATCTTTTTCTCTAATGTTTTCATAATATTTTATCAAGTTGTTCATTCTCCCTTTGAGATTATGTGTAAATAAAAAATCAGAACCCAGTACCCCAGTACTTCTTTAGACACCTCCTTTTTATGTTGCCATGTTTCATTATCCTTTGTTTGCAGTCATTTAGTCAATTGTTAATTTGCATGACAGTGCTTCTATCCAAGCCATTTTCAAATTTTTTTAAGATGAGCTGACTATTAAATATTTTACTGATATCCAAATATGTGACAGCTACTACATTCCTTTCTTTCACTACTTGAGTGATTAAAAGAAAAAAAAAAACACAACAGCAAGTCAAATGTAAAGTGTCCAACTTTGGTTAAACCAGTTTTCTGCTTTACGGATTTGTTTCTGTTACTACGAGTGAGGGCTCTCTGATCTAACTGTAGTAATGTTTACTGCTTCACTCCTGAAAAGTAATTTCCAAGTTTTTTTGGTTTTTATATTAGTTGTAAGGTGCCTTAGTATGTGGTGCTAGAAACAGACTGGTCTGAACTACAGTGGTTAGTGGTGGTGTAACTTCTGCCATCCACGTACATTGGATGGCAAATAGTGGAAAATTACTGCAGTTCTGGTATTGTAAATGTTTACAGAATCAATTGTGAAAATTCACTCTCAAAAGAAGGAAAAGTATATTAGAAAACAAGATATTGACAGGAATAGATAATTCCAATTCTTTTTCTCTCTTACTCACCTATTTTCGTTCCTCTCCTGAGTTATTCCTGGCTGTCCCAGGACAAAATTTACCACAGCATAAACTGGTGCAACCTGCATTCCACTATTCTTTGTCACATCTGCTAACATTTAAATTAAAGCAAATTAAGGTTTTTATGGCACTGCCTCACAATCCCCTCTTATCATAATTATTGTTCTGCTACATTTGCCACTCTATCAATATGTACGTCATTAAATAAATAAAACCCATGAATTCTGAATGATCTCTTGTCTCAGTGAATACTGTGGGTTACTCTGTAATATGATAAAGTATTTATTTCCACATGTTGCAGATGTATTCTTGTGGTTTTGGAACATCCCTTTGTGCCCATGTTGCAAGAAAGTGTGAGGAGGAAGGAGTGACCCCAAACTCACCTTCAGCTGTTTGCTCCATGTCACATTTTGTTCTCCAGTCAAAAATTGTCTGGCTAACTGCTTAGTAGCAGCTAATCAAGGTCAGGAAGATAAAGCAGAAATATAATAATTATACACTATATTTGGAGAAGCTGCAATTTTCAAAGTATGCAGAGTTGATTTCAGTGACTAGTAGAAAGTATTTCAAATCCCCTTCTATGCAGGATTTCTGTAAATGTTCAAGTGAAAGCGTAAGAAGTAGCTTAATTCTGTTTTCAGAATGAAATTGCTCGTAAGAAGTTTTATTACTGTTGTGCTTATACCTCTGACATCGCTGAAACAAGTAACTCTTGTTTCTGTGCCCACTCAACAAACGTGATGCTTGCTGACCTCCTGACGATTACTCATTTATGTTCTCACAGTGGCTTTGATTTCCAAAATGCAGTAATGTTAAAGAACCATAGCTCATTTTTCAATGTTTTAGTACCAGGTCCGTCTCCTGTTTTGACTCTTGGCTTTTTACTAGTGCATTGCCTTTACCTTTTGCAATACACTTCTTTGAGAAAACTGCCTTACTGATCGGGATGAAGGGTGGTGCTAGGAACCAGAAACTTACAAAAGCTTTTATGCCTAGAAAAGTGAAAAAAAGTAACTAAGTATCGTGAGTTCTTATAATCAATTCAGGCTTGTTGAAAATGAAGAAAAATGTGAGAAGAATCCCCTACTGAAAAGAAACAGTACTCCGTGTGCCTAAATTTACTTATTCCAAACTTAGTTGCAGGTGGAGAAAATCATGCCTAATGAACAGCTCATAGCATTGATCTCTGGGTCAGAAACCTGTCCCACATTTACTGTATGCAATGTTACCTCTTTACCTAGCATTCCTGTCTATATTTGCCAAAACATTTTTTCCTTGTTCTCTTCCCCCAAGTTGGATTTTGACCTTCTCTAAAGTTTTTTCTAAGTGTGATCTAAAATGTGTCTTACCATGGCCCTTACACATGGGTTTTCTGAAGTTTGACATTTTTTTCTGAGGCCATATTTGTCCATTGGGCAGATGCCCTGTTCTCGATTGAGGAAGCTATTTCACCTGGCTGGGTTTGAAGGCTTTAAAGCTAAGTTTAGCCATCTTGGTTATTAAATATACATTTAATGATAGTTTCAGCATGCCAAAGATTCTTTAAGGGAAAGCAAGGGATGGAACACTTATATTGTTATGTTGCTATACAGTGAGACAGTTTATAACTGTCATCCTTTGTTTTGTCTTTAACCTGTAGTCTGGTCTGATGTGGGAAGTGGAAAGGACATATCACAACACTGCCACTAACATGCAAGCAGACATACAGGGCCATTTTGAGAAAAGTGAGAAATTCAACTTCATTGTAACACTATTGTTCTAAGGACAAACACGAGGTTGATTGTTAACTATTTAGAAGGATTGTAGGCTTGTGCTTTTTCTTTATTCGGCTTTGCCAGTGATTCTCAGTACAGCGTTTGGGATGTGGGTTCTGTAGTCTATGGGACAGCATATATATATTCTCTTCTATTTTGTTCGTAGTTGATCCTTGCTGCTTACATAGCTCGTGTTCTGGCCTGTGCAGTTTGCAGCTAGTAGACTCCCCTGATTTTTAGGGATTTTTGTATTTCAAAACCCATCTCAACTTTTATTTTGAAAGAAAGGTCCCTGTTTTTCTTGCAGAGAGTTTTTCTTGTTTTCCCCTGCTGTTTTTCTTGCAGAGAGAGCCTTGAAATGTAAACTGGAAACCTGGGGTTAAAGTGTTCCTACTGATTTATTTTCCCTAAACATTATTGATTATTTGGTCTTCTATTCACTAAAGCTGGGTCTATATTAAAATTTTGCTGGCAGGGTTGTGGGGAAGATGTCATAGTGTTAGGTTGGGAAAACAGGTTTTCTGTGTGGTATAGTTGGCCTAATGAAGGACTGGTATAAGGGATAGTTGGAAAACAGCTTTTGCTGGCACAAATTATATTATCCCTAGGATAATTTGCTGACAGAGGTTAAAATGTAGGGCAAGCTCTGAGCTGGCTTTTTGAAACTTGTAGTATATTCCCTTAATTTTTCCATGTCATGGCAGTGCTTCATGGGAGGAATGGGCTGTCACTGATTAGACAGAGTACCAGTGAATTCCTGTGTTCTTCCCCATGGAAAGCCTAAGATTTGCCAGCTTTGCTGTGCAGCTATTGTGATTATTAGCTGTAAAAAAGACAGGCCATATAAACCTGTCTCGTGAAGACCGTAAGTCTTTTTTCAATTTTCTTCAAGGCATTTAATTTTACCCTCTTGTTTTCTCCATATGCAAAGTGAGAATATAGTATATATTTGTTTCCTTAAAGCTTTTTGATGATTGTTGAATGGTTGCACAAGCTATAAACATACAGATATATCATATGCAACACTTCCTTGAACTCAGACTCTCAACTTCTGTGAAGAGTTGCCCTTTACTATATGCTTTCTTGTGGCATCAGCACAAGCAGCTAGGTGCCCTTTCTGTGATGGCCCTTCTGACTCTGTGGCTTAAGAATTCTGGGATTTTTTTTTAATGCACTTTTTGCTAGGTTCTAGTTGTCCCACAGACAATAATCTTATTGATCATTTAAACTCCAGAATTCTTCCTGCCTGTCTCAATCTAATATTTGTCATTTTAGACAAATCAGTCACTTGTATAAGTAAGCAACCTGATATCTTATCTGTGGTTTTGAGAACTTGCATTTTTTTTACCTGCATGTATTTATTTGCTTGAAATTAAAGTGGGCTTGAAATCAAGAATAAATTAGAAATATGTTTAAAAGTCTGCTTTTTAATGTGTTTTTTTTCCTGAGCAACACCCTCTTTACAAACATTGTTTTGTTCATTTCTTTTTTTTCCCCAGTTAGTTATCTTCCCTTTTAGTAAGGTTTTAATGTGGGGTTTTTTTTCAGTAGAGAAGTCATGTTTAATTAAAAGTTACTTGCATGTTTTCAATTATAGATGATAATTTGTTTGACTTTACACTCTGAATTGCCTTGAGTAATTTCCTGTAGAAATACATATAATTCATTTGCATGTTTGAAGTATTAGCGTGTCATTTGCATAGCTTGTGTGTAATACTTAAGCAAACCACTGGGGTTTTGGAAGGTCAGATGATGCTTTTTAGTGGCTGTGATATGATGGCTATTCTTTCTTCTCCCTGCTGAATAGGTATGGAACCAACTTTGTTGAGAGAACGGGACATTATGTTATCAAACCAATATGTTTCAGTAAATGATTGAGAGTTAAGCAAGTGGGCCAGCAGTAGTGTTATATTCATATTTTTTCTTGACATAAGTCAATGCAGATTGATGTTGATTTTTACTTCATGGCCTCATGTAGTGTAGCAGAGAAAATATATATTATCACATCCCAGTTGGCGTATGTCAGAATTCCATCACAGATAAAGCTGTTGTAGTTTTTAGCTGCTGGAGATGAGATGGTAGGAGGTTTAAATTTTCTTGCAACCATGTGTTAAAACCACAGTTTGTTTGGTCTGCTAAAATAAATACTGTGGGAAGTCCTCGAGTGGAACATAGTATATATGGTTCTGCTCACCCATGTTTAGAAGAGATGAACTCAAACTGGGATAGGTGCAGAGAAGGACTACCATGGTAAGGGAGATAGAGTGTCTATTTTATATAAGACTGAAAGTGCATGTCTTGGTTAGTCTGTTGTTGTGAACGCTGATAGGGAATATGATTGATCTCTGTAAATACATAGGACCACCATTCAGGGGAAATAAACTGTTAAAGGACAGTGCTGCTCAGGAGCAGGTGCTAATGCAGCCTGAGTGTACATTAGAAGTTTCTTTCTAACTATCAGAGCAATGAGGTTTCAAAATGACTTCTAATGGGAATCTGAAGGGCAAAAGAAATTATATGTTTAAAGTGGAGTTGAATTTTTTGGAGTAATTTTCTGTGTGTACCTGCAATAGCAGCTGCAGTGCTGTTTCTATAGTAGATTTCAGTATTTTGGCTAAGATACCTTTTTCCTAGTACAGCAAAGACCTACATGAAACCATGAGGTTGAAATTTTGTTTCAGTTCTTAAAGGAAACGTGTCCTTACAACTGATACTGCCTTTAGAATTGACAGCACTTTTCACTTTTTTTTGCCATATCCACGTCACGTTCCTTTTTGTTGGTGGAATCCTGTTGGGAAGGTCAGCATCATTCTGTCCCCTCTCTGATGTACTGAATCTTGAATTCTTTTTTGGTATTGTAACATGTTTCTCCATGGAAGGGGTGTGGGTTGGAGCACTGCTAGCAGAGTAGAGCACTTCTTTAGGGCATCGTCCTGAGGCATGAGAGTTGGGAATTTGAATCTCATTACCCAGAGAAGGCAACTGAAGGTACAATTACTACTCTTTGGGTGAGTCCAGTCCTGAGGAGGATTTGAGGCCAGATGGAAGCGCAGCACCCCAGCTCCGTCTTTCTTGAAATACAGACCTTCGGTTCTTTGAATGTGTGGTGGTAGGAACCTGTCATCCACAGAGACTTTTCAAATTCAAAAGGATATGATGCTTACTCAGGATTTGCAAGAAGCTGTGTGAAGGTTGGGAGGGTGTGAGGTTGAAGGTACATCAGCTCCTCAGTGTTTCTGTTTAGCCAGCTGCTGGCAGCTCAGCACTGGGGATGCTTTGAAACTCTTTTGAGGTACCTCTCCTCAGGAGATTCTCACTCTGGCTTCTGGATGCCCTTCTGCAGCCACCCGTTTCATTCCTCATCAACAACGCACAAAAAGAGGAGGAAAGCTGGGGAAGCTTGAAGAAGTCATGTGCAGTCCTGCACCTAGATCTAAAACTGCCTTTGTAACAATTCTGTGCTGATGAGTATGGTTAGATCTGTTACATTTGGTCCCTGAGGTTGCTGTGCTCCTGTGGCAGGTGTAAAAATAAGTATATGTAAAATCCAGAAAGCACTTTGAAATGGATGTTGCCACGTTTTGCCACAGTAGACTTTCACATTAGAGTGAAAATAGCCTCTCTTTGGTTTAGGGTTTATTATAAAGTAATGAATTAATTCTATTTCCTTCTTTCTTTCTTTCCTGTTTTCCTGTTTAAGGTAAGACACTCCATGTAATGTTTTTTCTAAAATGAAAGCTGATAATAAACAGAGAATTGGTCTTTATAAGCAGCTGAATTTTTTCTGCCATTCAAATATTTGTAAAATTTAAGTGGCAAGCATTTCTTGTTTAATATTCAGGTATGGCATTTTTTTCTTAAAAACAGAGAGGAATACTTATCTTCTGTGATCAGAAAGAGTAGCAGCTAGGAACAGCAGTGATGTGAGTCATTTTGACAATGAGCAAACTTGTCAGAATGTTCACATTTTCAAGACTAGATGGTCTAAGACATCCATTTTTTCCTAAATATTTTTCAAAGTCCTAATGAAAATTTAAACAGCTGTGTCTCACGGTGTCTTGAATTGAAAAGATCATAAATTAACAATTGCAATTCACTGCTAAAATACTACTGGTTTACTGGAAAGTCAAAATAGTAACAAGGTTCAGTCAGGTTCTTTGTAATACTTTTACTAGCTGAATTCGGCAATCCCATAGTGTAAAATACGTCAGTCCTAGGGAGAAAAGAGAGAATTTGTAATGAATGCATGCACTGTAAGGCACTGAAATAATTTTTAACCAAATGAGTTTGTATGTTAAGTACTTTTAACATATAAGGTACTTAACTTGCTTTTTTTCATAAGCTCTGTTTGCATTAATTAATTTTACGTTATTCACTTCTCCGGGATAAACTAGAATTTCACTGCGTGTGTATAATACCTTTGTGTTACAAAGTGAAAATCCCATGTTTGTGGCTGAAATGTTGGTGTATTACAGCCATCTCTTGCCTAGGGCCATCTGCATAGGAGAATATTCCTTTAACAGAATAAATCACCAAAAGACTATAGCAGACTTATTGGAGCCATCCTTCTGTATGTCTGACTACTGTTCTTGCCAAAGATATTAAAAAAGAGGCTCAGTGGATAAAAACATGGTATTTGTGTGAGACTACCTGCTTTGCAATGGTTTCAGAAAGAAAAAAAAAATTGAGCTATATTCACTGGCTCTTTAATTCGGATTGCCAATGATAATGCAGAGTCTACCGCTAAAGAAAGGTAGGATGCAGAAGCAGAAACATTAGTGCTAATCTGCTGCAGAAGGACTAGATAAATCAGCACAGCTCTCATACATCACTAAGAGAGAAGCTGATTGCAACTTGACCATGTGCCTAAGTGGTCACATCAGCAACAAGAACGGAGCATGGATAAAAAACCTAAAATGTACCCCTAGGGCTACTTGCTGTGCAGGACCTATAATAACACATCAATGTAAGTTTAAGATTTCTTTGTTTTTTGTTTCCTTCTGTTGTAATTATTGTTGTTTACATGATTGTATTTTTGTTTTGCATAGATTTAGGGGAAATATAATGGAGTGAAGTATAATACTAAGCAGATAATAGTTTGATACTGTTTATGTCTGTGAATAATAATGGGCTTTATTACTGTGTGTCTCAACATAGTTCCTTCTTTGAAGATGTTTTAATATTTAATCCTAACAGTCATATCTCAGAAATTGAGTAAGGTTTTGGGTGAGATGATAGTGAGATCTCTCTTCATTTCTGTCATCTTACATTTCAAAATGATTTGAAAGACAGAATGCTACAAATATATATATTTCTTCTAATGTGAGAATTTTTGCTTTTTTTTATTCTTTCTGTTAAGAAAAATGCTGATAAATAGTGATTTCTGTGGACCTTTTTATTCCTGAATTAAGTACAGATGGTAATTTTCCTACAATTTTTAAAATTTGTGCAATGCTTTAATTTAATGTCACTTAAGCATCTGCAAAAAGGGAAGGCAGGGATAAGATGGAAACTGAATAAGCATTGATTGCTAGTCTGAAAATTAAATTTTAAAAGTTTTTGCAGTAAATCTGATTTCAGTTCATTTTTTCTAAATTAGATTATCATATTTAAATTTAGGCTACTATACAGCAAACAAATGTGTGAAACTATCCTGGATCCCCCACATTTCTTGTTGTATCAGACTATAAAGATGTTGATTGTAGCTACCCAGGAATACCCTAACTGTAGAATTCAGAGTAGCATGTTTAAATAATGCATGGAAAAATAAAAAGGAAAGGTGGAATTTTACTGTTCAGATGTTAAGGTGATGTTTTGTTCAAAGAGAAAAAATGTATAATATAAGCTATTGATCTGGAATCTCGGGCTCTCTTTCATGGCTTTAGGGAAAGTTTGGGAAACCCAAGGCAGGTCTTGCTATGCAGTCTGAAAGTGAGGGAAATTTGGAAGCACTTTTTTTTAAAAAAAACAACCCACCAACAATGCTTTATTTATTTACTTATTTTAGGGAAAGGTAGGGGCTTCAAGCAAACAGATTTATGAAATATAAAAAAGGAGTGAAGGACGCTTCAGTGACAGGAACTTGATAATGTGTGTGTAAAGATACAGAACAACATCCATTTATTTTATATTGTTGTAGCTAAGGCCAAATGTAATAACAGGAGGCTTAGACACAGAAGTAGCCTGTGTGTGTTTAGTCTACAAATGGTTTATTTTTGTGGCAACTGGAAAATGTAGGGATAGTTGTATGGCGATTGTCCCCTTCACAGAGCTAAAATACCCAGAATGCGATCCAGTTTCAGGTCTTGAGACACACATATTTTGTGTAGGTCTTAACCAAAACAAAAGTTAAGAAGTTATTAATAGTTGCAACTTCACTACAAGAGGATAGATGGGAATGGAGAAAGGGGAAGGTAAGGCTTTATGGCAAAAAGGATGCACGTTCTTCCCAGCAGAGTAGATAACGAACCTGGCCAACTGGCAGATGAAACATGGACCAAGTACAGAGTTTATTTTTGTACAAAATATGCATATGCATGATCACACAGGCTCTCGGTTGTACTCAGCCCCTGAAGCTGAGGTCCCGTTGGGAACCCATAGCTTTAACAGTCTGACTTACAAAATAATAAACACAAAAAGAGAGGAAAGCTGTATGGCAATAGGAAGCAAAGAGGATTGGTGATTTTTTTGACCTCGTTCCTTCTGTTCTAATGCACCCAATGTGGTATTAAGTTGTAAACTCCATGGCAAAGATTCCTATATTTTTGTTCTGTGTAATATTCTCCTTTCACATGTGACATAATAATATAATCAATCTGGATTCTCTTAATGGACTTGGGCTTCTGTTGGTAAAATAAAGGCATCCTTTTTTCCTGTGATTTGTCTTTGTTGGAACAGCAGGAGATTATTCTGGTTTACAAAGGTAATGAAACAAGTAGTTTTCCTTTTCTTGTAACTGGACACAATTTAGAAAGATTCCTACCAAAGTTATTTTCAACAGTTAGAAGTGCTATGTCTGCTGAGATAGTATACAGTTGTGTTTGTGTTGTGATCTTAAACATTTGTTTCTGTGAAGTCTCATAATGCAGTCACACTTAATTTAGATGCTAAAAGAATTGCATTGCATATGACAAAACTGGACCTAGGTTACTGCTGCTTTTAAGTTTCCTTTTTAGTTGAAGAGAGAAAAGTCTATTGAGTACCTTTTGTAGGCTGAATTCGGTCTTGGATGCAGTTTCCATTGGTCAAAACAAGGCACATCCTCTTCCCCTAGCATGAAAGTCTGAGCTTATCTGTTTATTATGATGAGTGTTTCACTGTTACCTGTAAGCTCTTTCACTAGACTCTGATCTGGTCTTCATTTCCACCTTCAGTTTTAGTCAAGAAACTTACGGTAATTATATTTTCTTGTACTTTAGAGAAAAGTGTGCTAATGGACACTAATCCTGCACTTTCAGAGCTGCAGGGTGCTCACGGATGCCAATTTCAGTAAATTGAATTTGCTTATGCCTACGATATTCAGGCAAACAACATACAAAATATTCTTGCTCCCGTTGAGTTGAATGGAAAAGCCCCTATTAACCAAGGTTACCAAGGCAGGGCCTGAAACCTTAAAGCAGCATGAGCCGGCTGTCCTGAGAAAAATACCCGAATATGGCATCATAGGGGTTCCAACTGGTTTGATTAAATAACGTTTCTTCTAGTTTTCTGTCTACAAAACTGTACATCTTTCACTTAAAGTTTAATGTTTAAAGTCTGGCCTCTGCTATCTCTGTGTTGGTCGCAAAAGAAAACTGTATGGCCCCAAGGAGAGGCCCTCCAAGTTCTGTGGATATTAAAGGAGAGTGCGTACTGCTGTATTGCTGCAATGAGTATGTTGTGCTCCCATCCTGAAACTTAGCAGTTCTGCTGGCCAGGACAAGGAGTGACATGGCTTTCCTTCTTCCTGCTTCTCCTTGTCCTTTCTGGCCTCCCATCACTTCTGATAAAAGGAGACACTATTTTGCAGCTATCCCAAGAGACGGAAGAACTGTAGATCTTTGAAGTATGCGAGAAAAGCTCCCATCTTGCTTTATGCACACAGGCATAAGAGCTCATTGATTTCTTCCACAAGTTCAATAAGCACTAATCCATCCATTGAATTGTGGCTGGAATACTCCGTAGCACAACCAACTTCCGGTATAAAATGTTAACTCACAAGGTACAGTGTATAAAGTAGCCACACATCAACTCACCTACTTTGAAAGCATCAGTTACCACCTGAAGTACACTTAAAAAATAGCGATGAACGACTTTGCCCTCAGACAGCGTTGCACATGCTGTGAAGAGAATACACGTGGTAACTGTCTCAGCAAAGTGAACTCTCATCCAAGTATCATTTTCTTCTAGGGAAACAATGAATCTCTAGAAGGAGCAAGAGAATTTTGCATGTCAGTTGACTTTAAGAGAAATAGTACCAATTACAGGCTACAAGAAAAACAAACAATTTATACCTTGGTTTGGTCCTCTAACCAAGTCTTGGAACTTGTGTTGAAAACCAGTTAATAGTTACAAGCTATTACGGAAAAAGATCATACCTGGAAAGGAATTTTCTGGGTATCTCCTCTCCTAGCTTTCAGGTAGTCTTCCCAGCCTTGCTAAATGCTGTCTCTGAAGTGGATTTCTTCCAGAACATAGTGAACTGTATGGTACCAGACTCTGCTGGGGCACACACAACCACTTGTCTGATCTTTCAGTCTTGTTTAAGGGAGGCTTGTAATGAAAATATGTTCAAAAAGGGGATCAATACAGACTGATGTCTGTAACTCTGCCATTCAGTGAAAATCATAGACTCCTAATTAGAATGACAATGTCTCGCGAAGTTTTGTGAAGGTTCTAACAGTTTTTGTTACCTCTCTGTTATTATCCTGGAACATAAATAGTTACATATTGGATAACCATACGGATGATGTGTCAGGGTATTTTAAGAAGATTGCTCAGATGGCTCAGAGCCCGTAATGGCAATGCCAGGATTTTTATGTACTGAAAATCTAAACAAATAACTAAAAGATGGAGAGGAGCAATCACTGAAAGGAAGAGTGAGCAATAAAATGTAGAATTGACCGTTAGCATCGGTGACAGAGATCAAGGCCATGGGAGAAGTATAGTGTGACTTCTCGTACTACACTTGGGTCATGTCCCAATTAGCTTTCCAGTTTGAACTGGGGGAGCAGTATGGGTGGTTGTTTCTTGTTTCCAGTCACAGTACTAGGCTGCCAGTGCTGCAGTGCTGTTTTTAAAACTCCGTGTTCCTGCTTCTGTTTTGTATTTCCTCAGTGACTCCAGCTGAACTGCCCAGCAGAAGGGGTGCATTTTCATTGCAAGGTTGCACTTTTCACCGCAAGTCCATACAAACCCCATTTCTCAACTTACCATAACAACTTTGTGTGATAACAAGGCCATTGAATAACCTGTCATTATTTTCCTTGCACAGATGACGAGTGGCAGGAGGAAGGAAGGAGGCAGAAAGAAAAGTGGTAGGAATAATGCAAGGAAAATTCTTGAGGGACTTCTGCTTCAGGGAGGTGTCTCTCATAATTTTTGTTTGGTGCTTGAACACTGCTTATACAATATATACATAAATTTTCAATCTGAGTTAAAAAGGATCTTGTAACCCAAGTCCACTCATTGGACTGTAATTGTAATTTCAGTGAAGGAAAGGAACTGTTTGAAACACTGACACTTTCATATTTTAGTTGGGATTTATCATGATCTGTAAAGCACATAATTCTCATAACAGGAAAGCTTCAGATGTTTTAAACCCTGGCAATTTTTCATCCAGCGAAGAGATTTGAGAAATACCCAGGCAGCAAGCCTTCTCTCAGACGAGACAGAGTGGGCTGTTTTATGTCAGGAGCTGCACTTCCTACTTTGCTTCCTCTGCCAGAAATTCTCTTGCCAGAAACTCTGTCATTTCAGCTTTTATCTGTTTTTGAGGGGAAGGAAGTTAACCATCCCAGTAACATCACCATCACTACAACACTACAAAAAAAAATCTGCAGACAGTGAAAGGCTATGGAAAACTGATAATTGCACACAAATGCATAACTTCCCCAGGCCACGATAAGCAGTGATAAAAATGCCAGCTCCATTTTACAGCGGGGAGATACTTCAGTACAGATCTGTGCCTTTAATGTTAAAGTAGTCTGTGGACAATTCTGAAACAACAGGGTGGTAAATATGTTTGGTTTATGTCTGTTACTACTTCTGCTGTATTGGTACTTATACAATTAACTATTACAGCCAGTACCATGTTCTGGTACTGGATCCGTGTCTTTGAAGGAACACACAGGCACAGGTTAGATTTTTCACAAGCTTAAAAAAATTAAACGTAATCATGAAAATTTTCAGTGTTTGGCTACAGGAATCAATACTTTGTCCTCTTTAATCTAGATACCTATGCGCAGACCACATAGTCTTCAGTGGGAAGGCCCTTGCAGGTGTTTGACAGAGAGTTTGACCCAAGGGTGGTTGATAACTGAGCAAGCAAGCTGGAAGCTTAAACGAGACAACCTGTTTTTTATACCATGTGATAACAGCGTTTCTGATTGCTGAGCTCTTTACTCTATGGGCACTCTATGTTAGTAGAGAGTATTTGAATGTAAGTGTGGAGCTCAGCAGTCAGAAACCTCTCTCAATTTCATTTGTTGCTAGTCATGTTAAGAATTACTGCTGCGGTGAATGGCAACATTCCAGATTGCATCTCAGTCAAATGGGCTATTCTTCAGAGCAATGCTTTTCTGGGGAAGAGAATATCCAGGGTCTGGATTTGAAGGGTCTTTTGCAGTTTTGGTGAACTCACCTGAGAAGAGCAGTCAATACTTCATGTAAGTGTAACTGCTGAAAGTCTGTAATGTATTTGCTGCCTATGCCAGGAGGCAGTTTTTTGGGTGAGGAATAAAAAAAAGCATAAATGAGGAGAGACTGTGCCAGGGATTAGAGTAATGTATGATGTGTCACCTTTTTTTTTTTCTTCTTTTTTTTTTTTCAAATTAAGATCTGTAATGTGCTAGTAACTTCATGGCAATGATGACTTGATGACTAAAGTGGTCATTAGCTTTGTTGTACATGCATTATAGCCAATTTTGAAAGTGCCTAGCACCTATCCAAAAGATTCAGTGACATTTATACAGCAGAGGTGGTACTACTGGTAGTGGTGTGGGGTGTTGCAAAACAAGAAGGTTGAGCAGGGGTGAAGCACAGACTTTCTGAAGGAGCTGGAGCACTGGAAGACTAACAGAAAGCTGTTAGTGCATTATAGCTCTCACTTCAAATGTACAGAGAGAGTGTGATCAAAAATACAAGCCCATATGCATTCCTTGTTATCTAAGAACATCTCTTCCCATTGAATGTAGTCTTGAAGGCACTGATACTGCTTTTCACTCCGATATTCACTCCCTAATTCACTGTATTTTTACTCACATATGTATCTAAAGTCTTCCAAATAATCTTAAGCACAAAAATCCTGGGCGGAAAGGATTTTATAAAAAAGCTGGATGTTAATGCTCCAAAGGAGACTAGAGTATCTCCTGGGATTAGTGAGTAGGTGGGAGGAGTTGATTGCCTCGGGCATAGCCCAGGGCCGTTAATTCCAGCTAGTCATTAATCTCCCTGTAATGCCCTATGCTGATGCCACAGTTCCTGTTACAACAGAAATAGAAAGCTGACTGACCTATGGACTTTGATTGGTTATGTTATTCTTATAATGATTGCTTATATTTCTAAATGCTGATCACTAGAGTGTTGGACAGAGTTTCAGTTTGTAAGCTTCGTGTTTTTTCAGAGAGTTAATGGTTGGTTTGTTACTCACAGGAAGCCTGCAACGATGTTATTAGTATTCCATTCTGTCCTAAATAAATCTTGAAAACATTGTAGCCTATATGAGGTATGCTCTGTGTATTGAGTCTTAGGAAAGCAAAATTGATATAAATTCTCTCTAAGGTAATAAGCATATATATTTTCATATTTAGAGAAAATGAAAATTGAACATGTGGTTCCTTTACTCTGTGGTTGCCACGTAAGGCAA
This sequence comes from Charadrius vociferus, assembly GCF_000708025.1. Lineage (NCBI taxonomy): Eukaryota > Metazoa > Chordata > Aves > Charadriiformes > Charadriidae > Charadrius > Charadrius vociferus. Next base: position 2,451,640 of record NW_009646928.1, on the reverse strand, counting down.
AGTGCAGTCTAAGTTGCATTTATTTTAGTTTTTAGTTTGATTTAAAAAAAAAATCCTGAAATTTTAATGAATTTGTGTCAATACCCAAAGAAATGGTAATAAAAGACAGACTAGTTATAAACCATTTATAAGCAACGGCCATCACATGCTCTTTACATGCATGCTCATGTACTCAGCAGTACACAATAAAAGCATTGCTGAGCAGATCTGAAAGTGCAGGAGGAAAAAGTTCAAGAGCAAGAGGCAGCTCCCAGCTTAGCAGATCATGTGAACACACATGACTCTAAGCAGCACAGAGTTTAGGTAGCAAATAGCAGCTGTGAGAATTTCCAAAATGCTAGACTTGCCTGTCTGTTTAAATTCTCCTAAAATGTTTTTGCTCAAGAAGAATGTTATTATTCTGACCTTTACATAGAGTCCTTCTTTGTCAGGGATCCCAAAGTGTTTTACAGATGCAGAGATTTAGTACTGACATGCACATGTCAGAAGGAAAATTAACAGACTGACTGCACCACGGTTGCACAGAACTTTGGCAATGCAGAAGTATGACTACAGATGGGCTTCACTACCACATTCTCTGAAAGACCAATACAGCAATACTGCGTAGCAGCTCAGGTCGGGAAGTGTGGGATACTTTACTCAAGCTGAAAACATAGGTGAGTTAACAATGCTAGACTCTGTGAGAACAACGGTAAACTGCTTTAACAAGAGAAGAAGCAGCAGCTGAGCTCTCTATAATTAGCGCTTGTGGTGAAGACATAAATTGTATTGCTGAAATGAGAAATTCCAGCACTACATTGATTCCAAGAAAGAGGGTATGAGGTTGTTTGAGGGTTGATTTAGGATAAATAACCACTTCCTAAAGTGCTGTCTGTGTTCATTATTTACCCAGCTGGGCCTTGTTTAGTTTATGAATTCAAAATCTATCACAGCAGAGTGTTGGGGCGTATTAGAGCTAAAGAGGAGGCTTAGGATAGACTGTCTTTTGGTATACCAAAACTGTCTGAAATTTATAGAATATATTCACAGGAAAAGTTGTACTTAAAGTTAAGCAATGGCAGTATGTAAGAAGGTTGGTGTATGGATTTTCTTTCCCCCACCTTAGATGTGAATCTCATTGACCCGTGTGCCCATCTCATACACATAGAGGGGAAAGAACCTAGAGCCAGCATTCTTTCATTTTAGAAAGACTAGTTGGAATTCTTTTCCATTCAGTTATGTTTGCTAATTCTAACATTTCAGCACCTTTTCTCGAGAACCAGTGTTTTCAGAATCGGTGTGTTTCAAATGCTTTATGTTGTTCCTTTTCCGTCCTCTGACTTTACTTTCATAAAGTCATAGTTTGGCTTGCTGCTGTGCAGGAGGAGAGATGAGGGAAGGTGGAGGTGGTAACCCTCTTTGCCCTGCTTACTGCCCGTTCTCCCCCTTTCCACTGATTCAAAACAAATTCTGTGCTGTTTACAGAGCTGTCAGAAAAAGAGGGATGGGAGGGAGGAAGAGGAGAGGAGAACAAAGTGAGAATGGGAGGAAACCTTTGCCCTCTGGGGTCATTGTGAGGCAAACATACATCCGTTCACCCATCTGGGAATCACTGTAATGTAAATTAGACCATTTTAGTGCATAATGAGGATTTACTGTCCTACAACTGGGAGTTCGCTAATAGTCTTAATTTAATTTCTCGGTGACCCAAGAATTTTTAAAAATTCAACAAGTTAAATGAAGAATTGACTCAGCAATCTAGTCCCTTAGAGGCTGTATTTACCAGGTGAATCAGGGGAGCTGACTGAGGTGATCCTGATCTTCCACGAAGGTATGGGTGAGACTTTATCAAGTACTCCTTGTTGGCCTAAGCAGTCCTGCACAAACCCAGAGGGGATTGTGCTAGCTGGCAGTGCGTGCGTGGTACTGAAAAATCCATGTGGAAGTAGGGGTTTGTGTCTTTATCCCAGAAACCTGAAAGTAGTTTCTTCTGTTATGATTCTTTTTCTTAGTGGATCTCCTGTCTGTTAGCTTTGATCGTCTGTGGGGACTGGAATATTCCAGACTTCTGTTTCAAAGGTTGTTCTATAGATAGGAGTGTCTGAAAGTGAAAGGAGGGTGTATGGAGCTCTGTGCAGACCCAACTCCGCAGAGTTTAATGTGTGTTGGACACAAATGGAGGCCTGCAGTAGCAGTATGTACAGGCGCAACTGGAAACTACTGGGCTAAACCTATCCAAAGATAGTGGTGACTTCCTGCGCCCTGTCTGAAATGTTCCAGAGAGGGACGAGCAATCCTTATGTGCTCTTTCTAAAGAGACATGTCGCAGCAGCTTGATGCTGACTTATTGCTATTTGAATTTGTCTGGTTTGAGTTTCCTTTTTCTTTGAAAGGACTTTTTTCCAAATATTTTTAAACTTCCTTCCTGATGTTTGTCTTTTTTCCAGATTCCAAAATTAGATCAAGTCACATTTCCTCATGGAACTTCTGCTGCAAGGAGGCATTGAGCTTTTGCAGCCCCTAGTCTGAAGGTGCCTGCTCCAGTGGATGACCTGCACTGTCATGCACGATGTCCAAAAACAATTGGACAATGGCAAACTTTAAAAGTTAATGCATGTCCTGATTACTGTCCCATCCCCCTCAGCTTGTGCTTTCTGACTCTTGCTTGATGTCGCTGAGTCCTATTTGTTCAAGGTACTATTTAATCCATGACTTGCCTGCTGCGTTCTCGTTTTACCTGTTAAATGTTAAAGCAAAAACGTTATTTAAGAATGGGCTTGTCAAAGAGAGCATATATTTTCCCTTCAAAGACCTCTGAGGATTAATAGTTGATTAAAATGTGACTGCAGCATTAACATGGGTGCCCTGTGTCTTTTTGTAAATGAATGACTAGCAAACTTGTGGACTGTCTAGTTTTTAATTGGCAAATTATTCAGTGAATGCTTCAGGGGGAATTGCAGGGGAGGCTGAGGAGTTAGTTGATTTTTAGATAAATTCATTACTACTTTTATTCCTAGAGATACTCTGAAGATGACTAAATCCCAAGTACATCAGATGCATCCACGGATTCAGTTTAAATTTTCTCTAGGGAAATGAGGAAGAGGACATGGGATAAAACTCCACGTCCTGACTTGGGCAGTATAACCTCAAACCCAGGAGGTTAGGTTTGTGGCCATGTTAGCAGTGGCTGTACGTATGACCCATGCAGCTGCTGCACCATTCTTTTTGCCTGTTTATGTTTGCCTGCTGCTTTCTTTATGAACTCCAGTGAACGGCTGCTGATAAAATCTGCTCTCAAAAGGACTTGGAGACCAAATGCCTGTCCATTATAATACTCTGATGGATCAGAAGGACCAGGCAAATCTTTAGATATGATTATATGCTCTACAGAAGACTCTAGGACAGTCAGTAAGGAGAGGGAAAATAATGGGTAGACGTACTGTACAGATGCCTAAATACACTACTTAAATACAATCTTAACACTGTATCAGTCTATTGGAAAGTGCCATGGAATGGAGTATCATGTCAAGCAAGGAAGCACAGCTTGCATCTGTTGAATTTTAGGTTTGAGTTTGAAAATCTTGATAGCACTTTGTAAAGAGAGGAGGCTGTCCCATTTGATGCGTATGAGTTTGAGGTTGCTATCTTTGCTTCTGTAAGTAATGTAACAGTTCATGAGAATGAAGATAAGGGACAAAGGGCTCCAGAAACAGTCTCTTTGAGTGTGTCTCTTAGTGGGTCAGCATGGGGCTCCTGCAGTTAGTCTTTGACTAGGTTTCTTTTCTTGATTGTTGGCTGCAAACTTCTTAGTAGAAACAGAATAACGGGAAGTACTTTAAAAGGGCTACTGTTATTTCCAAAGTAGTCTCTTTCAAGCCAGAAAGCTTGGTAGAAGTGAGATATGTAGGCAGCTTTTAGTACCTAGGTTCTCCCTGCCCTGTGGACAAGTCAAGGAGTAGCGGTGCAAGCTGCAGTCAGAGATTTTTTTTGCATGCTTCGTGATCTGGAAGACAGACCATTGGAAATGGTTGACTTATGTGGGTATTCATCTTTGTATAGTTGGAGACAACAAGACACTGCGTGCAAATTCAGGGTGGATGGGAGTCAACTGTTATTTTAGCTTTTATTTCAGTGGAAAGGGGGCTGTTATTTTTAATGAGAAGGAAGGTTATACGAATAGAACTTGAATCACCTTCCTGTTATATTTTTCTTTTCTGGCTGACTTTAATTAAATTGCTTGATGAGGGAGTTATTCTTATATGCAGTATGTATGTATGTGTGCATCTTCTTCGTTTCCCTTGAAAGAATGCTAAAATGTTATATATAAGATGTAAAAACAACTTATTGTAACACTGGAAAGCAAAACCAAGTGCTCTGCTACTTTTTTACAGTTTCATAGTGTGCTTTGGTTACTTTTGTAAATGTCTAACTGATCTTGTGAAGAAAAATGTGGCTACTTTCTCATGTTACAAAGAGGCAAATGTTGTCTCAAGATTTTCCTTGCCCCCGTTCTGGCTATTCTTTCTTGGCTCTGCAGCAATTTCTTAAAGACCCAAATCTATTCACTGATCCCTGTTCACAGTAAGGCCCCCTCCCCAGTCTTTGCAGACCTGGCCAAGATGATGACATGTTGACCACAGGGGTAGGAGCCAACAGCTGTCACCACACAGGCCATCATTGACTTGAATGCTTTGTATTGTGGAACCACAGCTGACAGCCATGGGCTGCACGGGGACGTGTGAAGGGGTTGGGTGTGATCTGCATTTGCACTGGTTCTTCAGAAAAGGAATTTGAGGAAAAGAGGTTTATAGACAGAGTAACATCATACGTTGTCACTCAATATCATCAGTGTCTGCTAAAAAATTTTAAAGCTGAGAATGTAGGTAATTAGATGCTGATGAAGAACGGATTGCAGAAAGGAGGGAAGAGGGTTGCAAGAGGGTGATATTGAATAACTACATCCATTATTGACTTGAACTCCTTGAAAAGTACATTAGATGCAGTTGTATCTGAATGAAAGCTTAGCATTTGAGATCTTTGTTGAAGTAGGCCTTACTATGTTAGGGGGAAAAGAACATTTCCAAAAATGTTTTGTTACAACTTTTTATAGTTTCAAGGTTAAAAAAGGTGCAGCTGCAACGAGTTCTGTAGCTAATATAAAAGGCTCAGTGGGGGCTCAGTGGGTACTCAGTGGGTCTCCAGGTGCACTCCTCTCTTAGGACTCCCTGATTTTAGCCAGCAGCTTTGGTTTTACTAAAATTGTGATTTCTGTCACCTCTTAAGAGGACACTGAAGTGCCAGGAATGGGTTTTCCTGCTATCTGCGAGATATATATTGAAACATCACAGAAAGGTTTTGAATCTGGGCTGACCTTACTGTTGGGTAGCAATGCCCCAAATACAATGGACTGGCTGTCATCATCTTTGTAGGGCTGCTCCTCCTGGAAATTTCTAGGGTTGGTCATATAGCCTGGTAATAAGACATACACAACAGTACCTCATTCTCTTTAACATTAACAATTTGAACTCAATATCAGCTGTATGTATCATGTACCGTTGTAATTTAAATTGTAATGGCGTGCAACATCAGCAATAGCTCAGTGAAAATGTATTTAGAAAAAAATGCATGCGGTAGAATAAATTATTGATCTAACAACATGTTTAGACTCTAGGTATGTTGTGTTGAATTTGGACAGAATGGAGGCCTGGGAGGAATATATAGTCCCTGTAATGCTACTGGACGGATACTTTTTTTTAATTATAATGGAATTGTAATTAAAATTCCTACTGGTCTTTCACTGATGGTCCTGGCCATCCTCTGTGCAGAATGCTTCTGAAATGCAGTTCATCACAACAGACTTTCTCCAGCTTTCCCCCAGCTTACTCACAGTGGGAAAAGGTTTTTCAGTTAGCCAGGCGAGCCTTATCAGTCCCTAGCTATCCTTGCGCCCAAGCTTCTGGTTTTGAGCCAGCTTGCTTGCTGACCCTTAGCCATATTCGTCTCCCGGGGAGACAGTGCTGGCTTGCCAGACTGGAGTTGCCCTGAACAGCCAGCATAATGGTTCAAATTAGGGCTGCTGTTTTCAGAAGCTGCCTCTGACATTAAAGGAAACGGAATTGGCCCAGTGCTTACCACTTTGGAAAAGCCATCCTCTTTGGAAAAAGCATTTTAATTCTGAATAAAACATTGGGTTGGCTTTTAGCTCATGAATAGCACTTTATTCCACTTCAATAAATATCAGTACCGACAAGTAACCACATCATGTCACGACCTTACGTAAGTGCATGGCAACGTTCCAAGTTAATTTTGGCTTTTATTTCCACAAATGCGTAGGACAGGGTTTTGAAGGTATTTGACTGCTAATTAGGCAGTGCTTTTGCATTCAGGGGCTGTAAAACAACCTGACAGTTGGACTCCATGGCTTCAGACACTGACTGTATCTCAGGTACTTCCTTCCCAGACTCCTCATGAAGAGTTTGCTTCTTCAAGAAGCACATGGCAGTTGTTGAGTGTTGACAGACAACTGAAGATCTAGAATTCTATGGAAAGGTTTGGAAAGCAATATTGCTTTGTTAACAGGGAAAGTTCAAGCAATTAAAAGTCAATGGAAGACAAATGCCCTCCCATCCTACTTGTGCTCTCCACAGTCCATGAGGAAGGGATTTCTACCAGTGTGCAACCAGGAAACAAGTTTTCTTCTTGCCTCGCTGGGCCCCTGATTCAGGCAATTGCTTTCTGCTTGGACAACTGAATGAAACACCAAATGCCTCATCTTTCTGCAGCTTTAGAAGCTTCTAATGCTACTGTAAGATCACTCCCTGCACAGTCCCAGCTGGCAGTTACGTGCCCTGGTCCTGTGTCGCTGCAGAGGTGAACTTCTCCGTCATGGTTCCCTTTTTAAGATTGTATTTGAATAGAGTGTCTTCTTCATTTAATAACTCTCTTATTGGAGTTGGCGGCTTGATAAAGATAGGAGTTCACAGCCTCCCATGGAAGTCCCAAGTTGTTATATGCTTCTTGTGGGATTGTTAAGAGGGCCAGAGCTTAGGTAACTGTGTCTCTGAATGCTTAAATATCTTTAAATTCTGTCCCTTGGGTCACTGAATGTCAGTGCTGTGAAGTCTCTGAAATGCCTAAGTCATTGCTATAAATGGAGCATGGTTGTTTAAGTCATTCTGGTGCTTTGGGAAATTTTGTGCCCTCAGCTTGTTTACCAATTAAATAGCGAAGGTTATTTTGTTGTGGATGCTTTTGTGTAGGCTATCACTCAAAATATTAACATTAGAAAGTGTAGACTCCTGCCAGATTTCTCTTGACATTTTTTATTTAGTGCAGAGAAAAGCAGATTGAGGTTCGTCATTTAGTGTTTGATGGAAGGCCCTCTCTCTCTCAGTGCTCTGTTTCTATACAGCAATCAAATCCCACATACTGTACTATATTCTGCCAGGAAATCTGCTAACCTTTCATATAATATGTAATAGGTTTTATAACCAGTGCTGCAGAGCTGTTTTCCGTACAGGAGGATTTTCAGCTATTTTTTTTTCTGCTGCCTTGGTAAGATTTGCAATGGTTCTTTCTACAGTGCCAGATGTTGTACATAAAACAGGAAATTATATACTGTTCTCTTGCTTATTGAGCAGAGAGAAGGAGCTACTTTTAAAACCTAGCTGGGAGAGGTTGCTAGAAATGCCAAGTTTAAAGAGGCAGATCAAGTGTGGGAGATGAGAAGACAAGACAAAACTTGCCTGAATGTGACGATGAATGCTAAATCTCAACTGAAACACAGTTGATGTACTGACATTAAAGGGAATGTACTGAATATATAATCATTGTGGATATATGCAAGGGCTTTTGTATTGTAAGATAATCAAATGAGTAGTTCTTTGTACATACATTTACTGACACTGGTGGGAATCTCAGGAGAGCTCTAATGATCTATATTTTAAGAGATAGCAGGCCAATTACGTACTGTAGGGTTCGTCTGTCTATTCCTGAAGGAATCCAGTATCAGAATTATATGATTTTGGTTAGTACTTCTATGGGATCCTTAATCTACGTATCTTGAAGCATTTTACAAATATTAAGCACTTAATTCAGTAGCGTTCCACTGGGCTGTGTTCACAGGGGCGGTGATGCACTCATTATAAAGTTCAAGTTAAAGAGTCCCTCACGAACAATGCTGGTGCCCAAGTGGTCACGCCTGGCCTGCAGGTTCTTTCTACTTGGCCTATGGCTTTTTCCTGTCAGGTACTGGGCAGCAGCTGTTTGGCCACCATGCTGCCGAATAGCCAAGTGCCTCCTGCTGCCCCTCAGGCTGTTTCGGTGTCTGCAAACTGAACGCTGCCACCTGTGTGTGCAGGAAGAGGGTATGGCCTGGGCTGTGTGACGAGGGGCCACCACAAAACTGCCCTCTGTATGCTGTAGCTGCAGAGATTTGACCATTCCGCTGCAAGGCATGGGAAGAGAACCACAAAGGAACACATCAAACATAGTATTAATTCTCATTAGTAAGCAATGCCAAACCATGTGACACTGAGAATTACAGTTCTAAGGGGATACATCTTTTATCTTTCAGAAACTTCTAAAACATACTGATAAATTCAGAGATGATTTGGGTCAGGCTCTTTGTAGCATTTTCTACTAGACAGAGCCATTTTAGGAGTTGTTTATAAGCATGTGTGTTACTGTTCTTTGTACCGGTTAGGGTGATGCTGAGAGATCCAGATAAAATTTAGCTCTGTGCAAGTTAGAGAAAAGACAATCAACTTCTCTACCGGGACTGCTGCTCCAACAACGAAAGTGTCAGTTGGGTCCAAAGTCTTGTCACTTTTACCTTTCATCTTCTGGTAGCTTGAACCAGCTTTTCTGGCCACCATCATCTCCTTCTGCTACTAGTATACACTTTGGGAACCGCTCCTGACATCTCTGTTGCCTGGTATATGAGCATTATTTGAGTTTGATGTCTCTTGGAGAAAAGTCACACTGGCATGAAATCGGAGTAACACATTGGTGCATCAGACCCTTAGTTTCTGTCTTGAGGCAGAGCGTATCAGTAGGCCTGGGCTGGCAGTGTTGGTCTTGCTTGGCATCTTAGTTAATTTTACATCTGCTCATTTTTGCTCATTTTTTTGTGAAAATGGCACCTTTGGGGACTTGTAGCAGTTTTCCTTTTTAAGAGACCGGGTTTGATCCATGCTGATGTTGACAAATTATTCCCTATGAAGTATTTGGGCACTGGCACTTTTTTCTTTTTTTTTCTGGATTTTCCCACTTGTCTCTGTTTGCAGGAAGGATTAGCTCTATCTGAAGGTAGCACTACTGACAGTCGCTGGGCACTGCAGTCACTCAGTAGGTCTGCAGGCCTGTTTATGCTGCTCTTTCTAATCATGTCAGATTTGTAATACCTGTCAAGTTTGCTAAACGTAGGTGATACCACTGATGTGAAAACTTTGTGACTTTACCACGAGAAAACACCACCAGGTGTTTTTCAAGAAAGTGGCAAAAGAATGTCATACCTGTTTCATAGAGCTTTCGTTTACTGCTTTTGGAACCTACTCTGATTTCCTGAAGCTTGGAGGTGAAAACAGTATCTGCAATTGTTATGTGGTTCTTCTGTAGCATCAAGGCTGTGGTGGGGGCCTTTTAAGTCCTGTACTCATCCATGTTACCTATTGGTAAAGCAATGCAACAGAGCCTGGGAATAGAAGAGGGCCAGGACGCAGCTGGAACGTAGGCTGTCTACATGTATGTGGCCCTTCCCAAGGATGACATTTCCTTCTGCAGAAATTAACAGCAAATCTCCTTAAGGCTACAGGTTAGTCAGACTTCGTATTTCCCAGTTTGCACGGGTTTTGGTTCAAGTATCAGTTATGGTGAGTGAGTGCCATACTTGGGAATATGGCGGAGGTCTCCTGAGATCTTCAGTACTAGTTAGTGGAAAATATGCCTTCCTATTGGAAGATGGGTGATATCCAATGTGTTCGATTTTTATTACAATATGATTTGCAAAACTTGTCACTAATATGATTTTAGAGTTGTAAGTTAACAGGAGAATTCTACGAAGTGGATTTAGATGTGAAGGCAGCTTTTTCTCTCTGTTAATGAAGCCTTGCTTAAAGGCTGTTCTATAATTACACTTGTGGCTTGGTGGATAATGCCTTGTTCTCATATGCAAGTCACTTGATTCCTCTGGTGCCTCATAACACTCAAGAAGCTTGGACTCTTGCAGTGTGACTCATGCTGTAGCTTATTTTACTGCATATTCTATATAAAGACTTTCTTTGAACGGTGAGTGGATACACAGTATCAAAGTGACAATAACAAGATTTGTCTGTCTTGCTTCACAACAGAGAAAGAGCCCTACAAAAATAGACTGAAGTATAGGTCGTTGCAAATCAGGTAGCCCTTCAATTAAGAAGTGTTCTAACTCTAGTATTACCAGTGACCTTGTCTTGTCTTCTAGAGGGACTGAAAGTCTCATCCCAGTGCAGCAATCCGCTTGCTTCAAGAAGTAATCATTCTTGTTGCTGTCAGAAAAAGGGTGAAGTATAGCAGATGACTTCTCAATAAAACCCGCCTCTCTTCTGTCAGGAGAGCATAAAAATGCCCATGTGTCTTTTTCACCACTGCAACAGCAGGCGATAGCAGTGCTTTCCAGGCCAGAGCTGCCTGTTTCAGATGCTTAGCACCTTCAATACTCGTGTCCACAAAAACCTGAAAAATTGCAAGTTTAGGGCATATGTGCATGGTCATAATGAAAACACTTAGAAGAATTGCTAATAATGAGAATTGAAGTTGCAAAATAAGTTTGGGATATAAATGTAATCACAGCCAATTAAAATGATTGAAAAGTTTTTCTGTGAGTGGAAGGACTGAAAAAGCTTATTTCCTTTCCATTTTTGCTCTTTCCTGCCACCAATACTTACTATAGCTTCCATGATGTGTCTACGTGACGGTGGATGATGTATGTGGTGTTTGGAGTTACACCTGCGAGGATTAGCCAGCCGGTGTGTATGTACAGACTGGTCAGCTGGCTGTTACCCAGTGAAGCGGGTGACGAAGAGTTCTGCCCTCTTTTCCCTTAGTAGTGACACTGTATTTGGGACCTCTCTCCTGCCACTAATTTTTATTTAGCTTCTAGGACCTTATTTGAGCCCTATCTCAAATTTGGTTAAAATTTTTCCACTGGAATCAAAAAGTTCCTGGGAAGAAGGAAGAAAAGAGTGGAATTTCCTGCGAGGCAAAGTGGTTACGTTTCATTAGGAAAGCAGACCAGCAGAACAGAGTCTTTGTACCCACAGTTGAGTACCGGAAGCCTGGCACATTGTGGCCGCAATTATAACACAAAAGACAAATAAAGTTTGTTTGGGTACACTTTTAATGAGAAGGTTGGGAAAATTACCAGGGACTGTTCAGTGTAAGAGAAATGGACAGAAAGATGAGTGGACAAGATGCTCTGTCTTCTCAGCTGCTGCTGCACAGTCAGACCCAGGGTTGTTTACTGCATCCTTGCTAGGAAGCAAGGCCTTTTTAAAAATAATGTTGTAATGTCCTTGTTGAGGCCCTTTGAATTTTCAAAATATACTTATGCAATATAAATCTGAAACAATCCATTCATCTTCATTTGATAATCTACAGAAATGATTTAAAATTGTAGTGCAGTAATATTGTGCACTGTTATTTTTCTTCCTCTACTGAAAACCAAATTAGTTTGCTCTCCGTGTAAAAGCAGCATATTTATCTACTACTGCTGTTTGCTTTGTGTAAATATTATCCCTTGTAATACCTCCTTTCCACTAGGTTTGGAACAAGAACAGCTAGGGTTCATGAGAAGCAGGTGGTGGGGCCTCCCCATCACAGCCTGGTGTATTTATTTTAATACCTTTTTGTCATCCTTTAAACAAACAAATAAAACATGATTCCATAAAGAAGGAGCAGGAAATACAAAGATATCTAAGAAGTGAACAATTGAAAGCAATGGACTAGAAAGATGTTCTGCTTTCAAAATTAATGATCTACTGTAGTAAACCTATCCATCTGGTGGGGTAGGTTGAGATTTCAATATGGTAATTGAATTATTTTTAGCCAGTGCGAGGGGGTACCCAGAAGAAATGGCTGTTTGCCCAAGTGGAACGGAAACATAGAAGTTCAGAAAATTTATTCAGTTCCTAGTGAGCTTGCTGACAAATAGATAACTTTTAAAACCAAGTATAAGTTTTAAAATATACTTTTAAAAGCCAGGTCTTTCAGCATGGCGAACTAAGTGCCACGAATGTTTCACTGGGAGCATATTTTAGCCAGTTTGACAGTTGTCTATGCCGCGAGAGGCCAGTACTTGGGCATTTGTGCTGACACGTTTTGGATGCTCGGGCTTGGCAGATATTTTCTGGAGGGATCTTAGTGTAAGAATCAGCTTTTCTCATTGCCCCTCAGATGTGGAATTTCCTTGCCAAATTGCCTCACAGAACTGCTGTGTTGTTACATACGTAGTATATGGCCAAGTTTAATGGTCTGTTAGGGAGTCTGCAGCAGCCCCCTTTTTTCTCTTACAGTTGATTGTTTACAGTCTTCCGTCATCACCATTTGTGTAGTCCTTCCATGTGAACTTAATAGTAATAACTCTGTCTCTTTGAATCTGGTTATGTCTAGTTAAACCTCTGGGATAGTGTTGGCTCAGTTTCTTTATTAGTTGCACCCCTTTTTGGTGGCATAGCTTTGGTGCAAGAACGTAACTAATATCATTCTTTCAGATGGGAGAGTGTTTCCTAAAGCATTTTCATTTCAGCCTTTGAAGGTCTGTCGTACAAGGGATGCCAAAGCTGTCAACTTCTTGTTCTCGGTTACCTCATGCTCCAATATAATCTTACTTGCTTTATGTGAACAAAAATCCCTGGTGAAACATCCTCTTCTTGTATTCAGTTAATTTGTGCTATTCTGCACCTTTTGTGCTGTGCCATTTGCCCACTTGCATTCTGCCTCTAAGTGCACTGTGAGCCTTTCTGGACAGGAGGAGGGAGAGACAGGAGCTGACCTTTCATTTTACGTGTGGAGCTTAGCAAAGCTGGACCCCAGTCAAGCTGATTTCAGGGCTCTGTTGGGCAGAGGAGGAGACTGATACGATGTTGTACTCTTCTCCTTCCACCCTTCTTTCTTTTTCTGGAAAGATTATTCTTGATTTTAGTTCAATACTTTACCCTTCGTTATCTTGTGAGTTTCCTCCATTTTTTTTTCATGTTCCTCTTGTTTCATTTTTCTCTGTTGGTCATGTGTAGGTTCAGCCTTAAGATCTCTTTACTATTTTTTCTACTTAAGAAAATCTACAGTGCATCTTCATTACTGTGCCCAGCTGCATATCTCAAATGCTGTTTTAATCTTGATGGTAGATAACATGACAGATCATAGTGAGAATGAATGCTAATAATGAGGAATGAAAATCAAGATGACCATTTTCTGTGATTATATAATGTACTGTGAAAGAAACTCCCATTCAAAAAATGAAATAAATAGAAAACAAAGGCTTTTTAACATAAAATTCCTGCCCACACTGAGTGTCAGCTTAGTGAAACTGGGCTACATGCTTGACGCTCAGCTCAAATGGAAAAAAACCCCACGATTTGAGTAATTTTTAAATGGTAACCAAAATAATTTGGTTACCATCTGAATTAATCTGGGAGAATATTCTGTAATTTCTTTAAACAAGTCACTCCTCAGAATCTCAGAGTGTTTTCACTCTGCTTGGCTTATATTATTTTAATCCTTTACAACTCACATTTTCTATTCTATTTTCTTCTAATTTTGCTTAGAAATGACATCCGGGTTCCACAAGATAAAAAATAGCAAACATAAACAATGCTTCACTATGGAAAATAGAGATTAATCTTGTGATTGGAAAATAGGCAGAGGCGTGATGTTGTATTTTCTGCTGTTCATCTCAATCTGCAGAATCTTTAAGCCTAAACTTTCTCAATGACAGCCAGATTTAACGAGCCTAACTTCTGCCTGTTGTGAAATTGCTTACCTTTCCTAAGACATCAACAGGTAGAACTGCTTCTTCAGCGGCAACAAGAGAGAGGAGGGAGGTGGTTTGTTAGGTATATCCATCAGCCAGTTCAAATTGTCTCTTTTTTTTTCTTTTTTTTTTCTTTTTTCTTATAATGCACCCTCTTCCCTGAAGTCTCTCCACTCCTTGTGATAGTTCATCTGTTCAGTGGACTGAAGGGGTCTATTTAGGCTATGTATTGCGCTCCCCTCCTACCCCTCACCCATTGCTCCCTAAAACATTTTCACTTCCTTCCTTCTTCCTTAGTGTTTCTTTCCTTTCTAACATTTAACTTCCAGTGGGACTTTCTTCCTTCTTTCCCATCCTCGTGTGCACCCATTCCTCACTGTCCCCTCTTGGATGAGGTTTGAAAATGTTTCTAGGGCTGAGGTGAAACGAATAGTGTTACTTTACTTTTTGCTGAAAGAAAGGAACCTGTGAGAAACAGCCATAGCAAGACTCTGGGTTGGAATAACAGAACAGCATTTTGAGTGTGGGCTTTTTCAGTTTTGGTGAGGGATGGGCAGCTAAATAAAGTGTCTTTGGTTTGAGGAAGTCACTTGCACTGCCTCCAGTCAGAGGGAAAAACCTTGAAAACTGCCCCGTCCACGTAAGGCTGTTGCACTGCAGATTGTTAATGCAGTTTACCTAATCCCTATGTTATGGTGCAGCTGAATCACCATTATTAAAGTTGTTTGCATTTCAGTTTGATGAAAGTCAGTCATTGTAATCCAATATGTTTTGTGATCTTCAGAGAAGATGCTGTTGTACAAGTCCATCAGAAGAGACTCTGTTCCACCGGCCTTATTGAGAGCTTCAAACATGAAGGCCACAGGATGTTGGACTGTGCATGTGAATGTAAGGCAGTATAACTGTATAGCACTGTGCTACAAAATAGCTGAAATATTATTGTGAGCTCTAGTGGAGAAGTACCATAGGCAGCATTTAGTATACTACCCGTGCATTAAGGGGACTCTGGATTTGAGCAGCCGGGCCCATGAGACATTAATTCTGGCAAGGTAATTCCAGAGGTGCCATTGCAGTGACTGCTGGCTGAGTTGGAGGCCCAGGTATTTTGGGGTCCTGTTAAGTGATGTATTTTCTGTGTCGGAACACACTCTTTTCCATGCGCTAGAAGGAGTAGACTATGTTCAGTCATACTTCCTGAATGGTAATTATTTCATTTGTCTTTAGGTTTTCCCCTTATTTTGTATTGTACTTGTTGTTTTGATTTCACAGCAGTGTTACTGAGTGAGCTGCACAAGCTGCTTTTAAAGCAGCTCACACTGTAATCAAAGTAGTATTTAAAAAGCATTGGAGAAAGGCTAATGTTATAAGGGAAATTTCCTTGTATGTTTACTTATTTACACTTATGAAATATCTTCATTATCGTTAGGCACAATTGAGTAGAAACAATCACTTAGAGGAATTATCCATGAAAAGGAAGCCTTTAATATTAGAAGAGTATTGGAAGTTGATATGCGCTCGTTTCTGTGTGAAGCAAAAACAGGCGTTAGACTGACCCCACTGAACTCATTAAGAGGTTTATATTATTGTAGATGAATTAATATTTAACCCAGAGTATCCTTCCAGATGAAAACAAGTTTCTAGACCAACATACTTCTGTGCTTAGAGATTGTAAATATGAGAAGCAGAGTTATAGATCAGCTCACCATTTGCTTTTTCTTTCTTTGTTTCAAATCTCCTTGTAAAAAAATACAAGGGGAGGTAAGAAAATAAGCTTTTTATGAACAATGGATAGAGCTACTGCTTCACACAGTGTCAACATAAGGCCAACATGTCATTTAAGTTGCACTTAAAACCTATTTTTAGGACTTAAGTACTGCACAGACCTTGTGGTGACCTTACAGAATTTCACTAGAGAGGAGCGTGACTTCAGCCCACTGTCAGAGCACAGCCTGCACTGGGCGGTTTGCAGCTTTTCTCTGTGTCGGTGGTACATACATAGTTCCATATGCATTTCTTCAGATGAAGCCTTTTTCTTAACATTCATGCAAAGATATGCTGGTCATGTGTATCAGGCCTTCTGCATTTGCAAGATTGCTGTCTCAGGGTGGAACTATAACTTGGTTTAGAGCTCTTGCTGGCTTCTGACTTCTCTGGTACACACAATCCTTGCTTTTTGCTTGCTCTGCAAGTTAAGATACGTGCTCAGAAACAAGACATGTATGTGGCTGCAGTTACAGAATTTACCATTCTGTCAAAGCACTTTACAAACATGAATGTCTTCCTTGTGTGACCTTTTGTCTCAGCTGAAGCTCTGCTCCAGAAAAATGCTAAAGATCAGTTCAGGGAGGCATACCATATGGAAGAAAGAGTGTAGGAGGCAGCCCCGTAGCTGCCCAGGCGAGGAGCTGAACAAAGCCAACCTCACCCTGTATTTGCAAGTCTCATATTATCTGTCTCTGATCTTCCTTGTACACTGTCTTCTTCCATAGCACACCCGGACCAAGCTCACCTGAAAAAGCACATCTTTGCTTCTCCTCTCATTAAAATAACTTATCTGAAAATAGGAGGTGTGACTGCCTAATGGTAAAAAGAAGTATTTTGTCCCCAGAACTTTAGGAAATCGCTCTTGGAACAGGTTTTCCTCATGCATGACCCATGAGATGATGGCAAACTTACTTTGATCTAAGTGCTGTCAATGTAGGTTTAAAGGTTGGCTGTAGTGGTAAGAAAAATTGTGTTAAAATGGTACCTTTTTTTTAGTAGTTCCGCTCTTTGTTTTTGAGACATATCTGATGGCTTTGCTAATGAAGATGCAGGTTTACAATTGTTAGCGTCACAGAACAGTTTGAAGAGAAGTGAGCTTCTGGTTTGCCACTTGCATCATTCAGAAAATTCCAGCTAAGGTGTGATTTGCTGTCTCCCTCCTACAAGTGATAATGAAAGGGGAAGAAAGAAGAGCACAGCCTGATTTTCTGATCTTCTATTGAGTTTGAAGCACTGCTGCTGACAGTCATCATCATCTGATTTTAAAGTGAACAAATTCAATACAGATATCACTGTGAAAAAGTAAATATGGAATTGTATAGTGCTCTTTTTCAGCCACTTGCAAACTTGAACTACATGTTAAAGGCAGTTAAATTGTTACATTTATTTCCTATAAATACATTATCTATTCTATGGTTACACAAGTGTAATAAAAGAACAAACATAAATCAAATGGACTGTTTGTTCTTCTTTGTATATTTTCTTTGTGCCCTATGCAGTCTTTCCCACCCCTCCCAGCCAAGTCCTGTATCCACCCAACTGCATTTCCTGAGTGGGTTCCTCTAGGAGACAGAATTGGAGGACTGCATGATGTCATTTCTATATTTAAATTAGATGGAGCAGAATAGGCTGTGTAATTTGTTTAATCACTGCTCATGCTCTAATTTCCTTGGATTTGATTTTTTGCAGTGCAGCCTTATCTTCGGCTTTCTATCTGGTAGCCAAGTCTGCTATTTGGCATGATTTCAGGGAGCTGGGTGCATTTTTTCTTTTCGACTAAAACTCAAGGGGATTCTGTGATCAAGCAAATTCTGTGCACAGAGCTTTTCAAGCACGATAAATTGATTTAAATGGGAATGTGACAGAAAAATATATGCCTCCAAAACAAAGAGATCAAATAAAACCTAAAGCATAGTTGATTAGAGCCATGCAGAAACATTCAGAAGATGGTAAATAGGTAGATGGAAAAGATGCAGATTCATCTGCTATTATATAAACTGTACTAATTCTGGGATCAGGATTCAGCAATTTCAGTACAGGCATTTCCTGTATTTGTTTTATCTAAGTATGACTAAATGGTGCTTCACTTCTGCTATTTCAGGTCTTGTCTATCTCGTTTTAATGACTTGATAGACTGACATATGCAAACCAGTCTCTGTTCAGTAAGTCGTGGTAAGATCATAGAATGGTTTAGGTTGGAAGGGATCTTAAAGATCATCTAGTTCCAACCCCCCTGCTACAGGCAGGGACACCTCCCACTAGACCAGGTTGCTCAAAGCCCCATCCAGCCTGGCCTTGAACACCTCCGGGGATGGGGCATCCACAGCTTCTCTGGGCAACCTGTGCCAGTGCCTTACTACCCTCAGAGTGAAAAGTTTCTTCCTGGTATCTAATCTAAATCTACCCTCTTCCAGATCTTCACGTGGTTTATTTGCTAGTTTTCCGCAATACATAAAGATATGTTTTTGGTATTGTAGCATTATTTTTTCCTGATTTGTCCTTATCCTTTCCTTTAGAAATACCTCAGTTCTGTTCTCTTACCTATGCTGTGAGTGGCAGTGAATATATATATATATTTATATATTCTGTGAATAACAAAGGCAAGTATTTAGTAATATGCAGGATACTTGATGTTCTAGAGTGAAGCTCCAGCTTCAAGGAGTGATTTACTATCCAATGTTAAACAGCCATGGGTCAGGTCCTTTTTGTGATACCCAGTTAAGTGGCATTGACCTGAAATGCATGGAAATTTTCTGATAGAGCCTGGTTAGAAGAAATATGCATACTAATTTGTAAATGTACTAAGAAGGCAGTATCTGTAATCAGAATTATGCCAGAGACTTCTGTGGGTTTCAGCACATACCATACTATCGGGCAATAGCAAGCGTGTTGTTTGGTTTCCCCTGTGTAACAATATTTGGGTGAAAACCAACTATGAATATGATTTATCAGTTATTTTTTTGGTGAAATTCTGTAAGAACATTAGGCACTTTTTATTGGAAAACACTAACGGATAGCAGGCAGATGACCTGAGATTTTACCTGTCAGTTCAGTGAAGAGCAATCTTCGGAGTATCAGATCTAAAGGCAAAGATCCAGACTTTGAGACAGTAATCTTTGCTTGGTTTGGTGGGTGAAAAGAGGATCCAGAGATCTTCAGGGGCTCTTTCACATCTCTCGTTGTTCTGGAGAAAAGAGAAGAAACAATGCACCATGGGAATGACGCACCCTTGTGAGTAATGCTCACAAGGGAGGTGGTTCATTGCCAAAATGGTATGACGGGTGCAGCCAACTTAGAGGAAGAACAGAGTTGTGCTGAGCGCATCAGTGATCAATTATTTATTGTTAAAAGAAAATAGAGAAGCTCTCCCACATTGTCAAGCTACAGCATATATTCCCCAAGAGAAACTATTCCAGGAGTATGGACAGCTACTACAGGAGGATTGCAGAACGCAGGTGATAGTCAAAATAACAGCGTCCAATAAAATAGTTACACAAGGTTTTGAAAAGCCTGTGTGGAAAGGGCACCTTGATGTTTGGCCTAGGATTTCTACAACTGAAATGAATTATTTTGTGTTGCTCGCAAGTTTGCAAGTAATGCAGGCTCTGCCTTGGCACCTCTGCTGCCAGTGGTAGGCAGACCAGGAGGCAGCAGAAGTGCATCTGGTCAAAAGTGACACTGTGGGTTGAGATTGTAAGTCGGGGAGAAAGAGAGAGATCATGTATTCAACCAAGCACCTGTTGTAGTCTACAAAACCTTCTCCAATGTTACAAGACACTTCCTACTGTCTGCCCACGTGTAGGTTTACCTTGGGAAGGGGAAGCATCGGAAGCCTGAGTTCACTACTTGGCGCTACAAACCATCACTGCCTGGGTCCATATTACACAGCCCATCAGGTACTCTGCTGACTGGAGAACTGCTGCGCTTGGGGGAGTATCTGGTGTGGAACCTGTGTTCAAAACCTTATACCCAGGAGGTCATCCTTTCATCAGTCCTGAGTCTTTCCCGTTCGAGTGCTGTGGTTTTGCTACACAATGCACATGGAAGACAGCAAAGGCTTCTCTGTTTTCTTCACATCTACGTGGCTTGTTTTGGAGTGTTTGTATTGTATAGATCTCTTTTTTGCTACTTTTCCCCCTTTAAATAGGTGTTATTTCTTCAGTACTTGCAGCAGAAGAGAAGGGACTAACTACAAAGACACATATACCTTATGTACACTAGAAAAATTTGTAAGAAATTTAGAGATAGCTTACATCAGAATTATAGTAATTGCCTCTAAACTTTAACGTATAAAAATATACTAAATTATGTTCATGGAGCAGAAGAAAATCTATAGTAGTCATGAAAACCTCTGAGACGACCTGCAGTTAACTACAAATGAAGTCTACACTGAAAAGCCTGACGATGAGTGGCCTTAAAAACTGTTGTTATGAAAATTCACCCACAGCACCTCCCCAGTAAGGCGTGTGTGGTTCTCTTTCCTCCTTTTCTCCCATCCCCAACTGTTCCTTGTCAGCACTCTTCTGTGCTTTAGGCTATAGCAGTGGCTGAAAAGGTCGTGTTAATTTTCACCACTGCATGGATATGAAGCGGTCAGTAACTGGAAGAAAAAATACCGTCTTTATTACTGGTGCTGTCAGATTAGATGCAGGAAGTGTCTGATCTTTAAGCTGTTGCATGATAGAGTTTATAAAGTGGTAGAAATCTGGAGACAGAGTGAATAGGTCACTGAGTGTAGTTTTAAAACATGCTGTCATGTTGGATTTACAGAACTAGAAAACTTCTGGTAATAAACAAGCTTATGATGATTTGATAGCTGTTGTTGTCTTTCATAAGGAAAGCCTTTCCAGAGTTCATACCACCACTGGAATACATTTTCAAAAGCCTTTTGTAAATATTTAGTCTCTTAATCTTCAGGATGATTTTAAATGCCACCTACCAGTACAATTGAACTTACTGCATTTTCTTTTCATTTACAGACATTACGGTAACAAGATAGGTCTCACAGTCAGTACTGTTTTCCTCATTATCTCAGCTTTGAGAGATCTCATGCCTGGAACTTCATTACTCCATCTGATACTGTGAATCTCTATGCAGTACCTTACATCTTTCTTTGCATACTTAGGCTTCGCAGCAAACAGTGTTTCCCTGACTTCTTGACAAATAAGTGTCCCTTGACATTTAATTTGGCTAATGAAGTGACACAACTTTAGGTGTAAATTATACCTCCTATGTCAGCCCACACCCCACGGAGGTATCTTCCTGGGAGACCATGCGTAGGCAATCACATCAGCCTTCCCTCCAGATACCCAAATATAGAAGGTGGTTTCATTTATGCTGAGGTCCCCTGGAAGAGTCTGAACAACTGAACTTTCTGAGGGCATGTCTTGAATCGGTCCCTCTTCTGGTAATGCTGCCTGAACTCCTTCACAGGCAGCACTGTTCACTGGGCTTGTTGTGTCAGACTCATAAGTAGACTCATCCCATAGCACGGTGGGACCTTCATGTGGAGGATGACAGAGTTGAAGTCCGCAGCCCGTGCTTTTGTTCCTGGTGGCTTTGACATCCTGAGCATGAGGTGGGGCTGAATGGGGTTAGGTGCATCCTTTTTTTTTTATATGCAATTCTGGCTTATTCTACCTGCAGACATTTTTGTTAAGCTAGGCCCCAAAATCTTTTGGAAATTGTATGGTGTGTTTTATGTTTTATTTCATGAGAAGAATAACCAGGAAAAATGTTAGAGAATTAATCAGAAGGGAAACTGCCATGTAGTGCATGATTACTGTGAATGTGGTATAGGAAATAAATAAAAGAGAAAATGACTGTCTTTCTACAATTCAAGTTCCTTATCAAGGTGGATTAAATGTGGACTAATAACGTATTTCTGGGAAAATGCTATTTTCGGAAAAACAAAACAAAGAAACAAATATCATCTGAATGGTGAGGAAGAACAAAAGATAAAAACCCTATACAATTTGATTTTATCATATCCCAAATGGAACACTTCAATTTTCCATTTCTAAATCACATATCAAGACCAAATTCAGTAGAAAGTAGAACAAAACAGTTATGTACTGTTTGAATAAAATGTAATTTCAACCTCTTGTGACATGCTTTCCTTTTTTTCATTTGGCCAACCAAATGAGTTCTTCTCTTGTTTTATGTGTGTGATTTACTAGTTGAACTGAGAAAATAATTATTTCTCATGTTCTTCCTCTTAGTGAGTTCCAGGCGTAGGACTGGATGCAGAGTATGGGAAAGTGAATGGTTTGGGAAAGAAGACAGTAGACTTTTATCCTCAAATGAAGTAGCATTTTTGTGTGGCTGACCAGGGATATAACATAGTTTTGCTCCCTCCCACAAATTTTCAGCTGGATTATGGGTGAGATTTAAATAATATGTTACTAAGCTTTAGGATGTAATAGCTTGTCTAAAAATAGGATTGGATTATTAAGATTAATGTAATCTTTGTAGCTTTTGTTATTATTTAGAATGCAAGACACTCAGTCTTTAGTGTAGAATTGATGATACTTTCATATGCATTTCCAAGAAAAAGAAATGTTAAAAGGATAATTCAAGCATCTGTTAAAATCCAGCAGACAACATTTTAAAAGTGAATGCATCCAAACATCTCCATAGAGCAAAGGATAAAACATTTAAATTAAAATTGTACTATGAGGGAAATTTTCTGTCTCAATTATTACGTGTGCTTAGTTGAAACCTACTTGAACTTCAGCTGGTTGGTTGTTCACGTTCAGCTCACTGCACACCCTAACGACTGCATGACACATTTTATTTACACTGATCATCAGCATCCCTTTTGCACAAGCTTGTTTTCTGATAGTTTCAAAAGGGAATTATAATTGTTTACCCTTAAGTATGACATTAATATAGTTTGATTGAAAACAAAAATGTCTCACTTACTCATTGAATTATTTGTATTTGGTAAAAGGACACTTTTTCCCATGTTACTTTTTAGCTTCTGTGAATTTCTTAAGCCCTAGACAGAGTTTCGAACCTTATTGATCATGTCACCAACATTCACTGAAGAAAAATACCAGTTACTGACATCAGTTACAATTATGTAGTTTACAGTGGTACAAAGAATGTTATTTTTGCAGTTACAAAGTTTCATGTGATAGTACAGTTTGTGTGTGTGTGTGTATACAGAACGTGAGGTGCTGGGTTTGTGTTTTATAACCTTGTAGTTTCTGAAAACCAAACTTTGTGTATGGGAATTACATGTTTAGAGTTTTTGCACTAAATCCTGTTTATTTCAAATCTGACACCAAAATTATAGAGGTACGTGATTCTCATGAATCCTTAGTTAACAGCCTTGTCTCCATCCCTGCAATAAAGTAGCTTTCTAGCTTGAGTTCAGCTGAGCTTTAAAACAGCCTTTATAGGAAATCACAGAACTAGGTACAATATTGATTTATTAGAACCCTCAAAGCCACGTGTTGGGGAAGATGAAGGAGAGAACTGTTTTACCACAACTTTTGATAAAATAAAGGCAGTATGCTCCAGTCAAGAAAGCAGACCTTGTAGTGTTAAGGGTAAAGATGTGTCTGACTGCCTCAGATTGCTTGTGTGCATGTGAAACGCAAGGCAGCAGACACACAAATGTAAATACCACATCATCCATTGAACGGCTTTATACATCTGTACCTGACTGCATGTGCCATCGCTGTCTTTCAGAAATATCGACAGTATATGTCTGGACTTCTTACTCCTCCTTATGGTGTTATGGAAACTGGCTCCAACAATGACAGTAAGTACGTGGAAATAGGCATCAGATGTTAGAGAAAAGAGAAAAGAGAAGAAAGGGGAAGAGGAAAGCTTTTGGATGTTGGTATTTAAATGTTAAATCCAATTCAATGTTATGACTGTATTAATACTGCATATAGCAGGAGATACTTTGGAACTTGCCTAACTGCATTCCCAACTGTATAAAAGTGTACACAGAGCTGTACACAAATCTGCGGTATGAGCCAGTCCTGTTGACTAAAGCATACTGTATCTTGTCACGTAACATTTAACTGGTTACAGGTGTTACATGAATTCCATGGAACATGGCAATGAGTCCTGCTAGTAAAGTAAATTTACAAACTGGCTTAGTTTTTTTAGTTAGGATGGGCTACACAACTTGCTTGGGAACCTAGATTAGTGTTTGGGCAGACGGCCTGCGGTAGACATGCTGGTGTCTGACCTTAGTTACATAGCTAAATAAGTTTGGATACGTCTCTGCCTCGTGAGCACCTGTCAAACTGGGATAGTGCTGTAGATGTGAATCCAAGGGCAGCCTTTGGAACTCACCACTTCTGTAAATCAAGGTACTTTTATTTAGTTGCCAGAGGATCGTTTAGATGCCAACCAGGACGATATCTAATGGCTAGCAATTGCATCTGCAAATTTTGTTCCATATGTTATGTGTTCAATATGTTCTGTTTGTAAAACAATAGCATAACATAGCAATGCTCGTGAGTGCAAACTCAACGACACATTCGACTTCCAAGTACTAAAAAACAGATAATGTTAAATGAAAAAAATATCAATAATTCCTGTGTACTTACTTCAGATATTAAGTTGTGAGAAAGTACTATGTTTAGCAAACTGCTTATAGTATTTACACAACTTAGCTTTTTGTCTTTTTTGTGTCTATAAGAGAAATTTTTGTCTGAATAGATGTATTCTGCTTTTAAAAAATCATAGATTAATGTGTATGTTATCAAAGTATTGAATCCTCCAATTCCCTATACTATGGATAAATATATCCACTGTTACTTAAAGAATGTACAGTATGTATTTATTTTCTGTATTTTTTTTTTTAGGAATGCCAGATAAGGACAGTATGTCAAGCAGTGCTCTTTGCCAAGTTTCTAAAAATTGTAATAAGGTAAATCACACCTAGTTTTGCCTCTTTTTTGGATGGTTGTGGGGGATATGGTAATGAAAGATATAAAAGTACAGCATTAAATTGAAAAGAACGAGGTGCAAATCAAAGCATGTGGTTAATGCATGTGAGTACAGTATACAAATTATAAGGATGTTTAGACATTGTGTCATAAACTGGAGAAAGCAACTGATTCAGGATCAGCGTTATTAGAAATTGTACTGGTGCCAAAGTTTGTGTTACAATCTCGTTGTCCTATCTTTGTCAGAAAGGTGTAGAGGGTAAGGAAGAAAAGCAGCACTGTGACAAGACCAGTGCGTAGCCAATGGATCATAAAATTCATGATTAAATCCTATTTTAAGGCTTAACTGAGTCTTAACTGATGCAGAGGCATTGTTCTGGCCCTTTGCTCAGGGTGAATTTTCTCCTGTGTTCAGAAAGCAGCTTTACGTCCTAGTTCCCCTTTGTAAAATCATTCTGTGCCTTCAGTCTCACCAGATGAGGATCCACATGAAAGAACTCATGAATATTTCTATGCTGTGTTTAAAGTAATTATAATAGTGAGAAGAAATAGTATCAGGCATTGCTGTAAAGATTAATAACTTTTAGATTTTTTACGGTAGGAATAGAAAAGTTACAGTAATAAACAGGTGTATGGATGCCTTCTTTCTGGACATAGGAGGTGTTTAATTGGATGCATTTGTGTGATGTTTTTAAAAGGTTAAAGGTATTTTTGTTACACAAAAAACATCTCTTGACAGCAGATAAAGACAATGAATATTTTAGCGTGTTTCCTTAATGCAAAAATAACTACTTCCACCTCTCCCTGCCTGTCTGTCCTGCTTCCTCAAGGGTACTGACCTTTCTTAATTGTCACATTCAGCCTTTATTAAATGTATAAATGTAACGGTAAGCAGTTCCTTTTTCTAGAGTCTTATTCACTAATGCTATAATACTTCCTGACAGAGTCTTAGCCTGGATGAAAATAAACATTTTTCCATGCGCTGAGTCATAATTCTTAGATACTTAGATAGCACCTTTCATTCTGTAAGCATTTTACTAAGTCATGAGTTAAGTCTCAGTGTTTCTCTAAGATCTTGGCATTTCAGTGGTAGACTTGGAGTTAAGCCAGATCAGGGGTCTTGCGTGACCTCTTAATGAAAGCACCAGGCATAGAATCCAAACTAAAAGATGTTGTTGTGTTTTCTGAAGCAAATAGAAGTAACAGATAGAAGTAACAAGGTGAAAACAACCGTCTTTCCTAGAAGGTGATATCCCCCCAGTAATGGGCAGTGATGCTCAACTAAGGATGGTATACACTTTCAGATACAAAGTATTTTAGAAACTGAGAAAAATTTAATAGTTAATACTGCTGCCAATAGCTGGGCTTTTCTAGCACAGCAGGACTCTTCCCGCACAAAGTAATGTGCACCTGGGTAGGAGACAGAACTTAGCTGGGGCAGGCTCAAACTGTTCCCTGACTTTTACAGGAATAAGGTCGTTTGCAAACCATATTAACTTCCTTTGCAAGACAGGTATATAAAACAGCCATCCTTCTCCCTCCCACACTGTACACACATTTCTGTGGAGAGAAGCTGAGAGAGTAAATATGTGACAGATGCTTGTCACCTTCTTTCATCCTGGAGGAGCTCAGACAATCCCATGACAAATATGGCAGAAGAACCTAGACAGCATAGAAATGGTTCGTGAATCCTAGTTCTGTGGTTTTGCCATATGGCCACGGTTCTCTTAAATTAATTTAAGTGAAAGGTAAGTGCAGCAGAGATAAATACTCAAATATTTTGTTCACTGCTTTCAGGCTTCATTCCCGCAGTTTTAAACTGTACAACTGTTATAGTGCTTACACGACATGTCGATCATCATGCCCAGCAGTCAGTTTTGAATGATCAGGAAGATACTGGGATTGCAGGGCAAAATTCCTAGAATTGTTGCCAGCTATTTGAAATTCAGAGTAACAGTGTAGTAGAAAACAGCCCTGTGTTTGTAGTTTTTATATATTTTGCTTATTTTAGGATGATATATAACTGTTGAAGTGACTACTGCATCAGGGAAGGGCATTCATCCAGGGAAAGGGAAGTGTTTGCAGGACATCTTTAGACTACTTTGTATCTGTAGATTGCCAGAATGATGTCTGTGGAATGGCAGCAAATACAGCTCGGAGGCGTGCAGGCTGCTCTGTAGTGTCCAGAAAAAGGCTGAGTGAGGAACTTTCTGAGATTGAAAGTTCCTCAAAATCTTTCATATGACAAGAAAACATTACACTCTCAGACAGAAGGAAATAACGTAACGTCTTCAGTGGTTCTGATCTTAATGATGCATTTATGTTGGGGGGTACGTGTGTTGTTTTAATTTTGCAGGGAAGTTTGTAACTACAAATAATTTGCTTCAAATGAAATTTAATATATTCCACTCTTGAAATTTGCAATGCATGTTTTTCTCTTTTAGCCTGTGCTGAGTCTTTTACAAGCACTGTAATAAATGATTTTCCATATTTTGTAATTATTTGAGTTACATTTTCATAGCTTTTTTTTTTTGTCCTGTCACATCTATTAGTTTTTGATGAGTAACATAATATTTTTCTTTTAATACATGCCTTGAAATTTTCTCACCATATGGGGATGTTTAGTTTTCCTTGTGCATTAAAATCTATAAAAAAAATCTGTTTGGAGAAGGCAGCAAAGAGATTTTCTTTTACCAAACACAAATTCATTTGCATTTAGTGTTACATTATTGCACATCATTTAATGCAATATAGCAGTTAAATTGAGCATAAAATACTGAGACAGAGTATGCTACTGTCCTTGGTTGTATTTTGAGGAATGGAAACAAAGTCAATTTAAAGCTGTCTTACATAAAGGAGAATAAGACAGCTTCGATCTTTTTAACTAGTCAGTCTTAATATCTGTACACCAGTCTCTCTAGCTTTAGTTTTGAAAAATTCTCATGGGGTAGAGTTGAATATAGCTGGCTCTGTGAGATGAATATAACCCTAAAGCCAAAATGACAAAATCAATAATAATTTCAAATAGATTTTTGGAAAAGATACAGAAGAGTACTTAGAACGCAGGGGAGGTCAAGTTCCAGCGTGCAGGCAGGGTAGGTAGCGGTTCTGTTTCCATATATTACCAGCAGAGCTGGCAGCAGGGTTGCATGGTGCTTCCCGCTACAAGATACTGGTCTTTCAATTTGGCCACTTTTTTACTGTTTATGCTGAATTTGCCATGCTGAGAGTATGCTTCTGGCTGATTTTTAAATTGAAGTGGATCAAACCTCTCTGACATTGAGGTTGGGGGAAAATACATAGCACATTTTAAATAGCTTTTACCAGTGATACACTAGCAATCCTGTCCTTTGGACTAGGAGCTCCACATTTGGGGCTTGTTCTGACAGTAAGGAGTGCCATTTGCGACCCCCTAGAAAATAAACCATATTGTTAAGCCTCGAAAAATCTCAGTTGGAACCAGCTCGCTGGAGGCTCATTACAGTTTTACTGCAAGCTTGTGCACACAGGCTGTGCGTGTTGCGTGTGCAGAA
>NW_009646928.1:2417568-2423394 GCF_000708025.1 Charadrius vociferus | reverse complement strand
TGCTTGATGGTGTGGGTCTTCTCGCAATCACTTATTCTAGAGCACGTTGCTAGAGCAACGTTTTGATTGTTTGTTATAGAGCCAGGCACTAACCGAAAACCACAGTTGTCTCCCCTGTGCTTTTCCACCCTCTACTGGTGCCCAAGTAGGAAATGAGTAAAGAAATAGCCCATTCTTCTCTGGAGACATGAGACATATGATAGTTTTAGAAATGAATTGTAGAGACACAGGAATGAATGCGGGTAAGAACCGAGAACAGACCCATTGAGGGCATGAATCTCCACTCCCCTATGGAGTGTGGTGCTGAATGCTTTTTTCTGCTATCAGTAAATGTGTTAAACTCCTTTGCTAACTGTGGATGCTGTACATAAGAAAGCATCGGAATGATCCACAGAAAGAATAGAAATCTCTGATTCATAACAATTATTCTATTTTATTTATACTATTTATTTATATTCAAGTAGTTGATAATAAAAAAGTCCTAACCCTGCTCATGATCCACGCGCAAGTTTTGTATTATTTTCCATAATGGAATCGCCATATTGCAGTTTGCTAACAGAACCCCTACATCCTCAAGAAACTGCACAAAAAAAAAAATCTGCGTGAAAGGAAGGCTGCAAAATTAACTGCTCAAAAGCAGAGAATTTCAAGAATGGAGGCTGACTGAGCCGTGTTAATGAGGTCCTCTTATCCATGTTTGTTATGGTACGGACTTTGATTACCTGCTCACATATATTTTTCCTGTGACGCACTCAATTAAAACAACGCCTCGTCTCAAAAACCATGCTGGCTTTCTTTTTGTACAACTTAATCTCTGTGACTGTTTAAAACCTACATAAATTTGAGCTTTCTTCATTGAAAGCATGCATCCTGAAAGGGGGGAAGTGCTTCTTCATCTCCTTTGTACTGAAGAAACCATACTGAACACAAAAGATATAAGCAGATTGAGATGTGCAAATTTATAGTCATTCTTGCTATTAGGTGAAGAATATATCTTTTTTTTCCCGAAATCTCTCTCATGCCTTATTTCCATTATGTTCCCTATATTGTCTTTAGGTTTCTATTGTGATAAAGAGTTGCAGGAGCTCCCCCTAGTGCACGAAGTAATATTCGATGTAGCAAAGTTCCTATGGATGTGCTGAAATACGCCTCTGAAAGTCACCTTTTCATCCATCTTCTTCGCTGGTTAATTTGATGTAATAAAATATAGATTAATTTTCTGTACTGAAATTTCAGTAAGGCTTAGGTGCCATACTGATTTTTATGCATTTAAATAATTTGAGTGAGTGCGAAAACATGATTTGCCATTTTATCAACTCTAAATGCATTTAATAAAATTATATTGAAAAGATGTTTCAGTTGACAGAGAAGGACATAATCTAAGTGTTAATCCTCAAAATATTGCAATTTTCACCATTTCCAGGCAAATGAATATTCACTTATTTCAATTTTCAAGCACTTAAATATAGCTCTGGGCATTTGAAAGTACACTGTTTGTAAAGATGCCATTACAATTCACGAGATGCAGCCTTGAAGAGTCCACACAAGACACCAGTAATAATCATGTTCATTCACCATATTAGCTGCTGTAGCAATAAACACAATAATTTTACTTCTGATTTCCCTGTATTTCAGTTTACTTTTCCCAGATGACCGAGGAGAAGGCTTATCTTTTAACATATTCAGTAGATTGTCAAATGTGGAGTTTTTAGAGCATTAGCAGAATGCTAAGGGAAATGTTTCACATGCTCACGAAATTGCGAGCCTACAAGAAAAAATAAAAAGAGAGAGCAGGAGAGCAGGCAGTGTTCTAGCAAGATTATAGGTGCAACAACAAGGTGTTTGGAAGTGGTAACCTCTCCAACATTCACATGAAAACTGTGTTATAACAGAACTGATTTTCTGTGTGGATGGTTTATATAACTGCCCAGTGATATGTGTGCGTTAATTCCTATCCTTTCTTGGGATCTATGCCAGAGTCAGTTCTCATATACAATGTTAGCATAGGGTTAAAAAAATAGTTCCCTTTTATTTTCTGTTTTTAAAGTGGTCGCATAAAAGCAGTATGTGCAAATATTTCTAAATAATGTCTTCATGCAGTCCTTGCTGTACCAATTACTTTTAGGGGCTGCTCTGGTATTTTGGCACCAATTTCACATATGTGAAAGTAATTTGCTTAGAGGTCTGTTCAAGTTCTTCAATTTGCTCTAAGTGAAAGTGCTAAGGGTTCAGTCATTATCACAGCCTGTAACAATGTGGCTAGTGCAGAGGCTGTGCATATAGTCCCTGGCAACGAGTCACATGCTGACAGCATATGGCAAGGGAGATAACAAAGACAGGAGTGTGAGATGAGTAGGAGTCTGTGAAAAATACATTTTTCATATGTTAGTAATGAACTTCATGAAAAATGTGAAGGTCTTTCTATGTCATCAGAGCTCTTTAATGTAAACAAAATTGTTAGTGGGTCTGCTGGCTTACATAAGTACGCTTTGCATAAACTAAATTGTTGCAGAACCACCAGGGAAGGTTTTGGTACATCACTATCTCCAGTCCCAGCCATACCATATGGAGATGATACACAGCTGTAGGCTTCCCTTCCAAATGCCAGTGTGAATAGTGAGGCCTCAAAAAAAAGCTTGCACCGCCCCATCTTCTGTTATCCCGTTCAGCTACCTGATAATCTATGAAATCTCTAAGACTCATGATTTCATTGTGCACCCTGAATTCTGGAGACCCTAATGGCAGTTTCTGTTGGGAACAGTTTCTTCTGCTGTATCTAATCCTATAATTGAGCTCCAATCTGGCCAATACAGAAGTAGCCAGAGTAGTCCCAATATGTAACCTGCAGATGCTATTAGTGATTCTCATTTGATCTATTACTATACAGGAATGAGTATTTCATTGTGGAGAAAAAGAACAGAATACTTGGTCTAGGTTGCTGTTTGTGTACCAGAGTATGTGTCAAAATAACTTAATTTCTCTTCAGTGCATACTTGATCCAGTTCAAGGATCCCTGGTCCTTGAAGCCCTTCTATGAATTTGGAAGAAAAAATGTGGTCCCTTCTTTCAGATTTCATTGTGGTGGTTCTAAGGACAGATCTAAGAATAAATAGAGCTGTCTACAATGATAGTGAGATTGGTAAGAGATGGAGGCAAGACTTCTCCTGGTAGATGAATTAAACTTTTTACAGAAAAGGGCTGAATTTTGCAAGCTAGAGAGGCTAAAGGAATATTCTTATTTTAAATTTTATCCTCATTTTCTAAAAGCAGTAACAACCGAGAATTAAATATATGTAGGTATATTTCAGTTTTAAAATATAAGCAAATTGCCACATTTGTCTTGGGAGAAGATGAATAATGGGAAAAACAGTGAATAGTGTCCAGTAGCACAGCACAGCTGAATTGTCAGTACCTGAAGGCAGAGCCTCCCTTTCCTGTCAGAGCTGCAAAACATTCCAAAAGCAAACACTGCCCTTTGCTCAGGAATGGAAAACCAAGCGTGGAAAAGTGCGTCCACATCTGTATCCTTCTTGGATACAAGTGCTGCAATGACTTTCTGAGTCAACGTGAAACTACCTGCAAGGTCCAAATCAGGGTAGTGTGGGTTTTATCATGACTGAGGAGTGAGAAGATGAAGAATGAGAGGTACAGGAGACAGAGGGAAACCTCCTCTGTTGCTAGAAGAACAATCCAGATGCTCGAGTCAATGATTGAGCTAAGCTGTATGAGTTTTTGGTTGCATGACTTTTGCATCGGAGCATTAATACTTATGATCTCCACAGTATTTGTCTGAATGAAGAGTCCCATCAAGCAGTTATTGTTGTTATTTTGGTGCTCTCCACTTCTCTTGCCTTTTTTTTTTTAATTTTTATGTCAGCATTTATTGCAATTTATGTGTACTGTAAAGCCTTGTAATTCTTGTTTGTGCTGGGTGTGGTGATGCAAAGGAGGGTTGGAGGCCTCTGCTACAAAGAGCTTGCAGTCACAGAAAAGATGGAGTGACTGTCAGACAGAAAGATGCTGGTTTACTTATAAAGTTGTAAGACATGGGATTCACATCTGTTCATACATTTCAAATGAGCTTTCTTACAGGAGCTTATTGTGATCAATCCTTGGCGTGATAATCCTAAGACACTGGGAGTGGGAGGACGAAGTTCAGAAACCAATAGACAAAGGAAAAACTAAGTGATATGTATTTCTTTTTTAATCTTGTAATTTGGAGGGGATCTAACTCACACTGGTGGCTGCCTAGCAGAGTAATCGAGTACTCACCTCCTCCCTGAGTAACCTTCTCCCCGCAAAAGGGTTACGGAGGTGCTTGGGGTAGCATGGGAAAGGCAATTTGGCTGAAGAAACGTTTTCCCTTTCTGACTTCTCTTGCCTAGCTGAATGAATGTTGCTTTCATAGTTTAGATAAATAAAATAACTAATGGAAAAATAACAGAAATTCGTAGAAAATGCTAGAATTTGTAAAATACTCAATATTGTGAAGTAATTGGGGGACCTTCTTTCAATAGGAACATCACTCTCAGTTCCAGTTGTCTGGGGAAACAGCATATTGCCTTACCTGCCAGTGCTGGCAAGGGCAGTCTGATAATATATACTGTGGAGTCACATTCGATGACTCTTGCTCCTTGGCTGTGTCTTCTGTGTGATTCTGTCCCAACCCATAAAAAACATGCACATATGCTCCATTTATCTCTTGTAGTTGAAAGGCAGAAAGAGTGGGTAATTACACTGAGAAAAAAAGATAGTCCTTTTCAAGGTTCATGTCTTCAGACAAATCAAGCGTATACAAGTAACACATTTGGCACTTATATTTGAAA
Source organism: Charadrius vociferus (assembly GCF_000708025.1). Taxonomy (NCBI): domain Eukaryota; kingdom Metazoa; phylum Chordata; class Aves; order Charadriiformes; family Charadriidae; genus Charadrius; species Charadrius vociferus. Next base: position 2,418,568 of record NW_009646928.1, on the reverse strand, counting down.
CAGCAAAATGAATTTTTTCGAATCTTGTAATTATTTTCTCAAGTTTGGCAGAAAAATTGGATCAGGGATCTTAAAATCAGATTCCTTCTAGTCACTCATATCATCTCTTGCAGAGCATTTTGACTGCCTGTCCTACAATGCACGCTGGAAATTGGTATTCCACAAAGTCAATTATAGTTCTGAGTCAGTAAGAAGTAATCAATGTGTCTGATCTGATCATTTAGCAGCATCTTTTTTTGTCTGTGTACAGATGACAAAAATCTGAGAGGTTAATAAATAGTGGGGAAAAGCTGTCCAGTGATTTTGGTTTTTTTGTGTTAGCTAGTCAAGAACCAGGAGCCCATTGTGCTGGCTCTGTGCAAAGAGCACCACCACCAAAACAAGTGCTTGGTCCGTGGTGTTTATTTAGAGCCATTCTGAGTAAGAATTGCTGAGGCAAAAGTGTCAGATATCTACAACAGAGCCAAAAATGTAATTGGACTATTATCTCCAGTGATGGTTAAGGAGTAAGTGCTGTTCAGGTGTTTAAAGATTTATGATTTATGACTTTTCATTATTTATTCTTTTTGTAAATTTCCTGCTGGAAGAAAGCTTGGCACAAGATTGTGAACATGTTTGATCTTTGTGTGCTTTATCATCAGTGATGCAGCTGTCTTAAAATTAAAGATAGCAGTTAGTGAAGAAATACAAATCCACATAGCTGAGTTGACTAGCAGAGAAATGAAAAGAATACATAATTTAGGTTCCAAAATAAAAATTTAAAAAAAGGGTCTTACTTCCAATACCAGTTATTACACTGCTTCTAATTAGGATTACTCAGCCGCACTTGTTTTCATCTTAGGAAATGAAATTATATAAACAATTTTTATAATAACCTTAAATATTAACTGGACGGAGAAAGAGCCAGTAGCTTAACAGAGGAGAATTATGATTAGGTGTTTGTAAACCTCTCAGTCCTGTGTTGTCCATCCTCACTCTTTAAGGTAGCTGACTTCAAATG
>NW_009646928.1:2351551-2417513 GCF_000708025.1 Charadrius vociferus | reverse complement strand
CCTTTTGCATAATGTCTCAGGTAGTTAATTTTCACCCAAACCCATTTTCTAATGCACATGAGGGCCAGCGGTGACACCAGGAGCAGAGATAGGAGAGGGTGGCTGTGCAATAGGAAGATGGTGGGAGCATCAGCTCCCAGAGCAGAGCACATTTGTGCCCAGGAAGAACTGCAGGGCTGTGGCTGCCCTTCCACCGCAGCTTCCAGTGACCTGCACTGGGACAGTAGGGCACTTGTCCTCCTCCATGTCCTCCCTCCAACGTCCCTTTTCTCTGCAACCAGCTATGCACTGACAGCAGCACTGACAGTTCTGCTTGCCTGGTGGTAGGGATGCAGAACTGTCCGAAGCACATAAACCTTTTATCTGAGCTTAATTTTCTGCTCTTTTGGATGAAAATTAGCTTCCTGGCCAGGGCTAGCACAAGCAACAGGGCAGAGCCTGGGTGTAGGATTCAAGGAAGGGATGGACCACAGTGGTCCTGTTTGAGGCTGTTGTGAACTGTCTGCAGCCTTAAATGTTTAACCTCCACACAAAGCACTACCAGCTCTGTCAGCTATGAACTGAGACTCTTTGCTGCCCGAAACTGGGCATTTCTGCCAGTGCAAGTCAGCTGCAGGGGAAGCAGAGGGACAACTGGCAGGGGAACGTTTTTTCAGGCCAGCCTGCAGCTCCATTGCAATTCACTGCTAAATCACAAATGAATCTGTGTGATTTCAGTCTCCTGTGTTTAAATAGGGATTTGTATAATGTATTGCTGTTATTGCTGTAATACACATACAGATCCAGGCAAATATTTGTTCCCCTCTCCCTCCTTCCTCTTGAATTGTCTTAATTGTGTTCAGAGCCAGTCTAGATTAAGGATTTTCAGTTTGTGGTCTGCAAACTGCTGGGTTCTGGCAGCTATTCCAAATGAGTCTGGGAAACGAACCTAAGAAAAGTCTATTGTCACTCGCTGCACAAGGTTCCTCATCTTTACTGGCAGTAAACTATAGGGGTCCACAAGACAAAGGAGCCCAACACTCCCCCTCCCCTTTTGTTTTCCCCAATTCACTTCACACTCTGCTGTCAGTGTTAGCTGCTGTGGATTCCAGGGCGATGTTGGAAAAACCTGTGTCAACAAAACTGTAACAGTAAGGTTTCTGGCATTCCTTATACTGTAAATGCATAGCCGCTGCTCCACAGCAGTCCTGGGCCTGTGTAATAGAATGGCTTTCTCGTCTTCCTAGTATAATGGTCCAAACTGGGGGAAGGAAACAGGGAGATTGCCTCGCTAGAGCTCCTGAATGCTCCTTAGTCTGTTCGGTTTCTTCAGTGTTACAGTCAGTGCTCTTGAAATGCTGTCTTTTGTGTTTTGTCTGGCTTTTCTGCTATGAGGTTTGGTGTAGCGAACCTGGATTGCTGCCTGGGAAGTGCTGTGTGACCTTGTGCCAGTACAGACACAGGACAATCTGCAATAATACTGGACTTTACTGGACCAGAAATTCCTCTCAGGAGCATTCCCCTTCCTGTCCCCAAGACAGTCTCCTACACCAACCGTCATGGAGAAGCTGAAGATCCCTACATTACTGCAGAAATGATGGGGTTTTTAACACAAGTTAGCTGGGAATACTCTATGTATATTCAGCATTTCCAGGCAAGCTGGTTTGGATTACAGTAATTAAACTTCTCTGAACAGCAAACATTTTCACACTGTGATTTGCGTAACATAGTTCAACAGTCCTTATCCGTTGTACAGCCCACAAAGAGTCACTAAAGAGTTAATTAAGCCAAAGAAGATTTTGAGATTATGTTTAAAAAGGAGGTGAGCGGTTGACAGATGGCAGGGACAGAATTTCAGCCAGACGAAGCAATATTTTTAGTAATGATGTGAAAATTAATACCAACATTAAAGAGAAATAGAAGAACAGGGATGAATTACGAAATACATACAGTTAGGTCCCTTTCCATTTCACAAGGACAGGGCTGGTTCTGTGATATCCCTAAAAGCCAGACATCACAGAATTTGCACAGCTTGGGCTACATACTGAGAGAGGTAAAAAGAGGTCATCTTTTTCAGAAACATACTATGGTGAATTGGGGTGTAAAGAGATGTGGTTAGCTAGGGAAAATGTCAGGTAGAGTAATTTCACCTCTTTGCATCAGTCTTGGGTTAATTATTGCAGTGTTCTGTGAGCATTTGTGGAGCCAATTTTTTCTCAAGTTGCAATGAAGATTCATTTAGCAACAGAAGCAGCTCAGAGTATGTTTACAAATGTCTGTCCCTCGGTAGCTATCAGGGAAGATGAGCTGAAATTCAAAACAGTAAGAACAAATGTGAACAGGCCTGGTTTAAATGGTAGGAAGTTAGGCAGCTGCAAGCTCTGTAGGAAGTTAGGAGGAGGGAAGGAACAAATTTACAAATATGAAATATTTACTGTTTTCCAATGCTAATTTTTGCTCAGATTGGCAGGATTTAATAGTATTTTCTTGGGGAATACCTACTGTTCACACAGATGCATGTTAACTCAATGTTTGTATTTTATTTACTGATTGTTCCCATTGCATCATGGAATTAATGTGAAAAATGGGGCATATTAATCTGTGTTGTTCAGATCTAATAATTTGATTCCAAATGCCTTTGTACATTTTTAATCAATACAATTACTTCCACTAAGGTATCTGAAGAACACTGAATTAACCGATGAACTAATACAGCAATGAGTTTCATTTCATGCTAGTTAAATGTGTGAGACCACAATTGGATTTCACTGTAAAAGAAAATGAAAAGCTCTTACCCTTCATAGCCAGTATTTCCCCCCTGAATTTATGCTGTTGGACTTTGCCCATCACTGAATCAGATGATCATGTGCCCTCAGAGCAGGAGGAGGTAATGATGTTGATGGGTTGTCCTCAGAAGATGCATGCTGTCCCTCGTGATCAGCTCCCTTCTGTTTTGGTTAGATCTGTCTGGTCATGAAGGTTCATTGTGGTTAGCAGACCAGTGGCGGTGCTCATGCATCCCAGTCAGGGACAGGAGCTGTGTCATGCACCAGAAGCACTAGAAAGAAGGATGCCACCCTAATCAGACTACAATCCAATTTTGAAAGCCACCCAACAAAAAACTGCACAGTTTGAGAGACTTAGATGAGACAGGATAGGTAGCAGGTTCAGCACGTCAGCACCCTCCACTTTGACAAACATTTTGTGGACATCATGGGAAATAGAAGTTTTAAGGAAGATAAGGTTGTTTAGTGGATAGTTGCCAAGAGTAGAATGCTCGTCTTTTCCACTGACGCACAAATATGTAAATTAAACAGAAGTGCTTGAATGGTTTTTATGTTTATGACAGAAGACAAAGCTGTTGAAGTAAAGAAATACTTGGTGGAAAGAATAATATTTGTGCTTTTTTAAAAAATGTGTTCTGGTCTAGCCGTCAGTGTGGGATTTCTTTCCTCTGTTTGCTTTCATATACTACAGAAACAACCATTTACCTTTTTTTAGGAAATATATTCTATGTAGATGGAAAACATCTATATAGATCATTAAAAATCTCCTTCTGTGAAGTAGGATAACAGGTGTTGCACTGGATATTGTTAGATCATTCCTTCTCAGTTTCATTTTTAGCAAAAATTTGTTTCTGAAAACGATGACAGGAAGAAGAATAAGGAGTAGATAGGGCAGCTGGAATCTGAGGCAGATGTGCTGCACTCCTTCAATGTTTCTTCATTTCATGTACATTCACACAATGCACTGTCCTGAACTTCGAGAAGAAGGAACATGGAATCACCAGAAGAGACGCAAAATGCGTTTAAATTAACTTCTCTTCCGTACTTGCCAGAGGCTTTACCTTGTTGCTGACCTTCCCAGGGAATTCAGGAGGTAACTTTCAATGCCCTCTAGCCCTGTCTCACTTTGATGACTTTTCCTTTCTGTGTTAAAAAATCATTATAAAATGCTCAGAATGAATTTGTAGACACTAGACTTCCAGGATTTCAGTTGCAGCATTCAGCAGTGTTTTCATTTTCTCCTTCTCGTCACTAGTCAGAGATGTGAGTAGATAACTGTCATCCCCATTTTATGGATGGAGAAGTTGAAATACTCAGCAGTGGAATGACTAGCTGGGGTCACACAATACATAAACCGCTATCACCCAGGAGACAGTGGTGCTCTTGCCTCACTTGGGTGGCGTTTTGACTACACTGAAGTCAGGAGTTTTACCGTTGATTTTAATAGGTTCACAATTTCACTCCCTAATTTGCACTCCATCCAGTTTTTGGCACCCTTATGTTTGGCATGAAAGCACTTCATGTAAAATTTCACCATTTAGACCTCAGAGGGCAGTTCTGGCACCTGGATGTGATCAAAGCATAGGAGAGCCCATGCGGTCCTATTTGTCTAGTGGCGTGCCTCCTGGGAGACTTGGAGGTGGAAGATGTGTGCAGAAGTTATAAAGGTATCTGGAAACAAGTGAAATAAGTCCTCCAGAAACCCATTAATCTTTAACTTCCCTTCAGTTTGCCTTTTGAGTTGTTGCGGTGTACCTATAGCGTGGGTGAGAGGCAGGTCTTAAAAACCAGTAACCTTGCTGCCTAATATTTATCATACTTTTTCATCTTCATCACTATAATTAGTTTCTCAAGAAGTAAATAATTTCAGGTAAACATACTATTGAAGCCATAGATGTGAAGAAACCAGTAATTCTCAAGAGAGACAATGAAAATCACGCTTTATTCTTGTGTAGGTTAAAAAAATGCAGCAGCAGAGAAAACGTGTGACAACGCTGGCTTGAGATTCCTTATGACAACTGTAGTCACACCTCTATCAGAATATCGGGAATGCTCACGGCAGAGTTAGCATTTTCTGACATTTTATTCAATGCATGCAGTGTAGTTATAGCAGCTGTTTCATTGTAGCAGGGAAGTAGAAAAATGACAGGAAAATAAGACATCATTAGCCATGTTCTGGGGGGTTTTGTGCACTGGTCATAGTCTGTTTCAATATTCTTTTTCCCTTTGACATTCACAGTGAAGTATCATTTTTAGTAATGGCTGAATCATTTTGTGCTAAAAGGACGGACATTTACAGTTTGTCAAAGAAACGTAGAAGTGTTAATAATGCAATTTCAATTTAACTTTCTAAAATAAATTTGCTACACTGATTGTATTTGAGAATTTAAAGGGACACATTTTCCTGTTTATGCTATTAATGCATGTAGATTACTAAAGAAAAGCAATTTTTGAATGTATTTTAAAATACAGCTTAGTCTTCACTTTGTATTACATTTAAAGAATATAGATTTTAAAACAGTCATTGTTACTCTGAATATTTTGATAGTAGCCCATTTGCTGACAGTATTCAAAGCATTTTACAAAGGTAGAAATTATTAGTATTCCTCTCCAAAAAGGCAAAAATGAAACACAATGTGATAACATTATTTTTGCAAGGTCATGCAGTCAGAAAAAAAGAATAAAACTGAGCTGTCTTAACCACTGGTCCTGACAATTTCTACTAGTCTATTTTGCTTGGTTTAGTTAGTTTGTAGTTAGTTAAATCTATGGGTATTTAAATTACATGTGCCGTAGATTTAGGAAACTCAGAGGATTTAAAAAATGTGATTAATTCCTGTTTCTGTGGAAGTTCCCTAATTTTGCAAACACCCTTGTGACCGTGTGTTCCTCTGTCCATACCTTGCACTGCTTCCCGCTTTTGTTGTTTATGGATGTTTCTTAAGAAACAATATGGTAGTCTTTTGTGAGCATCAGTGATTTCAAGATGCTTTGGGGATAGAATTTTAGACTATCTAGTCTGGCTACAGGATCTTTTAATGCTTGCATTGTTTGGTAAACATAGATGAAGAGCAGAAACAAGTGCTTTTTCTGGCTAATTTGTCCTTTGTTAATTGCGAAGTGTTGTTAAGTCACCTACAGACCTGGCATGACAGCAGTTATTGTCAGTTTTGGGCTTTTCCAATTAGGAGACGTGAGCAGGCGCTTTACCTTTGGCTGCCAGTACTGTCTTGTGGAGAGTGCTAGGGAGCACAGGCTGGTTCTCTCAGCTGCTACATGCATTTGTGGGGAGATAGTGAAGAGGTGACTGAAATGTTTCCAGCATGGTACTGATGATTGTTTTTCTATTTCCACTTGTCTTATCTTCTGGAGGAGGGTGGTGAGGTCTCTCTGCAGATATGACTGTGGTCTGGGTTGGACAGAGCTCAGCCCTGGTCATGCGTCCCAGCCACCAGAAGTCCCTGCGGCAGGGAGTGTGTGCCAAGGTTTCTTGTGGACTGTGCCCCTGGAGGGGTTGGTTAGAGGTCGTGACATAGATTGTTTTCTGCCAACAAGCGTTGCTCAGTGTATCAGCATGTTCTGCATAGGGCTACTCCAGAGATCCAGCCTAGGCTAACAGAGCACAGAAATTCCTACAGTATCGGTTACATTTTCCTTCAAATTTTGACAAAAATGCTTTTCAAATCACCTTTTTATGACAGGATCTTTGGCCAGCTGCTTCTCCGATGTTTTTCAGCAAGCTGCATTCACTAAGTCTATTGTTTTACCTGCAGCATCCTAGCAGAGGTTGGTGCAGTCTGCATAGAGACACTCTTCCTCTGCAGATGGGAATAGGACCAACGGAGCTGACTTTAGCATACTCTGTCCAAGACTGCTTTCCACCTGGAAACGGACTCCCACAACTATGATACTATATGCTCAGCTTTATCCCTGCTATATAGTTATTCTGTAGCACTGGAACTACTGGTTTGTATTGGAAAAAGAGTCATCGCTACAAAGGCTCCTCATCTTTGGAATTCTTATCTATGCCTTTGGTCTGAAGAAGCTCAGATAGATGACATATTACAAAAGCAGGCAACTTTTTGGAAGTGGTTATATGGATTTGAGAAAGAATGATAAGACTAGAAGGAGGAGGTATTTTGTGGAAGGGCTGTGGGAACTTTTGCTAATTTTCAGCTGTATCTTACTGACTGGCTGTGCTTTCCACAATATTGTGGAAATGGTTTTTTGTATGTTTTGTTTCCTCCCATGTGAACCCGGCAGGGCACTGATAGCCTTTCAGGAGACACGTACAAGGATATTCAAGAATGACAGTCATAAATGGCAGCCATCAGAAGTCATTTGGAACCCATAAAAGCTAAAGATGCAGTGCTTCCTGAAATACACTTAGGAGAATCAAATGCCATGGGTCTGACTCAAAACCCCTGGAGTCAATTAGGGACTTCCCAGTGATTTCAGTGGGCCCTAAATCACCAATAGCAGTAAATACTGAGGATGTAAACCAAACATACCTCTTAATGATGTGGCTGTTGTTGCTGCCACCTTTCCACTTGTGTGGCTTTTGTCGTTTGTTTCTTCTGGATCCCTTGCCAGCCAGCAGGAAAACAGATGTCACTTGCAATTCTTTTCAGTGTCCCCGTTGGAAATAAAGGGATCAACAGTAGTGCACAGGTTTATCTGATCACCCTGGTAACCTCACATGCCATGCTTAACTCCAGTAAATACAGAAACTTGTTCTCTGTTCAGAGATGAGCTACACTGAGGTCATGGGAAAGACGTGATTCTTTGGCTTTTGTTTTATTTGATCTTAGTTCTTTGCAATACATATTTCCTACGTTAACATTTGAAAGTAGTGAGTTAGGTCCCCTCCATCATTTGATTCTATAGATCCAAATTGCTGTAGATCTAAAGCATTCATTCATATGTAAAGGCTCAGAAGAAACATCCCTTTACCGCTTTTATCAAGGGGAATAGAAAAATGTATTTTTATAAGAGACGTTCTTGGGTTTTATTTAGCAGATTCAAATAACTTGACAAATACAGACCTCATGTTAGATCTCTGTTATTGTTGTTCATTATATTATTTATTTGTTTGCATATGGCTTGCTCAGTGATGTAAGAAGCACAGAAGAAAAGGCAGCCCTTGCCCTATAGTTTTTAATCTAAGGCCTATTTCTCCAGAGATTAAATGTGTGCATATAATTATACAGATGAATAGTCCTATTTAAATTTATGGTATTGCTCTCATGCATAAATATTTGAATCTTCAAAGGAATGGAGGCTAAAATTAATACTTTCTGTGCTTCGCCACAATTTGAACAGGGAGTTTTGTGATTGGTTTCATGAAGGGTTTGTTTGAGTGGCCCAAATGTCAATCCATAAATGTACAGATAGGGATTTTGTCAATGTCTCATTTTGTCACAGTTTCTTGTGATCGTTTTCTGCTTCCCTCTACCAACACCTGCAGCTTTCCCTTCTCTACCCTCCAGACCCCTATACACCTTCTCCCCTACAGGGGGGATCAGCAGATCATATTAAACTGTCTGCATGTGCACTAGTTGGAAAAGGGCACAAGGTAGCTAAAGCTCAAGATGGTGTTGCTGTGTTGCTTTATCTCATGATGAGAGAAAGCTAAGAGCACGTTCTCTTGTGACTGCTGTGGCCAGGAGATGGGTAATAATTTGTAAACTGTTCCAATTGACTTGCACATTTGAGCTCTTCACCTGATAACTTTTCCCTTATTCAGAAGTACTGAAAAATCTGATCAAGTATCTGCAGTCATACAGCTCTGTGCAACATGTATGTACTTTAGTCTCATTAATTCTTCAAAGATACCGTAATGTGTTAAGAAGGTAATTAAACACTCTGCTTACTCTCTGCTGTTTTATAAGGAGAGCTACTTCTTTCTTTCCAAGTGCTTTCTCAGCACCCCTTACTGAGAGATCCAAGATTGTAAAGACTTACAAAACATTTCTTGGACTTCAGCCAAGTTGTGACTATTATCCTAAGATACAATCCCTTACAGAATCCTTTTTTTTTTTTTTTTTTTCTGACGGGAAGTTGTTGCAGGAGCACTGTATCTCCTATTAACTAATTGATGTTACATTTCTCCGCCTTTGAAGCATGACTTGCCTTTCGATAGCAAACTCAGTCCAAGCCCCATGGTTCCATTTGTTGCATTTCATCTCATGGGTACTGCAGCCAGAGTTCACTGCAGTAGATTTGAAAGGCTGTAACTTTGGGGGGACTCTTTGCTGGGCATGTCTTTTGTGAAGTGAAGTTACTGAACAAAATTGGTCCTGTTTTACCTCAAACCAGGACAGATGGCAACAATGTTGTTCCTCAGTAGGAGTGACTGCCTTGCTTTTTTGAGTCCTGGCTTGCTGTTCTGGGGGTTGTATTACTGATCGTCTCTTTAAGTACCACCTTGTGGTTGAACTATTTTTAGACATGGAAAAGCATCCTCGAATATTGCACAGAGCCACATAGTGAGGCTATAAGGTACTTCAGGAAAGCATCTAGTCCATCCCAGAGCCACATGCACGCTTCACTATAGCTGTGTCACTCCAGACGGATACCTTACATATCCTCCCAAGCCCCCGAAAATGGAAGCACTACACCTCCCTGGCAATCCGTGCCAGTATTCACTGTTCACGCTGTTAGAAAAGCTTCACCGGTGTCTAACCCGAATCTTTCTTACAGCAGTTTAAACTCTTTATTTCCTGATCTCTGTACGATGGACTAGATCACTTCTTTCTTCTTTTCAAAGGCCTTTTAAATCTGAAGACTTTTATCACACTTCTGCTAAGACTTGCGTTTTCCTTAGCTGAACAACTTTGATTATTTATGTTGTGCTTTCTGATTATTCTTGTTGCTCTCCTTTAAATTCTGTCCAGTTGGTTTAGATGCTTTTGAAGTAAAGTGGGCAAATGAGACACAGTGCTTTAGTTTAGGTCTTACCTAGAATGACTAAAGCAGAACTGCATTATGTGTGTAATCTTACTACATCCCAGTACGGTATTTGTTGTTTTCACACAAGTATGGCACTACTTACTCAGTTCTGTTTAATATCTGTTATAAACCTTGTTTCTTTTTCTGTGGAGCTGCGCTAAGACATGTTCCCCATCATGTCTTTATCTAGCTGATTCTGCCTGCTTCAGAAAAGTAGTCAGCACTGTCTGTGTTGCATAACAGCATCATACTTTTTTCAGACCAATGTCAAAACTGCATCAAATTGTAAACTTATTCTCCAGTGTATGTGCAGTCCTTCCCATCCTGAAGTCTTGTGCAGAATCAATCGGTGTACGTTTCTACTTTATCCCATGTTAATATTTAATAGTATCAGATGTGATATATTCTTGAGAACACTGCTCAGAACAGACCTCTAGTATGACTGCCAGTTTGACTTTCCTTCACTGGTAATTGCTTTCAAAATATACTTTTCCAACTGGCTTCGCACCTATTTTGTGAGAATTTAATCTGCCCTTTGCAGAAGAGAATATCTTAAGAGAGAGTGCCAAAGTGTTTCTTCCCTAATATATCAGTGTTGCTACCCGGTCATGGAAAGAAATTGGTTCAGTGTGGCATGATTTGTTCTTGATTAATATACATCACATGTGATTCATCTCCCTGTTCTTTTCCAGGTGCTTACAAATGGACATTTTCTAGGAAGACAAGTTAAGCTGACAAGTCTGTAGTTTTTCAGCTCCTCCTTTTCCCATATTTCTGTCTTCTGCTGCCTTCCTTAGTCCCCAAGACTTGTCAGAGGTGGCTGCAGCCCTCTTTACATTTCTTCAAGCTCTTCAAGTTTCCTGCATGAAATCCTACAAACCCAGCCAATCTGAAAATAGCTAATTTACGTAATATTTTCTCATCCGTTCTTTTGTTTTTTCAGGCTGAGATTTTACTCCTGTCACTCTGCTACTTAGGATATTAGCCATTTCTCTGCCGCTGATCTTTCTAATGAACACTGATATAAAGAATAGATCAGCTGCTTCTGGCCTTATTGAGTTACCTGTCAATAGATTTCCCTCTGTTGAACAGTAGATCAACACTTTTATTTTCTTTGTTTTACCACTAAGGTACTTGTGGAATATTTTTTGTACTTCTTGACGTTTCTTGGTAGATCTGTCTCATTTTATACCTTTGCTTTTCTAATTCTGTCCTTTGTTATTCAATTTATTTTTTATATTTGCCTTTTGTAAACCCCTACTTTCTCCTTTCTGTGCATTTCCTTCTTTTATTTCAGTGAAGAGCTTTCTTTAGCTAAGTTGAGTCTTTACTCCATCTTCTAGCTCTGTGCTAGTATATATTGTATGTGTGGTTAGTATTGTTTCTTTAAGTAACTACCAGTTCTCTTTAACTCTTTTTACGTTATGCTTGTTCCCCCATGACCTGCTCCAGGAATTTAGCTATCAGTATTCTGTTTTTATGGAAATTTTTCTTCCTAGTCCATTGTTTCTACTTTGATGTTCTTACTTCCTTCTGTAAAGTTCTGACACCGCATCATTTTATGATCACCTTCACCCAAGTTACCTTCTGGCTTTGCAGCTGATCCTTCTGTATTGGTCAGGATCAAATGTAGGTGAACAAGCCTTCCTGCTGCTTTCTGTAGATTCTTGTGCTGTGCCTTAGCTTTCACCTTGGGTTTTTCTGTACTTTTGGGTTGAATCAAGTTTCTTCTAAATGCTCTCTTTTATTCTGTTTTGATTCGGACGGGAGATTTATTGACAGATCTTCATCCATATTCATTTTTTTCACCTATTAGTTGTATGCATTTTTGTTGGAGCTTAATGGAAACTCTAAAGAACAAAAATGTGTATTCATTTTCACTAGTCTATTGCTGTAAAAGTCTCTTATATTTTTTGTCTTACACATTTTATCTCTCCTTTGAAGTATATTCCTAACTAGAATTAAAAACTGGAAGCTAGACTATATTGTGCTTTATTGATTTAAAAAAATAGTAATCTTTTAAGAATGTAGAATGTAAAAATAATATTCATAATTACTTCAATGCCAATTTAGCCAACCATTCAAGTATATATTTTCCTTCAGTCTCATTGAACTTGACGAGGACTTGAAATCCTTTTAAAAGAAAATAGAAGCAAAAATTATTAATACTCAGAGTGATATCTCTGACTTCATTGGTTATTTATATAACTGTTTGAAACTGCTATTCAGTGGTTTTGTTTGCATTAGAGGCGGCCTTCAAAAGATTCTTGCTGTTCTTGGCATGCTTTACCTGCAAATGTAGACTATCTAAAGCATGTTCCACTCAGTTCCAGAAACCAAGAAATACTGAGGGATGTTCTCCTGCTCTTCTGGTGGGACAGAAATGTTTATGACTTAAATGAGTCTTTGAAAAATTGTTGACTTATTCATGAGAAATATCATGAATCACAATTTAATTGTACTGATTTGCCTTTTCAGAGACTGCTTGTAAGGTGTGAGTAAAAATGAAAAGCCATTTGCATTGTTTTCCATATACAGGCCTCTCTGTTAGGATTATCTTATCTTTATTGGTTTCTGTTGTGTGCTTCCCTCATTTTCCCCTTCCCGGCTGACCTATAGTCTCCTGGTGCATTTGTAGCTCCTAGCACTATTTGATACTACAAGGACTTTGTCACATCATTAAATCCTGTGGGAGCTAACGAACAGATGCCCAGCTTAAGAAAACCGATACCCGGCAACCCAGCAGTACACATCATGTGTTTCCCCATACTTCCGACCCAACTGTCCTGCCTTTGCTGTACGGATGTAAGGGAGCTGTGGCTGCCATGGGCCGAGATGCAAGGTCTTGCCCTTGTGGGAGACCTCTGTGTGCAGTATGATCTCCCCTGTCGGCAAGCCCAGAACGCCAGCCAAATTCAGCCCTCGTGTCGTGTCTCCTGACATTTCACAATAGAAGTAAATTTGGTCCATGCTGTTAACTACCAGTCCCAACAAAGCCAAACGTCTTCCCATCATTCTGAGGTGGCTGCTGAAGTTAGGTTTTGTTTTCCTTTGTCTCCATTTCTACTGTCCTTTAACCCTCTGCTTTCTCTTTTCCTCTGTGTTGTGCCATGTGCTTCTTGTCTCCCCTCTCCTTTCCCCTGTTCGGTACGTGCCTGTTTTCCCATTTCTCTCATCCCCTCCTCTGCTTCTCTCTTGTAGAGCCCTGATAGTCTTCCCTTTCACTCTTCCCTTTGCAGAACCAAGTCACCTGCTTTACTCTTTTCTTTTTCCTTCACCAGCCCTTTTGTGAAAGTCCTTACCCAGGTCTCTGCGAGTGGCCTGCGTGCTCTTGCATTTCAAAGAGTGGCTATAAAAGGGTTGCCGGCCAGGCCGATGGTAGTTTAGAAAAGACAGATAGTGGGAGCAGAGCTTTTTCTTCATTCCTTTTTGTTGTGCTATGCTGTAAGGGAGAAGAGAGCTGAATAGAAAAGGGTGCTGAAGGAGGAGAGAGTTTCCATGGAGGGGGACTGAATGGCAGAGGCAGCCGTGTGCGGAGGAATGCGGTTGTGCCCACTGCAGGTTGAGAGCAGCAAGTGGGAGAGCTAGCTATGTCCGCATAGCCTCAGATCTGGTGCGGTGTTTGGCCATGGCACACTCATTAGTACTTTAGAAAGTTTAACATGCATTTGTTATTCATCTCCACGTGTCATGTCACTGTTTTAATTTGCTGAGCATTAAGAGCCACGTTTGTCTTTATGATGTCTTCAGAGACCTATTTCTACTCGCGTCCCTTGGGCAGAGCTTGGACTTAAACGTCATTCTTTGGTTTTGCAGATTCTTTGTTCATTTTTTTTTAATTTAGCCTTTATTTTATTTTACTGCTCAACCTTTAAAAATGTATTTAATTTCATTTTATTTTTCAGACATCTCTTATCGAACCTCACATCCCACATCGCCCTACTAAAACCATTACACAGGTAATAGGACATAGGTGTGCTGTAGACCCAGGCCACTAGACAAATGAAAATAACTTCTGTTTCCAATGGTGTAATGTGTATAAGCTGAAGTGATGCCTTCTGTTAGATGTGATAAGTATGTGAGACTTAAAATCCCAAATATATACTACATTGCTCTGCAAAAGTAAGCATCTGTGCAAGGACTTTTAATTTAGGGAAAAGAGAACTTGTGTTTTGTTTTGCAGAAGGCAGTACAGAGATTGTGGACAGTTTAAAATCTGTGTGTCTTGGTCCCTTTTTTTTCTCCATGATCACCAAGGTTCCTTCAGAAAAGATCCTCAGAGCTGGAAAGATTTTGCGGAATACAATTCTGTCCCGAGCCCCTCACATGATAAGAGATCGTAAATACCATCTGAAGACTTACAGGTGTGTGAGCTGATTGTATAGAGGTCTCTGAATTTTTATGCCTTCCATCCTCTGATTTGTGATTTATGCCTTACCATACTTGCAGGTCTCAAAAGGTCTGAAATTATTCTGTGATGCTATTTGAGTCTGGATGTTATGCAGTCTTTAATGGGCCTGGTAAATCTTTTCTGAAGTAATTTGGCTGGAAATTGAGTCCATGATTGTGAACAGAGCATTCACATACAAAAACTCTTCCAAAGTTAATAGCATAGTTAGCTGGAATATTCTATGCAATATCAAGTTAAAATGTAGATTCTGTTCTCTTCGTATATCAGGAAGGGATAATAGGAAAGTTCACTAATATATTATGTTACAATACTGATTGCTACAGCAGTGTTGCTCAGTGTGGAGTTCTGAAAATTCACCTGGTAAGAAACATTCCTTATGTAGATTTTCTGCTATATTTAAATTATTTTTTTTTTCAGTATATTGCCATGCTTTCTTATCTTCCTGCTGGTGGCAGCACTGTCTTGCTGAAGTGGGATGACAATGGCATTCGTAGACTAGAAATCCGAGTTCAAGGAGTCAGGATCTATCTACAGTTGGCTTAAGAAACAATCCATTTGTTTTAGTGTCTAATGTTTAAATCAAAAACCTAATGCATTATTCAGAGTATATTTAAATAAACATTGGTTTAAAATATCCGACTTTTTCTAAATAGTAAATCAATATGTTGCTGATCTGCTTTTCAGATAAGTCATTGATTTTCCATATTTCAGTCCAAAATGTATTTAATATGATGCAAGGTATTTGGATATTGTGAGTTGATCTGAGAATATATCATGATATGACGTTGCTCATTGTTCGAGAAAAACAAAAGAGCATGTATGCTAAATGAAGATCAATGCTGGTCCAAACAACTGTACTGTTTTATCTTATACAAAACTGAGAAAAACTCCTAGTGTTGTATCCTTGGGTTTTTTAAGTATGAAATGCCAAAATTTAGATTGGATCCAGGTGAGGGAAAGTTTTGTCATGAAAATGGGATTATAACTGGAAGAGCATTATTTAAGCTAGTTTCAGCAATTTCAGAATTATCTATTTCCCTGGTCTCTGAAAGTGATACATGAAGTGTGGAGCCACAGAGCCTGTTGAGAAGGACTAGCCAGCTTCCTCTCTGTTCTGTGTGTGAGCAGTTACAGATTTTTAAGTTTTTGATCACATTACTTACTTGCTTCTGTTCTGCTGAGCTAGGGAGTGTTATGACAAAGAATTTCACTTAGTGATGATGTGGCTTTTGTTTTTCCCCTTCTTTGGGCGTTCTTCAGAACTTGAGGCGTGCTGTTGTCTGCCTCTGGGTCAGTCAGGTGCCTCAGGTCAGTGAGGTGACCAGCGCCAAGCATGAGAGAGCCTCACTGTAGACTTACAATGTCCACAAATACAGTGTGGCCGGAGTTTGGTTACAAATGGAGGAACACTCTCATAACACTCACTCTTCCTGTGGAGGCTGTTCTCATTGGCAAAGCTTTTACAGTACTAGATGATTGTTTTCATACAGGATTCTGAAAAGCATGAGGCTTTTGCTATCCCGTGGTATATAGAGAAAGTTTCCTTTGAAATCTGCGTTGCAGGTTGTTGCACTGGTGCAATAGGTTTTGTACCAGGCGGCACAGGCTCGCTCTGATCCTCTGAACTTTGCATTTCTCAAAACGCTTGTTGTTCTGCTGAGGTGATCTTCTCAAAACTGAACAACTTCACTGGTATTTCAAGCACATAGGCGTAGATGGTGACATTGTGTTTTCTGTAGGGAGATTTGAGTAAGGTTATACAGAGTTTCAGATACCGCTGTTCATGGCAGACAGTGTGTGTGATCTCTCTCTCGGCTAGCTCCCGTTTCACTTCTGTCTATTTATTTGTCCTTAAGGCAATGCTGTGTGGGGACAGAACTAGTTGACTGGATGATGCAGCAAAGTACTTGTGTCCATTCACGAACCCAGGCTGTTGGCATGTGGCAAGTATTGCTGGAAGAAGGTGTTCTTAATCATGGTAAGATAAAGTAAATCAGCATCTTGGCTAAAACATGGGCAATGGGTGACATCAGTACCTCTGTAGATCTCTTTCATGAAAAGGAAAGGGATCGTGAGCCCAAAAGAAATGCTGCAGAACAGCCTGTTCATTCATAAGTGCAAGTGCAACACCCAGACAGTATTATATGAATCTTGCTACCAATATACCTTTTTATCTTCTGAGAATATAGAAAAGTAAATGAACAATTTATAATGATAACTCTAATTATAGGAGTACACTGGCTTGTGCTTATACTCCAAGAGCTGGATAGCACTCAGGCCAAAGCCAAGAGATGTATTACCACGCACAAAACTGATCTGCATCAAAGATTTACAGCATTTGGAAGTGAACATGATCATTTGTGTTTGCTCAGATCCATAATTTTGGAATGTTTTTCAGTGGTTTTGGAATGTTTCCCAAATTCAGCACTCCAGATATTCCAATCCAGAGATCTGGGATTTTATGTTTATTTTCTGACTGTATTTTACATTGACTTTCAGTTTCCATTTGGCAGGATTTACTTGCTAACAGGATATTATAGCCCTCAAAATGGTAGCTTTCTAAAGCAATATTCATATTTGAAGCTTTGCGTGTACAGTTTTATTAAGTTCAGAAGAGCAGCTCTATTACAGTACACTTCCATTTATCATCTGTTGTACTCCCCATATCTCAGGGAAAAATTTCCACACTAGGAAGATTGTTTCTACCACTTCCTTACCTTAAGGGTTCTAGCTTTAATTCCTGCCTAATATTCCCTTGAACTCTCAGGGGCAAGCTGTTACAAGCTGCATCACAGTAACCAGCTCAACACATTACTCTGACTTGCTTGGAAGACCAAGGGTTTGTCCTTCACTATATCATAGCCTGCCTTTAGAAGTCTTCTCTTGGTAGTCTTTTCATTAAGTTCCCCTGGGATTGTATCTTGATGATGTACATTTCTGGTACATCAGAAAGAATTTAGATGCTTTTGTTACCTTTTAGCCCTGTCTGAAACATGTAGGGCAAGGTGTCCATGCTAGAGAACACCTCTTTGAAATTCATGATGTAACCGTTTCCACAGGGTGAATTGTTTGCTTAAATGAAATGGTTTGAAACGATAAGAACAAAACCAGATCTAAAAAGAAAGAAACCACACACATGCACGCATACACACACGCATGTATGTATACACAACCACAACACACATATACAGAAGCCTGTTGGAAAGTATTTGTAGTACACAATTTAAAAGTGTACCCTTCAAGCCACACAATTTGGACATATGTGAGAAGTAAAGGTGTTTCATACTCTTGCAGTTTCTCTGTAGCTTCCTTTCCCTTCCTAACTAATATTATCTGTGACATATATGATGCTACACAGATTTCTACAAGGTTAACTTTAATGAGGACAGCTTTGTGTTATGTTGTTTTCAGTGGATCAGGAACACCACTTTCAAGACAAATACTTATTTTATCGATTTTTGGATGATGAGCGTGAAGATGCCCCTTTGCCAACTGAGGAAGAGAAAAAAGAATGTGATGAGGAGCTACAGGACACCATGCTGCTTCTGTCTCAGATTGGGCCAGATGCTCATATGAGGATGATTCTCAGAAAACCGTAAGCAGATTAATGAGTTAATGTTATACATGGGCCTTCCTTGTGACATGGAAACAAGAGAAATCTACATTTATTATCAGGCATCCTTTGGCCAGTTATTTCACTTCAGTGCCAGTTTGTTCAACCTCTAAGGTTTTTAAGTCCATATTTAGTCACTTCCAGTCCTTATTAATGCTTATAAGTTGAGCTGTGGGTTGAGAGTAACCATCAAAGGCCATGAATGCCATTGTACTCACCTTGAGGAAAATGCTGCATTATGAGTTTTTATTTCATTTCTGAGTCTTCCCAAAAGTAAGTTGCAGGTAATAGAAGAGTCCTGCTCCGTTAACACTTTCTGTGTAGATGTGCGATTCAATTAACTATGCTGCTTTCAGTTATTGTGAGTGAGTAGAGTGGTAGGATGGCAGCACAGCAGGCACCTTTCAATTACAGTTGTCAGTGGCAGCCATTAATTAGATTAATCCTTAGTAGAACTTTATTGAGTTAAGATAGGCTGGACTTGGCCTGTTGTAGGTTGCTAGCAAGGTGTGAAATGTGGCTCTGTGGGTTTATTTATCCATTCTTATTGTTATAAAATCAATACATTGAAAATAAAAAATGCTTCCTGTACCTAGGCCATGGAGGATGTCTGCCTAACCTTTTCATAGCTATCAGATTGTGTCCTCTCACTCGTCGGTTGGCTAACTGTCCTTCCAGCAATGCATTGTGGTCACACTGAAAACTGTGCCTAAAGGCCTTTTTTACAGTCAACTTCGTGGTGACTTCAAAGCAACCAGTATAAACTCTGTTTGACCCTCCATCAAAGGCAACCTCTTCATTATGCAGGTAGTGTTTAGAAGCCGCTGAAGGCATATTTTACTGCTAATTAAGCGGACTGAGAATAATGAATTACTTAAGGTCCTGTTCACTACAGATTTACTTGTAAAGGGGTCAGTTCAAGAAAGGTAAGTAAACAAAGCTGGGTCCTGCTCCTTTGAAGCCATTGGGAAAGTTTGTCTTTGCTATGGGATAGGATTGGGCCTTGCCTACAGTGTGAAAACATTTTTTATACTAAAAATGTTTTGAATCCACTTAACACAAGTGCTTGCTCCTATTCTGTTTCCATCAGTATCCTTTCCCCGCTTCATTCTTGGCCCTCTGTTGTCTGTTTAGATTGTAAGCTCATTTAGATGACGTTTTTCCAAAACCTTGTTAAAAGCACTGAATTTCAAAAAGTGCCATCAGATATTTGCGCTTATAAAATTAGGTAGCACTGCCCTGCAGCAATAGTTTTTAAAGTATAAATTCTCTTTCCTCTGTTTGTTAAAGGTCTAGTCAAACACAACCAAAGGATTACTCTCTCCCTGTCACAGAAAATACATAGACAAACCAGGCTGGGAGCATGGTGCTTCCATAAACCCTTATGCTGTCAGGGAAGTGGGGTGTTTTCTCCCCACAGGGAGGTCCTGTGCATTCTCCGCTGAGGAGCTAAAGAGGGCTTTTTGCACCTATGAGCAGATGCCAATCATTAGGAGCCCAGGACCAGTGCTATGTGTGCTATGGACCTGCACCTCTGCACTATCTCCTTTGCCTCAGGGTGACTGAGCAGGTTGGCTCTTGGAGAATTGCCCCTTCAAGTTATTATGGTTTTTGGCTGCCTACTACATTTGCTTTCCATCTTGACTTTAAAAACAGCCAGTGTAAGTTTACCCTGGCAGGGTCAATGTTGATTATCATACACAGTCCTTGCAGAGAGCTGAAAGTCTGGAAAGATGCTGTGGAAAGTACTGCTTTCCCTTCTGTGTCGTCACTTGCACAGCATCGTCTCAAAGAATATTCGTAGGAGATTTTTCATGCAATATAGTGAGGGGAAAGAGGTTTTCTCAAGACTGGCAGCCATCTGACATCTTTCCCTATCCCTGTCCCTGAAGGTGCTTATTTTTGCTGCCCTTTGCTCATGGAAGCAAGCTTGTACTGCCAGGCACCATATTAACTACTGTTCTAGTATTCAGTTTACATACGTTATGATTTTGCTAGTTGAAAGTCCACCCTGGGCTGAGCTGCATCAAAGCTGTTAAAATCTCCATGAATCCTCAGAGTCCTGCTAGTTTTGACTAGGCACTGTTACAGCTGCCAAAAGTTCAAGGAATTGTCAGGGCTTCAGAGACTCTGCCTCTAACTGACCCAAGCAGGACCCACAATTTTCAAACCAACACAGCTGCATTTTATAATAGTCACCATTTCCGGAGAGGTTGCAGAACTCAGATAATTACCCTGAAAGAAATAAGACAATATTCTTTGATGAGAAGATTACTTTGAGAATTTGATTGTATAATGAAGCTGTTGCTTTGAAAGGTACTTTCTATTGTTCAAAATCTGAAAATCTCTAGCAAAAAGTGTCACTTGTTTTGACAGTCGACTTAAAAAATTCTCTGTTTATTACATTAACTGCAGCATTTTAACTGTCAAACTGTGAAAGAATGTTCTATAGTTTAAAAAACAGAATAGAGCTCAGGGAAATTTTTGGCAGGCTCTTGTTGCTATTGGGTG
This sequence comes from Charadrius vociferus, assembly GCF_000708025.1. NCBI lineage: Eukaryota > Metazoa > Chordata > Aves > Charadriiformes > Charadriidae > Charadrius > Charadrius vociferus. The sequence continues at coordinate 2,397,262 of NW_009646928.1, read as the reverse complement.
TTTTTTTTTTTTCTTTGGAAACACATACACTGAATGTGAAAATAATTTTTTGTGAAGTAGCAAACACAGCTCTCTGCTCCTTATAATGCCTGGACCACAGGTGCAGACCTTGAGCAGGTCCCTGGAAAAAATATTGTAGAATTAACACAGCTCTTCCTCACAACCGTTTCGGTCCTTCAGTGTGAAAATACATCCTGAAAACATTTTTCTAGTTATTTTTATTTGATTTTAATGGTGTTGAGATATAGCTAACTTGATGGTAAACTCTAATTAAATAGGATGCTGTAATACAAAGCTAAACACAATAATAACAGAAGTCTTTAAAGGGAGACTGATATTAATCAGACAACAGTATTTAACTCATGATGTTATGGATTATATTATTTTTTAATACTCTAGGCTACAGTAAGTTAGCAGTATGAGTGAAACAAAAAATTTGTGTTATATATTCATGGTGACTTCACCCAGCAAATTTTTTTCTCAGTACAAAGAGTATTTGATTCCACATGTGATCAGTAATCAAATTTTAGTGTCACTTACATAAGTAAGCTTGACAGGATGCTAGGGAGAGGAAGTGAAAACAAAACCAAAACATGGTAAACAGCACAAAATACATATATTATATATATAAAATATATATATTATAAAATATAAAATATAAACAAATATAATTATACAATAACGATTTAATTATTGCTAAGAATATATAGCTTCTTGAAGGTCTTGTAGAAATTGAGCAAGATATATTTATTCTCTTGTTCCTAAATTTTTTTATTTAGGTATTCCACCCAGCTGCTAGTAGTAAGAACCATACTGGATTTCTCCATGAAGCCTATATTAAGTTCCATAGTCTTTGGTGGAGTTTCCAGCCAATGATATTTAATAAACTAAGTGTTATTTCTGGGACAGGAAGTACAGATTATCTTTCAACATATCAGTTCACTGCCATTTATGTGTGCTGTACGTGGTAAATGGTATGAATGAAGTTAATCAAGGAGGACCGATTCAAGTACAAAGATTACATAATTAGCTTGTGTGCTAGAGTAAGTGAACGTGCATTCACTTTCACGCTCAGACACAGGTAGCGGGTAAAATTATTCATGTCTCCTATATATTCTTTATGGTACATGAAGGCAAAATTTGTGCTCTGGAATTACATGCTTATTTGAGATATAATCACACTGTTATGGTGTCTCTGATCTTTTCCCTTGTTCTTATTATCTGAGAATTTTCTGGTTAGCGGGACGTACATGGTTTATCAGTGGCAAAGTACTATGTTACTGTCAACGTCTTAGTCACAGAAAATCTCAGTGTCTCTGACCTTGATAAATTCTCCAAACACTGAACAGTTTTTATTGATCACTTAATATCACCTGAGTTCTCCTGTCCATTAATGTGTAGCCCTGTGCTGTACCTATTCCATTTATTATCCTGTCTATAACCAGCTATTGCTGTTAGAATGTGTCCCCTGCAGAAACTAGGTCTTTACACAGCAGGATCCTACAAATCAACATCAGTGGGTCACCTCACAGGTTTTACAGAAGCAGTGATGCCTAATATCTTTCCACGTGACATCTGCAGGAGCAGAAGTAAAGACTGGGTACATCCACTATAGATTGCCAGTCCTCCCAATGTGCTAACACAGGAGGCAAATGGACATACTGAAAAAAGAGTGTACCCTTTTGTCTTGATAGAGATCTGAGGTAGAAAGACATCATCCTTTTATATTTTAATTTCATGTAGAAATTTGTTAATCTGTTATGCTATGTTTCCTGTTTTCCAAGACATGCTGTTTGTGCAAGCATGCAATAAAATTAAAGTTATTGCTTCCTATGGGAAGTATTATTTGTTAAAATCATTACCTTGTGTTTCTTAAATCTCTAGTGAAGCTAGTACTGGCTTAGCTTTATTCTGTATTTAATTAAGCTGCTACCGCTCTACATAAATCACTAGGAGTGGAAGCCTTGCGTTACAATTTCAAGCCAGATTCAGTAATAGTAAAGAGTATTTTGAGTCACTAGAGGGCATAGCAGTACCAAACCAGTTTCTGTTTCTCCCTTAAGAGTTTATTCCATTCTGTATAAGAAAAGAATAATTTCATCCAAAACGGGTTTTTTTGGTCTAAATTGGTCTTTAATCTGGGTAATAATAAATGCATGTCATTGGTAAGTGAGGAACAGATGAAAAATACAGCTTTCTTAGGACAGATGTCAGTTGTCCTTATGTTTTCTGTGGCTTCTTCAGTACTTCTTTCATCCAAAAGAAGTCTCCATCAAACTTCTTTGCAAAAAGATGCAATGTAACTCTAGAGTGACACAATTGCTGGGTGCTCCCTGTACCTCACACATGATTTAGACAGACTGTTGAACCAAGAGGTGACTAGGCAGAAAATCTGTAGAGCACTGTATTTCTTCATATGACTTTTGTGATCGTCTAGATGCTAGAATCTCCTGTAATATTGACATTTTAGAAGGAAAACTTCTATCAGAAGTGTTCGTTCCAACACTGATCTTAAGGCTGTCCAAAGGTTCGGTTGTGCTGTTAATTCTTTAGACACCATGCATTGCAGATGGTGGGGACTGGAAGTGCGTATTAGCCTGTTCTTAATGCGAGCATGTAAACCTTCTCCTTTGAAACTCCTGCCCCTGGACTGGGCTTCCTGTATCCCATTTCTGCACATCTTAAATTTGTCCTCTCTGCCTTCTTATGGACTAGGTTGCTCTTCTCTTCTTGGCCCATTGATTTAATTACTTATATTCTGCTTTTCACAAATCTAAACCATTGCTTGAAAGGACTTAGTCCTATAGAAGTAATTTAGGATAATGCTTTAAAGGATTTTTTTCTGTGTGTGTGTACATAACTCCAATGCACTGTCTGAAATTATATCACAGGTGAATATGTCCTTTTAGAAAATAAACTTGTATTAGACACTTTAACTGAAGAGAATCTTGTGAATGGCAAAAAGATTAGGAGTTACTCACAAGCTTCTGCAACTCCTTCTCATGGGTACTACTTATTAGATTCCCCAAAGCATTTGTGGCATGCTGCAGTCCTCAGAGTATTTGTGTCCTTTTTTAGCAAACAGAAAATTTTCGAGTGTGTAGACTACAGAAATGAAATTATTTCAGTCACAGTGGCAGCCTCATTCCTTGTTGTGCTATAGGAGGATTATTCCTTCATCAATACATGCTTTTTATTAATGGCAGCTTCTTGTATTTTTCAGTGAGAGAAGTTGAAACTACTGAGTGGTTCTTATTTACCTTTGTGGCTAAACAGCAGCACTCAGCATTAGCGGTCATTTCCTGTCCTCCAAGATGCACTGCTGCCTCTTCCAATTCATGCAGAAATTCACACAGAAATCCCATTACAAACCACTACTACTATCTGTTTGCTACAACTAATTAGTGCCGCATGTGAAATATAGTGCAGGTCCCCCACACTCAGGAGTTCTTTTGAAAGAAGCAAATCTTTATGTACCATTTCTGATGTATCTGACCATTTTACATATAGAACATTTGATTTCATCGGGAAAGTTGCCTAATCAGGATCTCTCTAAGGTGGTTGCCATGGCTGCTCCTCGGTGTCATTCAGGTGGTTTCATAGCGCTTCCATCCTTTGTATGTTTCAGTCCTCCAGCCAGAACCATTGTTCAGTCCCTGTTTAGTGAGGATGTACCCTTCAGTAGACAGTACAACAGCATTTTATGTTGATTTGTACTTCTCTGAAGCGTTTATTTTGGGCATTTGTTGCATTTAGCTGTCCTTTTTATCTTCTCTCTGTAGGCCTGGCCAGAGAACTGTAGATGACTTAGAAATTATACATGAAGAACTTCTTCACATTAAGGCCTTATCTCATCTTTCTACCACAGTAAGTATTTTTAAAAATATAACTTATCACCAAAAGGGGGATTGAATTTTGACTTCTGGTATTTTATTAGAGTTGGAGCGCCTACAACCCTTTCTATTTATACTTACTGTGCAAATAAGTTATTCCTAACTGTGAGGACCACCCAAGCACTATGCAGATGTAGGTTGTCTTTTGGATATCAGATATAATTCTCTTCATGTGTTTCTGCACAGCCCCTGCCTCACTTACTTGGCACAGGTGCCTCCGTCTGGGTCCATATCTGAGTTTAAATTAAGGTGCATACAATCTGACCTGACACCTGGGACCGTGACCCTAAAGAATTTTGCAGAATAGATGTCTGACATTTGAACTATAGGAAGTCTTGGCTTGAACCAGGAGGAGGAATTACACAGTGCAGAAAGGTGTACGTGCAGTGCTGGCTGGTTGGAGTTTGGCCCTAGAGTGAAAGAAACCTCATCAGACACCTTCTCTCTGAGTGGGCAAGAACAATGCAGAGGACCAAGAATAAATGAAATAGAGAAAATGCCTGGAGGAGAGAATGCGACTGTTTAAAGTCTCACCATCGTTGACACGCTGTGTAGGCAACTGAAACAAGCTTTATGGGGTAGCAGCAAGATGTGGATGCTTTCAGAAGAAGAAAGCTGGTCAGAAAGTAATTTATGTGTGACAGTAGCTTCTTTGGAAGCTCTTGATCTTTTCAGTAATTCTCAAGTTACTTGGGCAGATGCAGCTAATTATGAAGCTGCATTACAGAAAGATAGTACTCTGTGGAAACGTGTAGCACCTGAGCAGTGTTTTTCAAAAAAAACATTGAGTTGGTAACAGAACTAAGAGGGAACAGCCAGCCAAAATCGTTAAGCATCTCTGGGATGTAGGAAAAAAGTATTTATAGAAAGACTTCTGTAAGATCCAGAAATTACCCTTTTCAAATCAAACAAAAGAAGCTACCCAAGACAGATACTGAGAGGGAGTGGAGAACACTCTTAATACTACAGACATAACCCAGAACAAAAAAATCAGAAACACAAAATATTTCCAGCTCAGACTTGAGGTCAGAATCCGCAGCAAGTAGCATATAGAACAAGGATGGGAAATGTTACAAACTGCAAGAAATACTTGGCATTTTGAAGAATTGCAGTTGATTCTATGGTTTTAGTAAGAATTTGGAAATGCCAGCCTATTACATGCAGCATGAACTAAAGCAGAGCACGGAAACCATGACTTGCTTAGAGGAAATCTTCAGAGGAGCAACAGACAGCAGTGAGCCTATGAACCAGAAGATTAATGATCAATTGACTTGAAAGCAAATGGAATGTTTATTCATTTAAGCAAGGCATAATTCCTAAAGTAATAAGTTTTCTAGATATGCCATGAGCAGCAGGAAGTAAAATGGATAAAACTCAAGTCACGTGGTGATGAACTAATCCCTGCTAGAGAAGCCTGTGAAGTTAATACATGAATGAAAAACAATTATATAATTAAGTGTTAAAACCAAATCAAATTCTTGGCTTCATTGAGAGGATTCATTCACTGCAGAGGCAAATGACTGAAATAACTGAGAAGACATCTGAGGACGTACATGGATAGGAACACTTTCTACAATGTGCAGAACAGTGCTAATGGGGTTGTATTTCCTGTCCTTACGAAAGGTCATTGCCTTCAGGCAGAGGTTATAAAAGAGTTTGGTGAGCTAATTGTTACAGAAATTACAGGCCTGTGAGTGCCTTCACTGGTCACTGTACTAAAAAAAAACTGTCCAAACACTTCTATTTATCCCTCCTTTTCTCCAAACTGCAAACAGGGAGTGCTTTGCACTGGCTGTCGGGAAGGAGTTCTGGGAGGGGCGGGTGGTGTGGTATGTTTGTGTGTGGTGTCTGAGCAAAGGTTGGGTGGGTGCCTTTAGCGCATCAGAGCCTGAATTTGTCCACCCATCTTAGGAGATACAGCCACCAGACTCCCATCTGGGTTGTGTCCAGAATTTGAGAGTTCCTCCCCAGGTTTTTCTTCATGGCCTAAAATTTGTTTCGATTTAAACAGCTGGGAAAATGGTGTGAAAATACTACTAATAAGTATATGCTGTACACAGCTTTTGATCTGTCTTTGGCATGGTTCATTTACATGGTAGTACCTCTGAAACATGGATTGTCACCAATTGATGTTCAAACAAGCAAAACAAGAATCCCACTGCTTGGAAATTGGCCTCCAAGTCCTTGGAGACTTGTGGTTGTACGAAGAGAGGGATAAAGCACATAGGAAAACTCAGGATAGTATGAGGGTCCTAGGGCTGCTACTATTTCATGAAAGTATCACTAATAGTGTTTTACAGTGAGAAAAAGCGATTTTAAACAGTGTCTCACTAGAGGCAACTGCCCAGTCAGTTGTAAGAGCTAATCACACCAGAGTAATACAAACCCAGTGAGGAGCAGGCTGACACCAAGGGCAGTGTTGCATTCTTCAGTTCTGGAAGGGGTAGTGAGCTGGACATTTTGCCTGGGAAGCTGTCAGGCGTGGAGGGACCTCAGCAGGACCAGATGGCTGTGCCTCACAGCTCGACGCAGCAGCAGTGGCCAGACTTACGTCAATAAGGGGAAGGGTACTGATTTCTCAGGGAAGAACAGGAGTAGCACAGAGCCCCATGGAGTACTTGGCAGTTGCTGGTTATTTTCAGTAATAGATCAGCTATTACCGTTTGAAATTTTCCATCATGTTAATGTTCATTGTTAATGATGACTTCTCATGTGTGTGTGTGTGTATGAAGAAAGACGTGGAGACTTGTATCTTAAAGATGCTCTTGTCTAAGCCATTTGGAGCCAGGAAATGTAGGGGCTCATGTTCTGTAAAGCCAATCAGTAGGAAATACGACATCAAGTGCAGCAGACCATTGTCTGGCTGTGTGATCTGAATGAGTGCTGAACGATGCAACGGGAAGGAAAGCAGCGACTGGGATATATTATGTGACTTCCTTTCACCAGGAAGAATAAGATACATATAAAAACTATAATCTCTCTCTCTTTATTTTAAGGTAAAGCGAGAATTAGCAGGTGTCCTCATTTTTGAGTCACATCCCAAAGCAGGAACGGTCTGTAAGTAAATGAAATCCTGTCAGATCTTCTTCTTCATCTGTGGCATGAACATTTAAATTCTTAATGTTTAAATGACAAGAGCAGGACTTGGATGCACTCTTCAAAATTGACTGTCACCCAGTGTTTAAAACCTGAGGTAATAGCTGTTGGCTTAGTCTGTTGCTGATTGCAGGGACAGTACCAAAATCAATTCTATATCCTTGGTATCACCTACGATTTGGGTGTGGTTTTATCTAGAATTTTGGGTTGGACCAATCTCTATTTAAAACGTGTTTCAATATTATCTTTGTGTTAAAAAAAAAAATCTTGCTGCACAAAATAAAGGTTTTAAGATGTTAGATTACTCATTCTTGTTTATATCGAGTTTTAGCAAATGAATGTCAAATTTGCAGCCACTAGAGAACTGGGTTAGAACATGGTGCTACTGGTGGGATCCAAAGCTGTGTGTTGATTAGTAATTGATAACCTGACATGTATCGATAAAGTAGTTGTTGCAATTGTCATAGAAAAGAAAAGCACCTTTCACATCAGTGTAATAAAATAACTACTATATGGGTGTGGGTTTTTTTTTTGTATAATCTGAAGGCAATTGCTTTTAAAATTGTAGTATGCCCTTTTTCAAGGTAGACATTAATATGACTGCAGTAGAGGTACCTTGAATTCTATTGAGTGCAGAGTCTGGCCCATTTATATTTTGAATAACTATTTTCTCACCATAAAATCTTTTCTCTCTCTTGTAGTATTTAATCAGGGAGAAGAAGGTACTTCTTGGTACATTATCTTAAAGGGATCGGTAAACGTAGTCATTTATGGCAAGGTATCTTTTTCAGAAGCATTTTTATATGATTCTTATTATTTAAATTGTAAGAGTAAACTTTGAAGGAATATTGTTTAATTTAGAGCAAAATTTCTTTGGCTGAGGAAACAAATTGAATGTAATTTTATTAAGAAATGATCCAGTGGTTTCACTGATTATACTTCCAGTTGATTGCTGTGTAATTTTTTGATATATTACACACTTTCTGAATATAATTCAGCAGAGTTACATCAGTAACTTTAGGACAAAGTAATTTGCTGGAATTTGGTGAATTGCCAGATTTCTGTCTCACGGAGGTTTTTGCTCTGTCCCTTTACCACCATATTCTCTTGCATTGTATGACTAACTTTTCTCATGCACGTCAGGCATGTCTGACAGAAGCACTGCTTTGTGAGTAGTCATTCTCAGGTGCGATGAACCCCTCCCAAATTTACTCCAGCTCTTCATTTTAATTAAGCTATAGACTGAAAAGCATCTCTATTAAATTTCCTGTTTATGAGAGAGATTTTTCAAGGCAAAAAATAGGACTTTAGTACACAGCAATGCCTTGAGTGTTTAAAAATCCCTACTTCCTGTTATGGTTTGAAGAACCGACAACAATTGTATTGTCGTTTAGACAATTATTCTGTCACCCAATGACCCCCCCTTCACCCAGGAAGGGGAATCGCGAAAAACAAGGAAACCCGGGGGTTTAAATATTTAATCAAATAAGACTAAATAATTAACATTAATAATACTAAAGAATCAATATTCATCCTGATACCAATATAAAATATCCAAGGATTATACTCAGCCAGTTGTATCAGTAGGAAGCTGTGCACTCCCAGCAGTGGACAGCAAATGTTGGACATTGCGAGCACTTCGGCTGCAGGAAGAAGGAAAGGACCCAGCTGTCTGGCACCAGGGCAAGAAGTTCTCAGGATTGCAGCCATCGAGGAAGAGAGAGAACTCCTCAGCAAACTTTCTAATTTATATCGAATGTGTCGTTCATGGTATGAAATAATGCTGTTGGCCAGCTTGGGTCAAATGCTCAGGTCTCGCTCCTCCTCATCCCTGCAGCTGGCTAACTCGAAAATACTGAGACCTTGAAACCTGCCTACCATAGCTGGATATGAAGTAAATATTTTCACAAATTCAGACACTAGAGTCTTCTAAAAGTACAATTTTCCCAAGCATTAGAAGAGACTTTACTGAAAAGTAAAATTACTGACAGAGAAGTTAGTCCCATGTTGCTCAAACCAGGATATTTCCCTATTGATTTCTCATTCAGTGACGGAGAATCGTCTATTCTGAACACCACGTATTTCACCAAAATCTAGCGTAGCAGCCCTGATGTTAAGTCTGTTTCTAAATAACCCATATTTAGCTACATTTTTTATGTCACTGGGTGGACCAGATCCTCTGTTACTATGAATTGGAGTAAATGGAGCACTGCTGATTTACACCAGCTGAGGATGTGGTGTTATATGTTATTTCTGCAAACTTGATCTTACTTTTTAGGGCCTCTATAAATAAAAAACAAACAACTCAACAACTTTCTGTCTTCAGCAGGGCTAGAAGAGTCCTTCAAGCAGAATGTAATTTCAGAGAACAAGCCAATTCTTTTCTATTCTTGCCTTTCTTTAGTAATAGTAATAACCAGCTATCAAGTATTGTTTCCTAGTCATTATTTTGGCTGTTGATTTCCTGCCAAATAGATTTGTTTTGGTATTTTATTGTGAAGTCCGGTATTTGTACAAGGACTTTCAATAGAATCCAGAGTAATGATGGGTTTCTGCATGTAAATGTTTTGCTCTGTGCAGGGTGTGGTATGTACTCTACACGAAGGAGATGATTTTGGCAAGCTAGCGCTTGTGAATGATGCTCCCAGAGCAGCATCCATTGTTCTGCGTGAAGACAACTGCCATTTCTTGAGAGTAGACAAGGAGGACTTCAACAGGATCCTTAGGGTAAGAGTGGGAAGGGCTGCCCCGACAGCGTGATCTCAGAACTTTCAAATTTTTCTGGAGTCTGTCTTATTTCTGTGGATATATTGATGTTGATAACCTTGTTTGAAGTGTCCCTAATTGCAGAACAGAGATCTGACAGTCTAGAAGATCAAGTAAAGACTATGTTAATCATCTTTCCTCTTTCTCTGTTCCTAGCTCAGCCGTGAAAATGGGACCAAAGAGAATCTTTTGTCTCTTACATTTCTGTGGTCTAGAATTTGCCAAGTGCTCAGTTTTTCCTTATACAGTCCAGGATTTCTGGGTGATCTTCCATCCAAATATTGAACAAAACAAGATCACCCGTTCTCCCAGATAGGTCAGTGTCAGGTACCTTAAACTCAATAGTTTCAAGGCAGAATCAAGTGGCAAATTAAATAAGCTACAGGTAAATACACAGATGTCTTTATCAGAGAGTCTAGAAAGATATTCCCAGACTCATTGTAGTTATTCACGTTAGGGCAAATGTGTTCCAAAGTCCAGCTGTAATTCTATAAATACAGGCTGTTTGGCAATCATTCATAGTATAGGAAGTCAAACCCAATATCATCGAGTATTCAAATGTATACATGCCCAGTATTGCAGCAATAAAACAAGTCCAGACAGAGTACTCTGTTAGAAAAATGACATAAGGTTATGTTTACTGTACAAATGGGAACAAGGATCCCATTGACAGTAAGGTTGGGTTGGCCATGGAGACTCCCAACTGATTTAGCTTTGGTCAATACTTCAAAGATCACAGTCTGTAGTCTTACTGATTTTCATCTATGTTATTTGAATGCACATTTTATTTAATTCTTTTTTTCTTTTTCTGCTATGATCTGGTAGTAGAAAATGAAAAGTTTCCTGACCGTTTACTGAGCTATTTTTAAGTGCCATTTTCTTTTCTTTTTTTTTTTTTTTAAAGAGAAAAGTCAGATTACAGATAATAATGTTCATATATAAGTGGGGATAGAGATTACATTTAATATGGAGAGTTTCGGGGAGGGACTCTGTTTTTTGGCAAACATTTTTTCCTTTGACATAGCCAGAGGTGTTTCACATGGTTCTTGCTCTAGTTCCTCCCACAATTCTCTGCCTCTTCCCCCAGTGCCAGTGCTTCCCTCTTGATTCTACCTGTGAGAAAAGCAGAATAAAGACAGATAAATACAGTGGAAAAGAACCAACCTCAGAGTCTTTTGTGTTTGAAAGTCGTGCGCTTTTTCAGAGTAACTAATCAGCCAAATCAGGTGCAATTACTTTATTAAAAGTAACTTGTCTTGCAGGATGTGGAAGCAAATACAGTAAGACTCAAAGAACATGACCAAGATGTCTTGGTGTTGGAGAAGATCCCAGCAGGAAACAGAGTTTCTAATCAAGGAAATTCACAGCCTCAGCACAAGTATGTTTTCATTCAATAGTGCAAATGTCAGACAATGATTAACCTTTTCATATGGTATTATTATCCAAACAATAGCATATTCCCCCTTTCTATGGAAGAATGCAGTGTATATAAAGTTTTCTTTTTCTTAATCATCATCTGATCACATGCCCCATGCTGGATATTATAACCATTTTCAGCAGCACACCAGTTCTATGTCTTTACACAATAATTCTCTAAAGATTTCGCTGTAAATTCTTATCTCATGTAATAGCTTTTAAATAGACTGCACATGGAGAATGCTGAAACCCTATTAAGCTGAGCTACTGTGAAAAGATGTGAGGAAAATACATTGTTTTACTGTTAAGTACAGATATTTTCATTTTGGATTTTGAGCTCTGGATTCTAATAAGAGTTTGCTAGGTACAATTTATATGCAAAACGAAGATCTCATGAAATGAAAGTCACACATCTTATCTTACAGAATAGGTTTGCACTGTAATAACAATATTCATCATATTTTCTTTACTTTCTCACTGAGAGGGAAAAAGTACAATTCTGTTTGGATACTACTGTGATAAGAGTAGAGTGAGGCTATTGTCATTCCAAATGTTGGTAAAACCCCTAAAAGCTTTGTAAATGTGTTATTTGTAAATGGATGCACAATTTTCTTCAGAAATGCTTGAACAAGTCCAGCAAAATAAGCACCAAGAAGTTCTGAATCCTTTACCCTGGCTTTACTTTCTTTCAAAGAAAGACCTAATTTACTGTGAGGTATTTTGGGTACAGTGTTTATCTGATCTGGGTTTTCATATACCTATTTTATCTGCAAAAGTGAATAGGAAGATTTGTAAAGATCTATGAAGGGTTGAATAAACGATTCCTTGTATTTTATATACAGATTTCACATATTTAAAAAACTGATGTTTTATCTTTCACTTGATCTATTAGAAAAACAAATTACGCTACCAGGAAAACATGTACTCTTACAACAATTGTTTTTCATCTAAACAAGGGGAACTTGACTGCAGCCAGTGGATTTGCATCAGCAACTGCCATGCACAGCAGCTTGGTCATAGATTTAAATCCATTTTCTTGGGTCTGATATATTTTTCTTGCTGTCAAAAGTGAAAGTTTCATTTAAACATATTCCAAACACTACCTTCCTTGCAAACTCTTTGCACCAGCATTATTTGTATTGTTTAACATTTTCTTGTTAAGAATTTGATAAAAATAGCTTAGAGACATTTATGGGCCCTGGTTAAGTTAGGCTGTATTTTAGAGCTTACGTTCCAGGAATATTTTCAGGTAAAGCTCAGAATTTCATTCCTGTAAATATTTTATGCATTTGGTCAGTTTTTGAGTGCAATCTATGTGCCAGCAAGGGTGCTTTTGCTGATAACAATCACAAATAGACATAAGTTACACAAAAAAGGAAGCTACCTTGAAAGTTCACTGCCTGATTTTCAGCAGTCAGATTACTTTGTTAATAGTGTGTTGGCAGTGTCTTTTTGTTCAAAATCTTTTGAAGTGAGTTCAGTGGTTTTGAAAATGATAATTTTTTGTTTCTTTTGTTAGTAAATAGAGTAAGTGGCTACATTTATGCTTGAGAGTCCAAATTGAAGTTACGGGTGTATTCTGATTTCCAGAATGTGTTACTGGAATGTCTTAGTTGAGCGTTCAGTACTTTTGAAAATCACTGTGCCCAGAAGAGCAGCTTAACAGGGACCTCTTCTTAAAGGGTTGCTGCTTTGCCCTTACTTGAGTAGCTTACATCTCTGATACTTCCTCAGATGAGCTGCCTTTTGGGCTTTGCTCCTAAGCAGGTACTTAGCATTTACACTAGAGAAATGTTCTGCATCCAAAAGTTGTTCCCTGAGATATCCAGTCAACCAACAAACTAATTTTCTTCATCTTAGTCTTGGGGAAAACTTCACTGTGGGAGCAGATCCTCTCAGTTGCGGTTTGGATTCTACCGCCTCCTCTACTGAGGAGACATAGCTCCTACATAGCTCCCCGAGCCATGCTTTCAAACAGTGACAGTTTCGCTTCGAAGGACTAGCTCTGAAGTTCTCGCTCCCAAGATCTAACTCTTTATGGGTGATCACACTCATGCAGGATGAATTCAGTAGCCCTGCAAGTCACTTCACTGTTCATTTTCACTTTCATATTCAGAGTACAGCAACCTGTGATTTCTCTGCTTCACTCACTTAGATACTTGGTTAGTATCTCTGCGAGAATGTGCACTGGCTTAACAAGTGTTTGTGTTCTTGGGACATCAATACAGTTCTTCCAAAGAGGTTGGCAGGTAAAAGAACTGTGACGGTCAGTGCTCAAAGTGAGGAGGAGCTCCCAGGAGCTCAGCTCCACCACTTATTTCTCAGCAGGAGCAGAGTATCTTCACTTCTCGGGGTTTTTTCTTTCTTTCTTTCTTTCTTTTTTTTTTTAAAGTTTCATACTTTATCAGTTGGATTCAAAAAAAAAAAAAGAAGAAAAAAAGATGCAAAGATTGAAAGAAAGGAGGGAAAGATTAAAAAATCCAATCTGCAAGAAAAGAAAAAAGAGACGACAGGACAAGTTTAGCAATATCGTATGATATTCTGCTGGTACTGAAAATCTTGCTGGTGTTTTTGCATGAGACAGAAAACTCTGACTATTGCACTAGTTCTCTCACCTCCCTGAATTTACTCCAGGAAATGGTACAATCCCAAGTTTATCCATTTGAAAAACTTTCATACTTCAGCTATCTAAAGCATTGCGCAAATTTGAAGGTACAGTGTGTTGTTTCATTATCTGCCCCCATCTTCTCAGACCAACCCCTGTCAGTGATGCTGAAGGAAATTGGTTCCTTGCTCTGACACTGATAGACACCAGTTCTCTTTTCATGCTCATAGTAAGTCTGTTAAGACCCTCTAATGACTGCAATTTGCTATCATTACTGAGATATTTATTCTCAGTAGAGGAGTATTTCTGATTGCACTTCCCAAGGTTTGCACCAGTGCAGCTCTGCTGATTGCGGTGTAACTGTGGTGATGTTTTACTGGAGTACTTGTCGGGGAGGGGGCCATCTGTTGTCTCACACTCAGTGGGTAGGGTTGCAAGTATTATTGCTCCCATTTTACAGGGGGGAAGACAACAAAGATTGTGAATGGTTTGGTCCTAAGCCACACAGAGATTCTGGTCAGAGCAGGTATTTGTACTCTGGCATTCATCAGTCCTGGTCTTCTCACTGGTACACAACTGTTTCTCGATTAGCTGTTTTGCCTATGAGACATTTACTGCTTCTTTCCCTCCCTCAGGTATATTGTGATGTCAGGAACCCCAGAGAAAATTTTAGAGCACTTTCTAGAAACTATGCGCCTTGAAGCAACTTTAAATGAAGCAACAGGTATCTACATGACAAAGGCTGTGTTATTATTACTGCATAAAATGGTCTTGGTGGTGGAACACTGCAATGTGATGCTTTGAAAAGCAGCTAGTGGTAGTTTTTCCCAGAATAAGAACTGCCCGCTGCTCTGAAACAACCCCGAGAAATCCTAGGAAATCCAGAATTAAAGATAACAATTTCCTGCTCCTTGCCCACTCTATTGTATTTGTACTTTCAGTTCAGAGTAGAACAGCAAGATCTCAAAAGGTGGCGGTCATGACTTTAATTAGGCACAACTGTAAGGCCAGGACAGAGCATGCATTATCAGCTGGTGATAATGGTACTCGTACTTCTCGATGTGGATGTCACTCAGTACTGTGAACTAGCTTGATACCTCCAGCCATTGCATTATGCTAGTATAAGTATTCCTGAATTTTCATATCCATATCACATTTAAAGTATAAAAATTTAAATTACTTGTCTGTGATACCTTCCCATGTGCAGGGAGAGAATTGTTGCTTAAAAGAGAAGAACTCAGCACACAATGGGCCAAGTCCCAAGAATGCAGGTTGCTACAGCTGCACTTAATACGCTGCTTTTCATTAGTGTAGAGAGAACAGAGAATTTACACCTAGGGGTATAGATATTTGTTGACTTACTATTTGTAAGTATTTTAATTTTTAAAGAGAGTCAGGCACAAAAAATTCCTCCTAATTATGATATGCAGAGACTTTTATATTAAGCTACATAATGTTGCTTCAGCAAGTTCTTTTTACATTGCAGATGTCTAAGAATTATATATTCAAAGTTGTTCTTAAATCCAGTTAATCTGTTACAAACCTCATAGTATTGGAGAAGCCTGTATAGTGGTCTATAAATGGTGGAAGAATTGAAAGATTACAGAAATGCTTTTGTGGTGTGTGTTTTAACCACTTTTAAGAATAAAAATGATCCTTTTCCTAGATACCTGTTTATTAGGATTACAAGCAGAATATTGTTCTCTAAGCCTGCAAGTATATAATCACAAGTTTACTATTCACAGTATGCATGTATTATACATTTTTTGAAAACAAATTATTTTTTAAATCTTTTAAAAATTTTCCCCAAAACATCAAATGACAAGATTATACCTATATCCTAATGGGATACAAAATCTTGTAATTCAGAAACAAAGCTATTTTTAGGATATAGAAGCTCAGAGAGCTGGAAAATCCAATTTTTAGTTTATTAATTTCTTTAAGAACACTTTAAATCCACTTTGCTCTGGCTATTACACACAGAAAATGTCCCACCCTTCCCGAGGTCAGTTTTGTCAACTGAGAGATATTTTCATATATGAATTGTGGTGGAAGCAATGATGTAATATTACATTACACCGTTATCTCCCGATATTTTTTCTGACATCCCTTCCTTACAGGGCTTTTAAATGTTTGTCTTATCTCAAAAGTTGCATTGTAGAAATGATAATCCAGGGTGTTGTGTTTATTGTTTCTCATTGATTCCATGTAAGACTTGCAGAGTTTAAAAGTAAAATAAAGTTTATTCTCGCTGCCAAACTTACTCTGGCCTCTGCAGCCAGGCTTTATAAATCCTTCTTGTCACAAACATAAAGGTAAGGCAAACTGGGATTTACACCAGTGCTGTCACAGATAATTTTAACAGAAAAAAATAGCCTGCTATTTTTTCCAGAGAAAATGTCAATCAATACGTTGAACAATTTGTTCATATGTTTTAATGTAAAAGTAGCATCTGTGATACTTTGAATCAAAATAAAACCAGAAATTTGACTGTCCATTTACCTCTTTTAGGCCTTCTGCTTATTGCTAGGAAATCAGCAAAGAATTATATTATTTGCCTTCTCCTGTGTAGTATATACTAAACGTGCTTTCTGGTATTGTAGTTCCCTAAAGCCAAATGCAGCAGCAGTTCTCAGGTACCCAGGTGTGGCAGGCCTGATTGTTCTTAGTCTAAAATCAGTTGTAGAGAGGTATATCCAAATATTTCACTTCAGTACAGTTGGTGGGTTTTTTGCTGTGCCAAATTTCCCTTTGACACAGGCAAATGCCTGTTAACGTAAGTGCAATAAAATTCATGCAGACAAGAATAAAAGCTTAATATTTCAGCTCATATTTGTTCGTTCCCCATTTTCATACTTAATGCCTGCAAACAAAGTGCAAAAAGACCCCTTTATTATCTGCAGAGGGCTAATAAGATATTGTAGCTGAAAGAAAACTCATCCTTGTGATCCCCAAGCTGTTTGCAGGGGCTTAATTGACTGTTTTCTCTCTTCTCGTTTCACAGATTCTGTTTTAAATGATTTCATTATGATGCACTGTGTTTTTATGCCAAATAGTCAGCTCTGCCCAGCCTTGATGGCACAATATCCTTTTGTAAGGGAAAAGTTACATGCCTCTAACAGCTATCCCTATCTGTGATAAGACTGAAGCTTCTCTCGCTCAGGAAGTACATCGCGTTTCCTGGAGGCTGTACCTTCTGGGTAGGTTCTTGGTGTCTGACTAACAGCTGTCCGTAGCTCAACAACTCTGAAATGGATAGTGTATACCCATGATGAGATACAGTCCCCGAGCATGAAAACTCTGTTTTTCCTGTGATGATTACTATTCCAAGGGAAAGAAATATACTGTCCCTCCACCAGATAAGGGAAATTACATAAAAGTTTGGGTTACTCTTCCTGTATCCTTTCTGTCTTTTTTTTTTTTTTTTCTGAACTACAGCATCTAGATTTTAACTTAGATCATTACATTTTGGTGATTTCAATGGTCCACTTCATAGATTACAAGCAGCAAACTGCCTCAAGCAAAAGAGTGCCTAAACTAGTAGAATAATGAGTAAGTAGCTCCTAGGTGATGTCATAACAGTTATGAATAAAAATCACAATCTATAATAATAGTCCATAGCAGATGTTAACAAACTGCAGGAAACTTAAATTGCATGTGAATGCCTAGGAGTTGAAAGCTTACAGTGGATAGCATCGAGAGCTGGAGGTGATTCTTGTACTGTTTACATGTTTTACAGAAGGAGTCTGTGAAACGTCCATCAATCAGTTACTGGCAGGTCATTTAGTTTGGGGAGCTGTTGGGCACTGAGAGTTTTCCTTGTGCGCAGTGACTCGAAGCTATCAAGTGACTGGGAGCATTAAATAAACGTATAATGTTTTCTGTTTTATAGAGTTCTGACAGGGGTATAATAACTTCAATTCCCTATTTATTTTTTTAGAATCAGATTGGTGTGAAAGTGTGCTTTCCTTGAAGCTCAGCAGGGCGAGTGACATCTGGGAAAGCTAACACCCTGAAACCACAAAATAGAGCATCGTGTCCTTTTCTGGCAAGCTTGAGAATCCATTTGTGTTACTCCAAGCAAAGACAGTAATTGTTTTGAAAACCTTTGGACCCATAAAACTGGTCTGCAGAAAATTGTTCGTATACCTGAAACAAAGACATTTTCCAAAACCACATAGTTTTGGATATCAAACGTATTATGAAATGCTGTTGCTGACAGCTTTGAGAGGGGAAGAAAAGGACAGCACTTTCTATGTTTGGGTTTGTTTTTTTTTCTGATTTATCTAGCTCTTATTGTTCAATCGGCCTACTTGAGACTCGGGCTTGTGTATCCTCAGTTTTAATAGTATACCTCTGATATCCAACAACTGAGAAAATCAGATGCATAAGCAAAATGTACCTCATTGTTCATAGGGGAAAAGCTTTTCTGAAGATCAAAGTGATAGTGGCACTTATGTGTATGTATTCACTTGTGATGAAATCTATTCTGGAGAGGAGGCTAAGACCATGGTCTTAAGTGGGTCATGGCAGGCATCGTGCTAATTCTTTTCAGAGAGGAGGAGGAGGGCTGGAAGTAACTGGTATCCCACTGCTTTAGTGTCAGCTTTTCCTAGAGCTGAATTATTGTTTATTTGGTCCATTCTGAATATGGAAAATCAAACTGTGCTCTGTTGATTGTACCATTGAAATTTATTGTTAGAGTTGAAAGGCTGCTAAAAAAGCTTATCTTTTTTAGCAAAATCATTCTACAAAAATGTTTGCCGGTGCTGTGAGACTAAGGAGAGATTAGTTATGCTCAGTGAGGAAACTAAAACAGAAAAAGAAAAAGAAGAAAGGTGATTCAGTCAGAGACACTGGTTTTGCTCCAGCTCCCAATTTTGAATCAATATAAGTCTATTTTCCTACACCCACTTAGGATAACACTTTAGCTGGCAGCATGCAAGTATGAGTAGAGCTAGACCACAGTAGTGCTTTCAAATATAGTACAAGGTATAAATTATTTGGGTTTTCACTTCTTTTACAGGGACATTTTCTTGTCTGTAAGTTGTTTAATCCTGAAAGGAACGGACAGGTACACCATTCCAGCTAAGTAACATTATTGCTTGCTGTGGATTCGGTGTTTGTATTGTGCTGTCCCTTGGCACACCATTTTTTTTTTTAGTCATTAAAGTGTATGGATCCGGGAATATCAAGGAAATCACATACTTCTTTTTTATAGGGAAGCAAAGGACATGCTCCCCTGTCCTGGATCAGGACAGCAGCCCTGTGTGTGGGACCAAGGCCCCTGTTTCCCTCTCTTCTTCACAGGGATGGAAATGGACAAATTCTCAGAGCTACAGCTTGTGAGAGGGAGGCAGGACAAAGTCCAAAAGAAGACTTGAAATAGAGTAGCACCTCCAAAAGTGCACTTGGTATAGTGCAAGTGTGTGAGCACGTGTGCAGGTGTGCATCTTTAAAGGACCACTGTCTAAATATTTACGAAGTATAAACTCCTCATTTGCTCTCCTCTTCGCTCCTCTTTTGCTAACATCCTTTAGCATGTTTCTGTATGAATGTTTTGTGAACCTTTACCGTCATGCCAGCAAAATAGTTTGTGTTCTACTGTAGTAATGGGTGCTGATTTTGCACAGCTCCTGATATGGCTAAGTGTTCCCACGCAGGGAAGAACAGACTTCAGAATTGCTTCAATTTCCTAGCATATGCCAGACATAAATTAGAAATATATATATTGAACTCTAATCATGTTGATGTTGATAAATATTTTACAATTATCTGACACTTGTTGCAAGTATACATGATATTTTACTTCGATTGCAGTCTGCAGTGAAGCTGCATCCTGTAGGTCCTGTAAAAATAGGAGAACCCTTCATTGACTTTCCCTGTGATAATGTTAATGAAAGAGCAATTAATATAAATGAGCAGTAAAAATACAGAAAAATTACCGGTGCCTGTGGAGAGTCAGTTAATAAGAAAGTAAAAATACATGAAATAATTTCAGTGTTTGAAAGGTAAAAATGGCATAAGAAAAATGAGTCAGTAGAATATTAAAGTTGCTCCCTGAGACATTAGAGCATATAGCTTACCATATGTTATTTACTTCTTCTGACCCTCTGACTTACTTACTCCCATAAACGTACAGGCATGTTTAGTTCTCTAGTAATTTTAAACCTTTCTGAATGAAATTAAAATGCAGATTTCTAAAAGTTTGTCAGTGAAATGAATGCCCCAGTAACCCTAGTAGCATGTCAAATCTCTGCAGGGGTTTTGGGCAGGAAGATCATTTGGAAAGTGTGAGTTAATTGATACTTTTTCCCATTATATTTTATTAGTATAAAGTATGTTAGCATTTGTTAGAGAAATGCTTGTAAATGAGAAACTGAAAATAAATATCTCAGATAATTTTGATTTCTAATTAATATTTTAAAATCTTTTGTTAGGCCAAATGAAAGTGCACCTTGAAAGGATGTTGGACTTCACTGTGAGTGAAAGAATGTCAGTATTTTAACATTAATCATTGCTATATAATTGGGAATAGTATTATTCATGAAAATCCAGAATCAGAATTTTGGTATCTGGGAAGAAAAGTTGAAGATGTAACTGCAGTCATTCTGTGCTTATTTCACATTCAGCCATCAGTTATTGGGAAACAGTTTAAATATGTGTTGTTAACATCTGATCAGTGAGAAGCAGGCACACAAATTGTCATATGCTGTTTCTGCTGGGGATTCTTCTTTTTGCAAAGGTTAAAAGGCTGAAATTATCTCAGTTTATTGCCCATTGTGCTTTACTTTTTTCTTGGTTTCTTCCTTTCAATAAATGTTACTTTTGGTCTTTTTGCTATTTGCATATTTTTGTAATGTTGACGTTTCGTTATGAAAAAAATCAGTGAAATGTTTCCCATTTTTTACTATTGTTTATCACAAATAATTATCACAAAGTATTGTGTCCCAAATACACTTTATTTGATAGAGTGGAAACTTGTCGTTTCCTCATATGTAAAATGAGGCTACTACAGAATTTATTGTTTTACCTCATGTCTCTATAGTCAGTCTAGGCTGTAAACTTCCAGGTCCCCCTACCATAATGGGACTGAGGTTTTCATCTGGGGTTACAGTAACTTCTGAAAATAAAAGGGGTAACACTTGGGGTTCATTCCAGTAGTCTTCCTCAAAAATGGAAGACTGGAATTGTTAATAAACACAAAGTGACATTTTCTTTTTCTTCAACCGTCTTCAAAGAAGAACAAGGAGAAATATCCTTCTTCAGTCTCCACAGTTAATCCTCTTCTCTATTATTCCAAGTGTCATTTCTGTTCTGCTCCCCTACAGCAACCGTCTCTGTGGTGGGATTGTGATCATTCCTGCACTCTTTAGAGAATTCACTGTCTTTTTACTTTTTAGTATGAACGTGAAAGGTTCGCAAGTCTTTATGCTAGCAGCAGTCAGAAATCAGAAGTATATATCGGGAAGTTATATTTGAACACCCTGAAAATGGTTTGTTGGAAGTCAGTTGTTTGTGAGTTCGTACTGGTTTTGATATTTTCAATCACTGAGCATTTTCCTTGACACCGTGGCACCTATCATGCCCAGCCTTCCCAGGGTACAGAGCAGGAGAAAATGGATTATGCCCTCAACAACAAAAGGCGAGTCATTCGACTGGTTCTGCAGTGGGCTGCTTTATATGGAGATTTACTACAAGAAGATGAAGCAGCAATGGCCTTTTTGGAGGTATAAAGGAATTGTTGTGCCATTGTACTGAAAAGTACCTACCAAGCAAGATAAGCTGAAAGCCTGTTCCCAGCCTGTGGAATTCTGTTATGAACTAAAGAGAAGTGGGTCATTTCCAAGGGCAAACTCATAACTCTGTTTTCTCAGTTTTAGCTGCAGACAGTGTACGTGCTGGGACAGTGCTTGAACCATTGTCAGCCTCTGGACCTCTGAAAATATCTGCCAGAGTTGCAGACCCCTTTCAAAGTGCTGTGTGGGTAGATTGCTTTAAAGCTATAGATGAATTTGCTGGGTTTGGTATTTTCTTCTGAATATTTCAGAAGCTCTACAGGTTGAATCGAGGGGCTGTTTATGCCTGCCTGAGATGTGCCAGGAAGGAGCTGGAGGGTTCTCACTCTACAAAACCAAAAATCCTTTCCATTTGAATGAAAGCTGTACTGCAGCTGTTGGAATTTAAGATCTTTGTCATCAGAACCCTTCTGATCCCTTAAAATAACTTAATTCCTCAGACATTGGTTGTAAGGTCTTTGTGGTTGGTGCCATATCCTTGTATTTCCAAGAAAAGATGCCATTATTATTATATGTTATGTTTATGGAAAACAATCCCATGTGTTACTGGCAGAATGGAAGTTTTTGCCCCAAAAAGCTTGAAACTGTGGCAGGAAGAGGTTTGAGTAGGGTTTAAGGGAGGGTAATACAGTAGCAAACTGGAGTATCTGGGAGTCAATAACCAAGTAGCAAATGAAGCACTAAGGACTAACAACAGTGGTGAGTAAAAAAACCCCAAACCTATTATGCCAGATTACTTGTGAATTTTATAGTCTTTATCCCTGATAATCTGAAAATGCACTTTTCGCACAAGCAGTCAGCGGTTACACAGCAAGCTAAGGAGCCTCATCAGGCTTCCCTTCGCATGTGTAACTCTTCCTTTAAATCAGCTGGAGATAAACAAGTAGAAGTAATGGAGGGTTGGGCACAGCATGTGTTCTTCTATGCAGATTATCATTCTTCGTAGTCATTAAGCTATCAGATATCATGTCATAATCCTCTATCCTGAGTACTGCTCATTTACCCCTATAGTTATTTAAAACTATTCTGTATCATTTACAGGAATTTTATGTGTCTGTATCAGATGATACTAGAATGATTGCAGCACTAAAGGAGCAACTTCCAGAGCTTGAGAAAATTGTAAAGCAAGTGTAAGCACAGTTTTTGCTTCTTTCCTCCCCCCACCCTTTTCCTCAGTAAATAGATGAAGAAAATTTATTGCTTATACCTATTAAAAATACATTCTATGAATGGCACTCTGTCATAGAAGACTGAAGGTTTGCATGCAAGCTTGTTTGGATGAATGTGTATGGCCCTCTCTTTCCACGTCATTCTTGCAAACACCAAACTCTCATTCAAAGGTAAACAGAAGGAATAAGAAATTATGTACACACCTCTGAAACTAAATTGGATGCTTATTTCGTGCTTACATGGACTTTGTAAAGTATTTTCCCTGCCTTGGTCATAGACTAACTATGGTATCATATAGTCTTCTCTTCATATATGCAAACATGAATATGTCAATAATGTAGTTTGGCAAGTGGCCATGTTCTATAGGTGATTTTGTACACAAAATCTTCTGGGTAATATTTAATTATATATTCTATGCTTTACCTTTTTATAGTTCTGAAGAACCTAAAGCACCACAAAAGAAGGTAAGATGATCTATTTGTCCATTTTCTAAAGTGAAAGCTTTAGCACAGCAAATCTGTAAGCGTCTTCTCTTTGGTAATCGTGGATATATTAAAACAACACATTGAGAAATAGCTTTTAACATTGTCAAGTTTTGCATTACTACTCTTTTTGGGGCCATTGATAAGAGAGCTATTGTAGTTCATGTCTGCCCCATAATGTTTCTTTTTGCATTAATGTGAACCTTGATGATTCATTTTCAGCACAAAGTTCTTCTGCAGCTGTTCAACACAAGCGATGACAGAGCACAGAAACGCCAGCCTATCAGGGGCAGCGATGAAGGTGAGTTCCTTCTCTGCAAAGTTTTCTTGAGCCACTGAGATCTGCAGTAAATTTGTCTCTCTCTAAAAAAAAAACGGTCAAAAAAAAAAAACAAAACTACCTACCTACAGTTTTGAAGTTTGGCCTAAAGCAAACTCTGTTTGCTTTTGCCAGCCCAACATTCTCCATCATTGATTTGAAGTGCCCCTGGTCTTTTCCCTCAATTATTTGTGCTATCAAACACTTAGCTTCCTCAGAAGAAGGTGTAAAAACCTTTAAATAAGGAATGAACAAAACAGGTAAGAACCAGTACAGCCAGTGTCCGTGCAGGTAATGGCAGTGCAATAAATAGTGGGTGCTGAAGGTCATGTTTGAGCCTCTGTACGTAGCTTGAGCTAACATGTACAGCTGTTCCTTTGCAAGATAGGAGTGGAGCAGATAATCATGCCATGGATTGCTGCCCTGTGGCACACAGCCTAGAAAACAAAATCCGCTGATTTGCCCTATTGCTATTGTTTGATTCTCTGAAGAGATGAAGGTAAAATTCATGGCAGTGTATCAGAATATCATTTTCAGTTGTATTGGCTTTTCATAATGTCCTTTATTTCAGGCAGGCCGAACCACTGCTATGTGAACAAAATCCTGAGCTCTGCTGACCAGAGCTGTTCATTGTAAACAACGAACAGCCCCTTAAAACGCATAAATCTGAGGATTTCTTTGCAACTGGTAGGGCCAGTCTCTCAATGGTTGTTTTGGTGCATCTTCATTACAGAAAATAGCTTCTGCTTCAAGGTGTTTGATATTAAAGGATAGCTCTTGCTAGCAAACAATGGTAAAAATAAGGGAACAAAACAGAAGGTCATATAGCTGAGAAAGCTGGTGGCATAAATCAAACCAATGGAAGAGCCATTTCAAAAGCTGGAAGTAACAGCATATTAACAGCAGACGTCCTGCCAGGCATGCAGCTTCTGTTGTCCATATCAGTGTTTTTTCTAGGTCTACAAAGAGCGAAACAGTTGCTGCTGCCAGGGAAGTACTACTTGTGTCTGTGTGGACAGGCAGTAACGGCCCCTTTCGTATGGCTGCACCTTTCTCATTCGTAGGGCAGGCAGCACACTGAACGTTGAAAATCCATGGACAGCTGTAACATCAGGGGCTGCTTGGCTTGGCTTGATAGCTGAGCTGAAGGAGTATTTTGCTAACTTCTGTCTTAAATCCATGTCACTTTGTGCTGCCTTGCTTTTGGCAAGCTAATGTACTATCATATTGATTTCTAGGCAGCCAGAGGCCTGGGTTCATGTATTACTCTGCGAGCCAAGTTGTACTGTACACTCAAGTGTATTCTTATTATTAGGGTATTTTTCTTTATCATCTATAACATTCTTGATTCAGCAATTATATACTTGCTTGTAAAAAATGGTTGCAACACGGTTTGATTTAAGTTCTGATTGTAACCAAAATGATTTTCAAATCTATTTTGTAAATATGAAAAGTATTTTCCTGTAATTAAGAGAGTTTGCAGCCAGTTTTCCTGACTGGTGAAAAGAAGTGTTGATTTAAAATATTATAATGACTGGAACATAACAAAGTGCCAGATTAAACTGGCATCCATAAATAATGTGGCAATACTGAAACACTAGTACTTCAAGGTTTACTAAAATCTCTGAAAAATCAGAGATTTCTGTACTAAAAGTTGTAGAATATCTGAGGAATGGGGAGCTATCAAAACTGTAGTGGTTTATTGTTGCTTTATTTGTTTCATTTGTGAGGAGCGGTTACTGAAGTGAGAATAATTTGTACAGTAAAGTCTCTGTGGTTGTTGCACATGGCATACGCAGCGCAATCTCTTTTTTCTTTAGTTCTGTTTAAGGTGTACTGCATAGACCAAACCTATACCACTATCCGGGTGCCAGTGTCTTCCTCTGTGAAGGAAGTGATCAGCGCAGTAGCAGATAAGCTGGGTTCTGGAGAAGGCCTCATCATAGTAAAGATGAGTTCAGGAGGAGGTACTGTATTTGCATCATGTTAAACGCATCTCACCGTGAAGCAGAATGTCAGGAGGGACTGAAAGATTAATTCAGTCGAGCCTTTTATATCCATGTGCATGTTCAGCTGGTACACAGGTTCTGTCTTAGACCCAAGTCCTTTCCCTATGGAGGCACAGACTGGAGCTCAAATGGAAGATGGGAAAAATAGAGAAGCTTGTGTATCTGCATGTTGCAGAGCAGAGCTGCCCCATTTCCTTCACTGTAAGACTTGTAAGAGTTTTTTAACAACAGGCATAGGAGGTAAGCATGGATAATGTCAGGCTAGACAAATGAATCAGCAACAGCAGAAAACACTGCAGTGCAGATGTTCCAGTAGTGGTCACTACCATTCTGGCGGCTCTGTCCATGCAAACCACTACTGAGCAACTTAGTGCCAAGCCCACTGGCTAGTGCTGGCCAAGGCTCAGGAGTCAGCCCCCCACTATGGGCTGTGGAAATGGGAGAGTAACTGCAAGGTGAATTCGACTGGAGAATTGGTGTTGCTGAAGAGCTCTGGTTGAGTGTGACTGTGTGGACACACACAGAGCTAATGAGAGCTGTGTTGGAAGGCATTTTTGCAAACACTGATGCCTGCCAAGAACAGCTCACTTCCTGAGAACTGACACCAGGCGGGTGTACTTTTTGCAGTTGCAGCAAATTTTTATTGTCAGATTTGCTGACAGCCAGCGCATGCTGGAAGAGAAGGTTTTGTAAGTTACTTCATTATCTTTTCTTTACCTGTGATGTGATGCATTTTTAGAACTGCTGTAATGAGATTTGAATACAGTTGCATTTCATCACCTCCTTGTGCAGTTACTGTCTTCCAAGGCAATTTCTGTTAAGAACAGCTCTCAAAATGCTTACAGCTCAGAGAAGAATGAATGGAGTCCCTAATTATGGCTGAATTTTTGCAGGTAGTTTCTAGAGATGGCAGCACAGGCTTCTTGACCTCTCTGTACAGTTTGGCGCTAGGATTCCAGTTCTGTGTGCCAGATCTGTAGGAGACTGGTTTGGGCTGAGCTTGTTGTCACATTTCTTCAATAGAGGGGTCCTTCTCGTCATCTATTGGGTATCCTGGACATTGGTTTACTGTGCAAAATTTGTTCCCAGGAGGGCGATCCGTACAGCTGTTGGATCAGTCCTGCTGTAAATTCTACATGTATATAATAAACAATGTTCTGTTTCATGTTTACAGAAAAGGTTGTGCTCAAACCTCATGATGTTTCAGTGTTTACAACTCTCAGTGTTAATGGACGGCTGTTTGCTTGCCCACGTGATCAGTTCGATTCATTGGTATGTATGTATGCAGTTCTCAGAAAGTTCATTTCTTCAGTTTATTTGAACACTTGGCTCTTTTTGCATTATCGATGCTTTAGGTAAGAACTAGTGGAAACATTCACAACAAAGAGCTTGTCTCAGTGCTATGGGATGAGCCCTGGAATTAAAACAAGTAATGTTATAGATTCCAAAACTAGAGCAGAAATCCGTCTGATCCACATGACAGCATTTGACCCCAGTATTCTCTGTGTCACACTGAGCATATAGGAAGAGCTGAATATTGTCACTAAGACACGCAGTAATTCCTGATTGCAGAGTTATTTCCTCAAGGCCACAGGGATATATTGTTGAAGATAGATGTTACCAATTAAAGCATTCTGGAGACTTGATTCCAACAGTAAATTCCTTAAAATCTTTTCTTTCTTAGCCACACAAAATACTGTGTCAAGATCTCAGATAGTTCTAAGTAGAATCACAGAAAATATTCCTGGTAGAAAGTCTGTTTTTTCTTAAGTAGAATTGTTCATAAGTACTTACAGTAATTCTAACGATCTCCATGGGGTCTGCTTTTATAGAGTTTGATTTGACTGTACTTTTTGTTCCTTTTATTTCATTAAAAACAAATGTCATTGCCAAGTCATGTCAGCATGAACTCTATTACTCCTAGCCTTGTTTCAGCCTTCTGTATGCTTTTAACAAGCCACTTAGTATGTATGCCTGATTTCTTTTATAGATATGGTAAAATCTATGCTTTGCTGCTGCTTTCAATTTAGTAACCAGGGAATGCACATCCAGCGTACTGTAGTTCCATGCAGAGATACCTCTTGTTCAGTTTATCAAATTCTGGTGTTCCCTTAAGGTTAATTAATCCAGCCAAGTAGATACCCTCATGGGGCATGCTACTCTAAAGCAGGGGTGTTGCGTCAGTGCAGCTACGCTGGGTACTTTCATATGGCTCTGCATTGTCTGTGTAGCAGACCTTTGGCAGCAAATTGTAGTGACTTTCTGTGCCTTTTCCCTGTGCTATTTCCCATGGATCAAGTACTCGAAATGCTACAGGGAGCTCTAAGATACAGGGCTGCAATGTGCTGGTTTTCATCAAGTGGACTGACTTCACCAGGAATTAGGGAGGAACACTCAGCGCCTTTAAAAAGGTTCTCAGCGCTGCATAACAGAGTACATCCCCTTATCAGCTGCATTTTTTCAAAGAGGTATAAACAAATTGAAAAACATTACAACCTTACCTCCCTTCCAGTTTAATCTTTTCACGTTCCAATTTCTGGCTGCTGCCTGTGCATGTACAAATATTCACATTACACTGGGCAATTCCCATGTGAAAATTGTTCTGGGTTGGATGAATTTTCAAATATGCAATGACTTTACATCTAAGTGCTTCTTTCCTAGCCTTGAAAAATATGTGTTTGTTATGGTAACAGCTATGTTGCGTTTGTCTCCAAACAGGGGAAAAAAGCCCTCTTTCAGTCTGTGGGCAATTCTTTTTCCACGGATTTCTACAAATTGGGGTTTTCTACACAAAACTGCTCTACTTTTAATTCATACTCTGTCTTAAACTAAATACATTTTGTGTTTGTGCAAATCCCAATTCAGAGCAATCTGCAGGCTGTTATAAGATTGATGGCTGTCCTGATTTTTTTAGATAATACTTTTCTTATATATACTGTTTTTTAAAATTGTAGGTGGAGCTTTTAAGGTAGTAATGCCCGTGGGTTAGATTAATTATTTTTAATTAGTTTGTGTTATGATGATATTTGAAAGACAAGTTTTCCCTAGAGTACAAAGCAAGAACTCGTACAGAAATAAAGCTCCTACATACTGTGTGTTACTGAGAAAGTGACTTGATGTATTAATCTAGTCAGTCCTTTTTCTATTGGTAATATAATGTTCTTATACGAAAGGGGATTCATTTAGTAAGCTCATTTTTGATACTGCAGTGTGTAAATATGGTCTGTTGATTTTGCAGACTCTATTGAGTTTGTAACTCAGAAAAGAGCCTGTTGCAATTCCCTGCTCTGTAATTATCTAACAAAGACCCTATGAGAAATTGAGAAACTTGTAAGTGAACTCTACTGCCCTCTCCTGGAAACAAAACAATTAAAACGTGGGTTCACGGGAAGCTTTACTGATGTAACTCATTGAGTTTGCAAGAGGATTTGTTGGTAGTATTTTAGCAGTGCTGATTCGAACACTTTGACCGTAATATATACAACAGACTGCTTCAAATCTGGCTTCATCTCAAGCCATGTTTTAAACCTCTCTTTAATATAAGATTTACTTGTGTGCAAAACTGTAGATCACATCTCATTTATTGGGTGGTGTGGAAGTGTCTTTCAAAAATGTTTTATACTTGAATGATTTAAAGGATTCTTTCTCATAAGACTGTGTGCGTATAATTTTAATTAGCGTAGTCAGAAGTTTTGCTATCACAAATAGTGCACTCCTGTACTGTCAAGGAGAAAGTATGGGGCTTATTTTATAAATGTTCAGAAGATCTTGCAATCACTGCAGATTTCTCTAGTATGGCAGATGTAGTAATTCTCATCATTAGAATCAGTAATTTGGAAAAGTATTTGGCTTGTGCTTTGTGGCCTAGTTATTTGTGTAAGTGAAAAAGGAAACTGATAACAAAAGCTTTGTGGAAAGACCTATGGTCCTAAACAAACAGACATGCTTTAGTTAGCACAAGGTGTATTGAAGTATTTATTTCTGGCTTCAAATTTTGGAACAATGCTAAAAATAACACACTGAGAACAGTCTGTTTTATTTCCTTACAGTGCCTCTGAAAAGCTTTCAGAATTTTCCTGACTATCCTGTGCATAGTGGATACTGATTTTGCACAGGGCTTCTCATTTCCTAATGCCAGCCTGTGATTAAAAGCAAATTTCAGTTTTACTATTAGAAATATGCTTAGGAAAGTGATCACACTGAAAAAAAAAATCAGAAATATTATGGAAGAAAAGCACCAATCATGCAATTTAGTATTTCTAACATATTTTTATACCATTTTTCCATTTGTAGGCACCATTACCAGAACAAGAAGGACCATCTACTGGTACAGTGGGAACATTTGAACTGATGAGCTCCAAAGACCTAGCACATCAGATGACAATTTATGACTGGGAGCTTTTCAACTGTGTGCATGAGGTATGAGGATCCATCTACTCAGCAGATTAGAATCTGTTGCAAAATGTTTACTTGTACATTTAAAGCTTCTGCATTATCTGCAAAAGTTTCTCTGAGCTTGACTTTCAAAAATACTACAATAAAGCCACCTACAAGTTTTGGAAGTTTAAGGCATTCTTAATTTTATAGGCAAAATGCGAAAATAAAGTTTAACTTCTCCTGAACATGTGCTGCTTATTGAGTTACTTTTGTGTGTTTTAAGGTTTCGACCTATTTATACATAGTCTGTAGTTATGCTTTTACTATGCCTCAGCTATTGCCTACTGGATTTGCAACCTGAATCCTTGTCATATATACAACAATAAACATAAACTGCAGAGCCAGTTTCAGGCTAGATACTTACCTGGTCATTCTTAGTCTCTTTCCTCTGTCCAAAAGATGAGATTTCTAAAAAAAAATAATCCCCAACTGTTTTCTTTTTCCTAGCTGGAATTGATCTACCACACTTTTGGAAGGCACAATTTTAAAAAGACCACAGCAAATCTGGACTTGTTTTTAAGAAGATTTAATGAAATTCAATTCTGGGTGGTCACTGAGATTTGTCTTTGCTCTCAACTCAGCAAGCGTGTTCAGCTGTTAAAGAAGTATATTAAGATAGCAGCCCAGTAAGTATACAATCATCTGTGAGCTGGAAATGAGGTTCAGTACAGTCAATTTATAGGGTTTTTTTATTTTTTATTTTCAGACAGCCACACATAGTAGAGGTTAAAATGCTCTTTGCTTGGTAATTCTGTCCATTTCCTTAAAGGGCTGTACAGAACCTTGTTAATATATATTCTTCTTTCCTGTCCTATTCGCCATTGTTCCTTGATCTGTGATCTCTTAGGGCTGTGTTTTCACATCAAATTTGTAAGTAAATATGTTTCAGTTCATTAGGAGAACCCTTCATTTAGCCTTACACGCGTTGGGAAATATTAATATGCAAATTATTAAATATTAACAAATCTGAGCCTTAATTTTCCTGAGAAGAGAATTATTTCTGGTGCTGTTCAGGAAAACCATTCTCAGAGGCAAGAGCAAAGAGATGTAGTATGGAGATGACGAGGCTCATGTTACCTTCAGTCTGCTTGGGATATTTTTCTAATACTTTTGTTTAAAAATGCAACGATATGAATGTCCTTTTTTGTTACTAACTGCTGGGCCTGAGGTTGGATAGCAGGCAATTCTTGCTGTCTTCTATTCTTTCATTAGTATGAAAACTTGAAGTCTTTGTCGCCTTCAAGCCAAAGATGTTGGCCTTGACTCCGTATCACTGAAGTCGAGGGCAAGGGTGTGACTGACTTCAGAGGGAGCAGGGGCATGCCCCAGCCCTGCATTGATGAAGTTTTTTATCACTGTTACCCTCTTCCTTCCTTTCCAGTTGGTGGTGTATTTATTACATCCATCACTGTCTGAACAAACAGTTTAGAGAGGTGTGTAGTGAGGAAGTGCCTGTTTAAGTGTTTGCCTACAACTTTGGGCGTTGTGACTAGAGGCCTTTAGGCAGTCTGAACAAAGAAGTTATTACCTGCAGTTGCACCATGGCGTTTTTAACTTTTGCATCGTTAAATGTAGTTGTGTGAAAGAAGAGATTACTATTACAGCTGTGATGCTGCCCTCCTCCCAATTAATAGTTCCACATCGCTGAAATCCGTGTTCACACTGGAGCTCTGCATCAGCGTGCCTCCCTCCTGTGGGAAAAGCCCCCCTCTGCAAGTACCCTCTTCCCTCTGGGAACTGCTTTGGGCCCTCCGGTCGGATTACGGTTGGTCGAAGCTGAAGATTCTCAAAACCTAGTGGTAGGCATGCAGGATCAGGTTTATACTCAGAACAGAGGACAGAATTTACCTCTTTAGTTTCTAAAAATAGCTATGCCGCTTATTCCATTATCTCATTCCACAGAGCGCGACTGGGAAGCAAGTCATCAGCCTGGCGGGCTCTGTCCAGGAGAGGGCAGTGGCACCCACGCACAGACGCGTCAGGGTCTTTTCTAAAGTCAGAGGCATGAAATGGGAAAATGTTGAAATGTGGTAAATTAAGATATAATAGCAATTTCCATAAACACTTGAAATCAAGTATCCTAAAAATTACAGATAAATATCTCCTTAATAAACTGCCCTAGCCCGTGGGTTCCTCAGTGTCATGGGTTTAATCCTATGCTATTTGCAACAGCTTGACAACCTCCTGTTTACTTCCATGTTTCTGGTATCACTACAACGCTAAAAATAAATAGCTAAAAGCGGTCTGCTCTGCTGAGTCCTCTTTGTCTCCTAAAAGCGGACAAATCTGAAGCACAAGATTTTCCTCCGTACAAACCAAGCGGGCAGGTTTAATTGCAGCTGCTGGAAAGGCGCTGGGAAGTTTTGCCAGGCTGCTGCCCTCTGTGCAGTGCTGCCATGGTAACAGGTGCTACAGCCTGTGGTAAAACAAACACAAAGTGCACCGAAGTTAGAGGGGAGAAAAAGCCAAGAAATTGGATCAAAACACACGGGCCCAGGCCTTGAAGCAATATCTTTGAGGAAGTTTTGCTTGTGAAGATCCTTGAGACCTAATGGGAACTTTACCCTACCTAGAAGTACTAGACTCATTAGAAAAGTGTTCAGGGAGAAGAGCTCAGTGCTGCACTATTAATCTTCGGCATGACTGGTGGTAACAAGATGCCTTGCACGTACCGATTTTCAAAGATAACCGTCACTGAGAACCCTGTTTCAGTTCTGTGACGAGGGGCTCAGATGATATTGCAGAAGGCACATCATTTTGTGTCTGCCACCCCACGCACCCTGTGATGTGCGCTCCCTGTCTGTGCAGCCAAGCACAAGGCCAAGTGCCGGCTCCAAGTGCTGTGCACGTGTGCTTCCAGTTCCAGGAGATGCCTTTGCATCTGCCAGGAAAGGATGTAGAGGTTACCAGGTTCATCTCTTTTCTCCAGCCATTGTAGGATTAAACTTTCAAACAAAGGGGAGAAGTGAACTATATTTCCTACAGGGAGTTCTTCCCACATTAATTGTATTAGAAAGGCCTTCTACTTGCACATACTTTTATGGATATCCACAAACCCAGTTTCTATATATTTCCTCTTTGCAGATATACCCACAGGCTATTTAGAGGCCTTCTTGTGTATCACTATAATCAGACAGTTTCACTCAGTTTTTGAAAATCATGCTTTCCATACACATGCATATGTTATAAGCCCAAGGAGCTTGTGAGAAATTTTTGAAGGGTGTATGTTTACAGGGAAAATGCCAAGATGAATATGCTCGTGTAAGTACCAAAGAGATTTTAACCACCTGTGTGTTTTTGCACACTGTGGTGCTTTGGAGGATCCGCTTTCTGACATTTTACAGGCAGCAAATATGCAGTGGAGCCATGCAGCACTGTTTCTCCTTCCTTACAGTGGTCCCCTATCTGGAACTGAGCTATTTAGTGTAGAGCCTGTAGAATTTACGAAATATTTGGTGTAGAATGTCATACATCTAGATGTATTTTAACAGGGACTTTGTCAAATTACATTGCTTAATAGGGTATTTGGCAAAACACTTCCTTTTTGAAATGAAAGATAGATTCAAATTACATATTGCAGATACATTTGCAGCTGCCTACTATGTTTGAGCACTACTGCTGTGTTGTACTAATTATTTTTACCACGCTGCAATTTATTCTCAATGTCACAGGCACAGCTATCCCTTTCTGGATTTAGTTGTGCCTGGGGAAGAGGTTATCCCTGACAGCCTATCCTGGCTGCTTTTCATCCTTATCTCCCGTCAGATCCACTAACAAGGCACTCCCTGACATGCTCTAGTCAGAATAGGGCGGGGGGGGGCTTTAGTGTTTCAGTTTATCTTTGCTAACCTTGCACACTGTCCCTAATCTGATGTGGGAGAATTTGTACTAGCAGCTCTGCCAGAAGATCTGAGGGGGCAGCAGTCTCCAACAGACAGACCATCAGATGGGAGAGATTGTTTATTCACGTGCTCAGTGTTCACACAGTGCAGACACAAGTGAGACCTGGATCTAAAGGACTTACCCACTCAATACATTGAGTCTGGTGAAACGGAGAGACGGAAAGAACAGAATAACAATAGGGTGATGTGGCAATTATGGAGTTGGACAGTAGGATGTGATGATTGTACTAATTTCATCTGGAGCTGAGGATGCCTTAGAGGAGCTAAGAGCTTTAGCGATGAATAAAAAAGTCTATCTGAGGTTCTGAAATCAGATGTTGGCAAATCAATTGTGAAAAATAGCAAATTATTTGCAGGAACCTAGTGAGACACAGATTTATGAGATCTAGGCTCTGTTCTCTCTCTTCCCTTCCCATTGAGTCGCTGAGCCACCTGATGCAGTCCCAGCTGAGCAGTTGTGTGGGCTGTTCCTGTCAGATTGTATCTACTCCTGCATGTGGTGTATTGGATCTTCCGTAATACTCAGTTACACGTTTCAGTTTTTCTTGGTGACAAAAGTTCTCCTTTGCATTAGGGATGAAACACGACCTAGAGCTCCTAGTACCCAGGACCTCTTTAATGATGGTGGTAACAAGCAGCAGTTCTTTGCTTGAAACATCCTAAAGAGTTCCAGAATCTAGAAGTTAGAAATCATATACGGCGAGAGAGGTCACTGGCACACAGGCATCTCTAGACAGCTGGTCTTCTCCTTTTAAAAATACTTGGTGCCCCTGTAAACTGTGATGAGGATTGTCTAGGGACAGCTTCCAGCATTCAGTAGCTGTTCAGAAGCTGTCAGCAAGTTCTGCAGCAAATGAGGTTGTAAACCAGTTGCTTCCACTGTTTCTGGTATTCCCGGGGACTGAATTGAGCCCAGTTTCAGGACTGTGTTTCTGGGTGGGGAGGAACTTCAAAGACTCCTTTAATGTCCTGCAGAAGCTGGCATCCAGTGAAGTTGAAGCAGGAGGTCATTTTAGGAGGGAGGGGAAAGGAGCCTCCAGAGTATGGTGAATTACTCACACATCGGTGAAGTGGTGTGCCGCAGGCGTGCTGTCCAGGGCTGCCCAAATTCAGTCACATCTATGCTAGACACCTGGGTTCAGCTCTCTTTGGGTTGTCATGTGTACTCCTGTCCTGACTGATAAATCCAACTTTAAACCCAGCCCTTTGTGTTTCAGCTGTAAAGAATACAAAAATCTGAATTCCTTTTTTGCTATTATTATGGGACTGAGTAATGTTGCTGTGAGCCGTCTCTCGTTAACATGGGAGGTAAGTCTTAGCTAAAATCCAATTCCAATAAGTTTGACTGGGATTTGTGCTTTTAGTTAGCAAAAACATGACTTGGGCCTTTATTATTGATAAAATGAGATCTAATTCAGCTCCTGAGCAGAAGCCTTTAGCTAAGGCTGACAATTTTTATTAGTAAGGCCATGTACCCATAGATGTGTTGAATACTCACAAGCAGTTAACAAGAGTGACAACAGCAGCTTCTGTTGATGAGCTAAACTGCCCAACAGGATGAGCGAGTTAGCCAGTTAACCTCTTACATCAGCCCATCTTCTGAATTTACTGATCATTTAGTGAGATTGCTCCATAGATACTTCTCTAAAATCCATCCTCTATTTATACCTATTATTTTCTGATCTCCATATGGACTCTGTTGCCCTATTAAAATGTGGGTTTGTCCTAACCAGTTCCAGTTTTCTCTCTGACTTGGATTCCCCGGCTTACTCTCAGTTTGGTCTTCATTCTCAGAGCTTCCGCCTTTTTCTGTGGCTTTGCTCTTTTGTGTGTGAGTATAAATAGGGTGCAGTGTCCAGCAGGGTGAGGTAGTAAGCACATGTAACCCCTAAGAACATAATGGTTGCCAAGAGAAGTGCAGATTTGAACATGTGTGTATTTTGTTCACGAGAAATTCAAAATAGTTAGCATGACTGAAGTCATTGGTGCAACTGAGATGAAAATTTGAACACCTTTAAAAAAGTGCTCTGAAATAGGAGACTAGACTAACACGTCTGAGAAGACACCACTCCAATTTTCAAAAGTACATGTTACAAGTGGTATATACAATTGGTGCTAAAGACAAAGATTTGCAGATCAGTTTCTCAAAATAATGACCCTTCATTTGTGGCTACTTAGAGGGATAGTTGGGAGAGCTGAGACAGTACAGGAGTAGTATGAAGAGAGAAGAGGGAATTGAATGTATCTACTACATACAGCTATCTGAAACAGGCACAGGGTCTGAGCTGAAGGGGCACAGATCATTTGTAGGTGTGGGGTGTGACCTTGGGTTCAGGGGAATGTTAATCACATTCTGGTTCTTAGGGCAGTCAGTTTATAAAGAGAATCTGTGCAGTTTGATTTTTAGCCAGATAGACACAGAATATACTTAAAAAACATATCAAGACCTGATTTTTGCTATATTATCATGCATTAACATTAGTTGCATGCACAAATTAGATATTTGCAGGTGCAAATGTCCAATTATACCACTTATTTCACAAATACCTAATCTGCATGCATATGCAAACTAGGCACAGAGTTGTTCACACACATCATTAAAAATTAGGCCCTTGCTGTGGCACAGTGTAAATATCTTGCTAGGGTACACACTCCAAATGTAGAAAGTATTGCAAAAAATCATTTCTGCACTGTAAAGTCTCTATTAATTTTTAATGTTACCCGCTGCCAGTAGTAGTCTGATTTAATCAGCAAATTTAGAGAAATTTCTTAATAAATCTAGAAAACTGACATATTCTGAGTGTGCCTAAAACATTACTGTGATCTGTGAAACCAATTTATAACATATCTTACAGTGTTTATAGTAAAATTATTTAATATATATAACATAACATGAGGGGGAAAGAAGATATTTGATAAAGCCCATCTCATCGCAATCACTGCATGATCAACTGACCATGATTTGTCTGTGTAGGTATTGTGGACTGAAAAACTATTCACTAATTTATATCCCAGAAAGCGGTAGAAGCCCTTGGCTGCTGGGCATGTCTCAAGAATTTGAGCAATAGTTGGTGATACATCAGCATGAACAAAAAACCTCATGGAAATGCCCAGGCATGGATTTGAATGTTGCAAGGGCAGTTCATCATAGGTATGAATAATTAAGCTGAGCTACCCCTACGCAAGCTTTGTGTAAATTACATTTTCAGATAGGCTATAAGCAGGAAGGCCCTGAAACCTTTGATTTGAACTTTCACTTACATTCTGAATTCAGTGATTGCAATGTGAGCCAAGCAAAAATCTGAATCTAAACATCCTAAAGGAGTAAATTCAAGTTGGGGTTTAAATCAGGATCCAGGTTTCATGGCTGGTCCCGTCTCTATTTATAATCTGGTTGCTAGGAGACGTGTTGTATTTTAGATTAGCACATTGTTAGAAATATCTGGCAAAAAGAGCACTTTCCTGACTTAGGGCGTTGTAGAAGGAACTAGCATTTACAGTAAAATTACCACACAAATTGGATTTAATTAAGGTTTGCTATTTTTGTTTTTATTAACAGAAACTTCCAAGCAAGTTCAAGAAGATCTATGCAGAGTTTGAAAGCTTAATGGTGAATAGCAATAGATCCCTTATTCTATGCACAATCTGAGCTAATTCAGTTTCTGAGTAACTGATTTGAATTCCTTGATTCAGAACATTTTATATGTCCTTGTTTGACTTTAAGAAGTTTATGATCCCATTTTAGAGCTGCTAAAACAAGTATGTATGACTAATAAATTATACTCTTAGGAACCTACTCTCAGAGAACTTATGTACCACTCAAAGTTAATCTGGAAACTCAGAAAAGCTTTATCACATGTTTTCCAATAGTACATATGGGAAGTTACATTTTCCAACCTGGATTTTTCCAGGCGATACATTTTAGTGTTACAACATATGCAAAACTGGATCTGCAGCAGCAAGGAGGGAGGAAAAATGTGTGGTTCCTTTTATGAACAATTTTTTTGTAATCATATCTTACCTTGCTATTTGGCATGAAAAATGTTTGTATTTAGCGGCTGCATTCTCATCATGTAAGCTATATGGGAGAATGATAAAAGGTGTCTTAGTTTGCAGATGCACTTTTAAAGTCGCAGGAGAAAATGAGTATTTTAATAAATGCCATGACATCTAAATGAATGCATACAGTGCCTCAATACATATAATAATACCTACTAGTAATTATTTGATTTCTCTTTTTTTCTTAAGGATCCATCAAGAAACCATCGGGCCTACAGACTAACTGTAGCTAAATTGGACCCTCCAATAATTCCTTTCATGCCACTACTTATAAAAGGTAAGCTTGGATGTTACCAGAATTATTAACTTGAAAGCTATTTGTCAAATATTTGAAGAATAAGAGTAGCAGCAAGAAAAAGCAAAAATCAATCTCAGTGTGAGGTATGATCTTTTTCCATTATAAAAAGCGTGACACAGAGACAAGAAAAACGGCTTTAGTACATCTGAATATCATACCTCAATTTTACTAGTCTCAGAAATGCTGCAAATTAAAAACTGAATGTTTTACTTTTATAGCTGCTTCGATTTTTGTAAGGGATAGATAAAATGTTCTGCTGTTTTGTACGGCCATGATTCAGTAATGGGCTTTTATGTGGCTTTTATTTCTGTACAGACATGACGTTTACTCATGAGGGAAACAAGACGTTCACTGACAATCTAGTAAACTTCGAAAAAATGGTATGTATGACATATCTGATATGAAAATTTAAAAAGACCTCCCTATTCATCTCTTCAGCAGTGGACTTCTCAACAATGACTTCCAGGGCTAGGGACAGTTAAGGCAGGACCAAGAGCTGGCAAAAACAGTCTGCATTGTGCACCGCGCTTGGGGTCCTCTGGGTTTCCAGAAGACCTCACAGAGGTAGAGAAGCAACTGCCCACTGAGCCATGCACAGCCAAAATGTTTCCTAGGAGAGGCAGCAGCAGTGACAGGAAGCAGGGCTGTTAGAGACAATTTTTAACAGCCAGTTTGGGATCAGGCTGTGATTTTAACTGCTGTTCCTTCAAACAGGACTGAACTGCCTCAGGCTGGGATAGTTCTGCAATTGCTCCTCAGAGAATTAAAGGACCTTTAATACAGAATGTGCACAACATCTTGTTTTCTTCTTTCCTTTAACAAGTGAAAGGAGACTTCTGTGACTTGATTGCTTTCATACTGGAAAGGGGGATCAATGATAGAAGGTTAGATGACACTCAGATTTGATTTATTTTAAATCCTTCACCTAAGCTCTCATAATTTCAAACACTGTTGTCAAAAACTGTAGGCAAGCAACTTCCCATGGCAGAAATCTCAACTGAAACTCAAGTTCCTCAGCAGTGAGGAAGCAGTTTTCTTGGTTGCTAAGGCCACATTCTTAATTTATGTGGTTAATGACACCTACATCTGAGAACCAGGGTTAGCCAAGCCCAGCTATGAGCAGCTGCACTGCAAAACCAAACCTGACTTACTGTTTCTGCAGTAAAGCTCCATTCAGCAGCCATGCCAGGGCATATCTACTCTGGCACCTATATCTGATTGTTCTTAGTACTACAGTAACCAGAAGCACTCCATGGTTATTTCTACTGCGCTATGGACGAGCTTTTCTTACCTGCACTGACACCGCAGAGGGGAAGAGCAGAGGACTTTCAGCTCTTTAGAAAACTTCACAGTGATCATCATTCTGAGTGAATTCTTCTCTTAGATTTTAGTCTGTAGCTCCTGGACAGCCTCTGTCCTAGGATGAAAATAACCTCCCTACTAAGCTGAGTCTTTTTTGTGGGTAAATGGTAGTGCTAATGCCTGAGTAAGGGCCTGACCTCACTTTGCAATAATGACATTCTTTAATTGCATACGCAGACTGTGTTGTCATCTCCTTCCAAAGGCCTTGAGCCTTCTACCTGCGTAAAAAGACTTTTTCCTGGACTACTTGTTATAATTAGATAGATAAATATATACATTTTAGTGTAGATAGCAAATATTTTGGGGAACATAAAGGGTCTCCGACTTGGCTGGAGCACCTCCAAACCAGGAGGGATGGCAGCTGCATTGCTATAGCCATGGCTATGTGGCTGGCTCCATGTTCTCCACCTTACTTGGCCTACTTAAACCTCCTGAGCCAGAAGAGCTGGTACATCCACAGGCCTCAGAGCTGCACGCCTCAGGCTCTTCTTTATACCTGATTATGTATAAAAGCCATTACAGGAGTTAGGAGCTCTCCTGTGAACA
The DNA here is from genome assembly GCF_000708025.1 of Charadrius vociferus. Lineage (NCBI taxonomy): Eukaryota > Metazoa > Chordata > Aves > Charadriiformes > Charadriidae > Charadrius > Charadrius vociferus. Next base: position 2,357,103 of record NW_009646928.1, on the reverse strand, counting down.
CTTGCCCATGGACAGAAGTTCAACCCAGGCTTGTCATTTAGAAATGGTTCTGCACCACTCTGTACCACAGTTTGGCACTCCCAAGGCCAAGACTGAATTTTATAGCAGCTTACACTGATCTGTATCTAGGCTGCTGCAGGCCTGCCCTTTTGACCCTAGTCTGCAAATTGCTTTATCTTCAGAGGTATGTTATCTCTAGAACATGGATTTACTAGCAGCACCCAAAGTTTTTAAATAAAATTTTATACGGCATGAATATAATACCATCCATTTTGATCAGTAATCGGAGCTTTGAGCATTTTCTTTAGGGGGGGAAAGTGAAGCTCAATTAATGTATTTTTGATGCTATATATTTTTCAAAGATCAATATAATGTCTCATGCTCTACCACGCAACAGAAAGGGAAGCATTCTCCTTTCTCAGTATTATAAAACTTTCTTCAGTTAGCGCTCTACCTAAAAGATCACTCTGCTTTTTCTCCAGGCCTTACTACAAGTATATCTTTTGTGTTTTCAATGTTCTTCACTGGCTATTCTTCATGCTTCTGTGGTGTTTTTACAGCTTCTCTCAACCCATAGCTCTTCAAAGAAACATGTATTCAGATTCCACCCACATAATTCATTCAAATCCTAATGTGGACCTGGCAGTTTTTAGCTTTTTGCATGTGTCATCAGGTCAAGCAGAGAAGAAAAGCCTACTGTTAAACCTCAGTCGCTGCCGCCTACTTGTGTTAAGCTTACAACTGTCACATCCACACATAATTGCCAGATATTAACTAGTGAAGACAAGACCACTCAGCCAGATAATGCACAGATAAATTCAGCTCTCTTTTACATAAGTATAAACTCAAGGTAAATCTGTGATGTTATTCTGCCATTTTCAGGAGAAAAGCAGAAACCAGATTTCCTCACAGGAATCCTGTCCTGCCATTTGTTGTTTCGGCCTGTTTGTTTTGCTGCACAATGTTCTGTCACAAGCAGGTGGAGATACTTCTGAATATTGCTGGGAACCACTCTATTACTGATCTCTCTATAACACCTTCGTTCTTTGGAAAATTATTTCCCTTGATGCATCCTAACTTTGATGCTTGCTGAAGTTTATGAATAAAAATATCTGGGTAGTTGCCATGGGTGGTGCCATTTGCCACCGGAGGAGGTGGGTCTCTCTGTCTCTCGTATAAGCACAGTGATGAAACTGAGAACAGCCTCTGGCATCGTGTCTGCATTCTCACCACAGAGCTCTGATCCCGACAGCTGATGTGCTGCTGACAACTTTATTCCTGTAACTGGCGGCCAAAAGTAGAAGTTTGATCTAGTGGCATCTCTTCAGCTGAAACAGCTTCCTTTAAATCTTTTATGTTTTCTGATGTTTCTGTTATTATTTATATTAAACAATGCATCTTAAAACAAGCAGGAGCTGTCAGACAGTGTCTGAGCCAGGAGTTCCCGAGGTGCCAGAAACAGCAAAGCCTGATTTCCTAAATGTTTGTTTCATGGCTGCCTGAGCTCTGCTCAGAGCTTTCCTTGTGGCTCGGGCATGTGTGGTTTCTTCATGGCTGGGGAATTCTGTGTGAATAGGCTTTTGTCATAACGTAGGAACTTGCACGAGAGTCTTTTCCCTGAAGGAGACAGGAGAAGAGGGCACTTACACGATCTTTCTCTTGTCCACAGCCATCTGTTTTCTCAGAAAATTGGTAGGAGCTTTCTTATGTTTGAAAACTCTGGGTTCTTTTTTTCAAATTTAACAAATTTATCTAGAGAAGAAGGGAAAACCAGACAGATAGTGTTAAACCATATTAGCCTAGTTTTTTTAGCGAGTCAAGCTAAAAAGGAAAGGGACCAAGTCAATTTTTTCCTGCTACACTTTCCCATAAATCAGTATTTTCAGAGGTATAGTGGCACAACTGTGGTATTGGCAGTAGCGGGGGGACATCACTCTGCAGAGCATTGCTGAGCTTTACCTGCTGCGGCTTTTTTAACTGCCTGCTCCTTCTTCCCCTTCCCCATCTCCCGATCCCCATGGATGCCTCTTATTTGGAGGAGGCTGTGAGTAGTGGGAGAGCAGAGACAGCTAGCCAGGAAAGAGAATAACATATATGGTAGAGAAACAGCTATGTGTAAAGAGGCAAGTTTGTAAGCGGACCCATTTGGTTTGTACAAGACGTGGCCAAACAATATTGAATGTGTCAGAAATAGGTATACTCTTGGTATTTGCACTGTACTTGTGCTCTTTACTATGCCCTTTATTGCATGAAGCAAGGGAAGGGGTGGAGGAAACAACCATTTGGCCTTAAAATCCAGCCTGGTGCTTGTTATTTATACTTTTATCAGTAAGTAGACAGAATAACTAAATTACTGGTGTTAGTAATATAAGCATTTAATAAAAGGCTTTGTCTTCAAGACCAAACAAGACGTGGTTTTAGAGAAGTATTGAAGGTCTTTTACTTATCTCACTGTAAGAAGCTGATGGAGACAAGGTACGAGCTGTTTCCACCTTAGTGTTGTTCAGACGTACCTTCTAGGTTGGCATATACTCCATGACCTTTTGTGGTAAAAACTACCTGCATCTTTTCTCCTCTAGTGAGTTCACAGTAGATGTTAGTTCTAAGTGTTGCTTTAGAAGACCCATCTATGTAAAAACTGAAGACGTATTTGTCATAGAGGAAAAAGGAATGAATAGGCTTGTAAAGTTTTTAAAATTGTTTAGTTGTAGTTTGGCAGGTTGAGGACATTTTGAGAGCTGCAAGTAGATGGAAGACAAAAAGATGGCAGTAGACAGCAAACGCAATTAGCTTGTGATCTAGAATACACATTTGTCTTTTAGGTCCTTTAATGACCCTCTTTTCAGGCGAAGGAGAGCCCCCAAAACTGTCAGTAATGTTAGTTCCCATAAACTCTGTATGATTTAGCAGATACAGGACAATCTAAAACCTGCAGCGCAGTACATGGCAATATATAACATTCAAGTGACACTGCTTTTATAGCTATATATTTAGAAAAAATGTAAAAGCCCTTTCCTAGAATTATGTCTTGTGAGCAAAGACGAGAAAGTAAAGTGAGGAAAGTACAGAACACGACTCTCCTTAAGGACAGGCAGTATTTCATACTCTTGACCACTTACTGATTTGTACTTTTTGCAAACCTAAGCTGCATAATCTTGACTGCCAGCACAGAATTTTGTATTCACAGAGAGAGGGAAGACGTAATTATTTGGGAGCTATATCAGTGCCATTTCTCAAATCATCAGACAGCCTGCAAAGATCAGTTTCCGTGGCACCATCTCCATGTTGCACTACCCAGCGTGTCTCAGAAATGGCACCTGTAGAGGGAGCAGAAGTCACGAGAGAGCTCTGAAAGTGCTGACCTGCCATAGCAGCACAAGACAGTGCCATGATGCTGGCCACTGATGCTTCTTTTTGTCAAGCCTCTTCACCCTTCAGGTGTGAAATGAGGATTAGAGAATCTGCGCATATTGGTTTTCGGGTTCTGTGGAGACGAACAAAAGGGAATTCACACTCTGATCCTTATGCAAAAAAAGGGCAAACATTCTTTCATTTTTGGAACATAAAGATTATGCAAAAAGTGTGTGACTAAAGCCCTTAGTAGTTTTCTATGGCATATATGAATATTTATAACATTTAGAAACCTGGGTTTGGAATGGATTAGAAGATAATGTGCTGGCCTGCTGCCACTATTCCAGACTGCGTTAAACTTGAAAGGGTATTGTTGTGTATATATAGCATGCTGGTGGTAGTGGGTGCTTGTTATATTATGCAGTTGGTTCTATTTCAGAAAGATCCAAATTTAGGTTTGTATGGCTTTTCGATAATGGTCTTTCTTAGCACAGTGAGTAAACAGAGGTTACATTTTGCAGGCATTAACTAGAGGTAATCCTCTACTTGGAGAAAAATTGTAAGGAGCTGGCAATTAAACTTCCATCTGAACATTTTCACTGCATATGTTTCTAATTTTCTTGAATGTGTCAGAAGACAATCCAACTTATCTACAAGATCCGGGAAAGGAAATTTACTTTCGCTTGACATGCTGTTTTTCTCTTCAATTTGCACCTTCCAAGGAGGAGCTCTTTTGAGTTTATATTAGGAAGTACAACAGCACTTGGAAAAAAGCAATGTGAAAGGAGCTCTTTGAGGATACATAATGCTCCAGAATCTCCCTGTTGGGTTGTGATGCCGTCTTATGGCCACAGTTTCTCAATTTATTCTGCCTTAACACCCACTTCCTCATTCCTTTGTGTTTCATCATTGCCAGGATACTTCTGAATGCACAGATTGAATGAGATTATCCTCAGGAATAGGCAAAGTAACTCCTTAAAATGAAGCCTTTCAGCCAACTGAAAGAAGCCAGGCAGTTCAGGCTTTAACCAGAAGTCAGACAAGTTCATTGCCCCTTTGGTTTTCCTTGCTTGGAATAGCGCATACAATGAGAAATTCAGAAACGGTGATAACTTTTTAAAAACCTTCGCTACACACATAATTTGTCTTTCACTACAATACAGCATCACAGTACTTACTGTGAATGCTATACTTTTTTTCCAGAACAAATTCCCCACATAAAAAAAGAGTAAAATAATTCCTAAGAACACCATTTTTTTGATAAATCTGTTTTCACCTAAGAAATTAATACTAAACTAATCAAACACTGAGCCTACAGTCTAGCTCCAAAGATCATTATGAAATGACGCTTCAAAACCTAAACATTTACAGATATGAAAAAATAGGGTGTTTATTAACAATCCATCTAGAAAGCACATCAAGTGACATTACCTATCTTCATAAAAGTGAAGTGTCCTTAGCAAAGCTTCCCTTGAAGTTAGACGCTCTTGAAACTTCATCAAGTTGGTTGGTCGAGTTCCACTTATGGTCTCTTCTTGAAATGGTTATTTTAGGGGAGTACTTTTTGAAATGGTATAAATCAAAATAGCAGCATCATGTAACAAAGCCAAATATGAATCCATAGAGTTATGAAACATTCATGTTTACATGTTCATGGTGTTTTGATTTTCATTTGATTGGGTTACACTTGAAGAACCAACACTGTAATATGTAGCGCGTTCTGTCTCAATCCAGTATTATAATGGGTGCTTATCTTTAAGCGTTTAAGAGGTTCCACTGAAGTCAGTGGGGCTTATTCATATGCTTAATGCTAAGTACATATGAGAATGTTTGCAAGGTAACTGCCTTAGCAAATCTGCCTAGTGGTAATGGCTTGAAGAAGTACAAAAATTAACATAGGATAAAAATTATTATTACCTGAAATCTACTTATTTTCCACATGTAAATATATATGCCTTCAGGAACAATATAAGCAGACCCATATCCAAATTCCCTAGATCTTTTGGGAACTTGTGTTTTTGAACTAAAATATTTTAGATCCATTTGAGAATAGCTACATTTCATTTGATTATACAATGTGTAATCCACAAAAATGTAGTACATGATATATCAATAGTGTTTCTAACACTGACCACCAGCCAAACCCATTTCTGTATGCTTGACAGTGCGTTAAAATGTCTGAGATCATTCAGTATGTGTGT
>NW_009646928.1:2336974-2351534 GCF_000708025.1 Charadrius vociferus | reverse complement strand
GGAATGAAAGAAGGTATATTATTTATAACATAATTTTCATATAAGATTATAATTGTGTATTAATTTTGAGAAGAGGATGCCCTAAGTTTTACTGTTTACTAGGAAGAAATACATTATTCTGTTATGTGAGGGCTTATGACTGGCTTGTTAATCTCACACAAAGAGAAAGTATGAAGCAGCCTGGTGAGAGTGTGCTGTGTTAAAACAGGTAGCTGTGTTGTAATTGTTGGACCATGCTAAAGTGCCGGAACAAACGTCAGACTCTGATTAAGAATAGCATTTCCCTCCTCAGCTTTTTCTTAATTTAAGCAAAAGAAACTGAAACAAATGTTGTCCTTATAACAGTGATTGAATCAAACTATCTAGCTGAGGAATTCAGTTTTACTGCTGAAGTTTCAGTTTGTTTGTTATTATGCAGAACAACGAATTTTGCATCTGCACTGGTGGGTGTATTACCTGTGTGATGCTGATCACACAAGCCAGTTAAAATTTTCCAGTCCACAACTAAATCTCAAATGTTTTGCTTTATGACTTACCTTCATTTCTGTTCTTCAAAACTATTGTAAAATAGCAAAACGTATCAATCAATATTTTCTTACCTAAGTGAGTGAAATGATGGCTTATTTACTGACGAGCAAGCACAGCCAAGAAGGACAGAAGTGACTTCTGTTTTTTTGTGTGAATTGCCAGTAGAAGTGTCCACCAAAAGTGAATCCACTTGGTTGGGTTGGGTTAGATATGCTTGTGCAAGCTAACACTGTTTAACAGGTCTGTTTGCTGAAACTTGCCGACAGGGCCATCGTTCTAACAGTGGCCTTCTCACCTGTGAATCGAGCATACTTCCGGAGGGAATCAGTGAACATACACCCTCACGTGCTCATTTTACACTGCCTTTTTCCAGGAGGGCTGCATTTTAAACTCCAACTCATATGAAAGGTGAAAGCTCTTTAATTGCTGAGTATGTTCTAGAAACGGCCTTGTTGTTAGGAACTGATGGTCTTAAAATTAACATGTGTATGTACTCCAAGGTGTTCTTCATGATATTCCTTTTACTTTTTAACGTAGGAAGATGGCATCAAAGAAATGCACATTGAAGGGGCTGATTTTCATTCTTAGTTAAGGCCTTTTACAGCATCCAAGCAAGGGAAAGGGTTCTCTGAGCGCATGTAAATTACACTCACGCTCATTTAAAGCCTGCGTAAATGCAAATCACACCCTACATATGAGGGTATCAGCATTAAAATTTTATTTTCATTCATACAACTGCTTTTATTGGCATATGTCTTCACACTCAGGCACAGTTAGGTGCTTCGTTTAAGTGATGATGAAATACAGTGCTTGTTCTCTGATTGCATACCATTTTTTCTTTCCAGCGCATGATTGCCAACACTGTCAGGACGGTGAAATTCTGCCGAAGCCAATCTTTCAGTAAGTGTATTGCAACATCTGCACAGTCAGCATTACCATCAGTTGCTACAGTAATTACAACTAATTCTGTGTGTACCAGAATTCAAAAGCCTGGTTTCCAGTGATTCTTCTATGTTTGGATCCTCCAATGTTTCACAGGGTGAAATATCTTTCAGGAAGCTCTAATAAGCCCCATCTCCTCCATCTCTTTTCCAAGCATGTGAAGGGGCTAAATATCTGTGAGGTCTCTACACATCTGTCAAATTAGAATTGGTTGAAATTAGCCACTGGGTTCAGAAGTGGTTGAAATAAGGCTAACAGACAGCAGCACACAGATACATGCAAGATACTTGCTTGGATAAACCCTGTTTTTATAGGAAACCAGGCCGGAAACATGACGTTTATAAATGACATAACCGAATCAGGTGATGAACTTAAAACCTGTTTGTCAGTATAATTACCAGAACTTACTTGAGGCCATGTAAGATGACGCAGCTGTGTGATCCAACAGGCTTGCTCTGTGGGTCTCATCCCATCTAGATGCGGTCAGTCCCAGTCACACTAGCATTTCTTCAGCGCTTCATTCATTTTGCCTCACAGCAGCCTTCCTCTTTCTCAAACAACAGAATAAATAATATAAAACAATGTATTTTTATAAAAGCAGTTTCTTCCCATTCGGGTCAAAGCTTAACTCTAGAAGATCAAGTTAAGTGAGCTTTTTTTTTCCTTCCACCATCAAGTTTTTTTCTGGCTGTGTATCTTTTAATTTTAATGTATTAAGCACTAGTGAAACCTGCACGTATTCAGAAATGGAAGGGGATTTTCACTATACGTGATGTAACAAAATGTCAGTATATAGATGTACTGTATCTAAGTCCCATGCTTTTTGTGTATATACAGTAGATGTTTCAGTACCATTCTTTTCAAGAAGTTTAAGTTACCTAATGCATATTGCATTAAAATGTAAGCTGCCCACTGTGAGGCTGAAGATACTCAGATTTTAACCCAGTGGTATTTCATAATTGTTGTTGGAGTAGGTATAATGCAGTTATGTTAAGTAATGTAAACAAGTAGTAAATTTTGAGGCTTGAATCGGGCAGCCACTAATCACTACAGTGTTACAAATATTTAATACTGAGCTAGAAATGGGACTATTTCATGAAAGGAGGCTTAAATCAATTGTATAGTTTTGAATCTGTGTGAAAGCTTCTGGTTCAAAAGCTGATGGGCAGCTTTAAATCATACTAGTTAGCTATATAATTTACAGCCATTGACTGGTAAGGTGATGTATAAAACTGTAACCAAGGGCCATCAATTTGAGCAAATGTAGCCAAGGATATCTGAGAGAAAAAGTTAATTTGTGAGGTTAGTAACCAGAAAGACTATCAGACATAGAGGAAAGGTTTCAGAGTGAGCAATTTCTAAATATTTTCTTTTTAACTCACCAGGATCTGGCGTTTTCTGTGACAGCTTGTAAAGAGTTATGCATTCTGTTCAGGCATTTGTTCATTTAAGTGTATCAATCCTACATCGTTTCTCTTTCACCAGATCCCGACGCAGCCCTAACTAATAAGAACCATCAGGACGTTCGGAGCTATGTGCGGCAATTAAATGTGATTGACAACCAGAGAACTTTATCACAGATGTCTCACCGACTAGAACCGCGTCGAGCATAAACATTTGAAGCAATGATGAGAAATGATCTTTTATCCTGTCAAGGTCACTTGTTAAGAACTTCACTTTCTCTGCTACCGCACTGCCACTACAAAAATAAGCAAAAACATATTCTAAGGTCTTAGGCAACGCACAATGTACCAGCCTGTCAAAGAACTTTGGCTGGGGAAGAATTTATGCACTGTAGCTGTATGGGTGGCCATGTTGTGAACTGTTAATTCATCTTAAAGTGTAGTAAATGATTTCTCATATGGATAAAAAAAGCCAAAAGATAAAATAGAATAGTTGGTGAAAAATGCACAAAAAGCTTCTAACAATTCTAAGGGAGGTAGTGTTTTTCTCTCTCATTAAAAATCTGTATTTTATGATTTATTCCCCAGGTCAGGACCAAAACTGATCATCAGTTTAGCTTGCCCAGCTACTGTTGACCTCAGCAGAAGATGTATGTAAGCATCTGATGAAAAAATGTAGGTTCAAGAGAGGTCCAAGGTATAGTTCCATTCAGAGAAAGCTTACAAATATTTCCATTTGAAATACAACAGATACTAAGGAAAATTTCTACTCTTAATCGTACTGCCTACTACTGCAAGCAGTGTGGCCATTTCAGAAAACTGACAGGACTGAAAATATTTTTAATGATAAATGTATTAATCTGTGTTTACATTTTACTCCTTTTTTTAAACTACCAATCAGGTTTTTACAAAATTCCGTTACGATAGTAAGGTTGTTGAAATCAATAGCATAAAGGTAGCAAAGGACTGGTTCAAAAAGAGCACAATATGCACAAACGGATTTCAAGAGAGTAATTTCCTGGACATTAAAACCTTAAACTTCAGCTATAATTAATTGTGGCTGGTTAACACATATTTTCTGGTCTTAAGCATTTACAAATATCTTAATTTTCAGCCAATTATTTTGCACTTTCAATAGACTGTAAATAAATGTTAATTCATTATGTTCTGGAATATTTATTTACATAATAGCTATTGTGCCAAAATAATTGTTTTATTTATTTTGTTTAGCATGTAATGGAAGTGCAGCTTTTGTCTTTATACTTTGTGTGCATTTTATGTGTAGGAATTGTGTGATGTACGTTTTCTGTAAATAACACGCACTACCTTATTAAATGTAATTGCTGGAAAGGTTTAGTCGCTGGCCTTATTTGCACTTTCAGCTTCATTCCTGCATAAATAGTGATGCTATCAATTGGCTGATACAGCAAACTTTGCTTGTCGTTTGCTGAGCCTCAAACCCGCAGTTAGCCTCCATCCGTTGTGATATGGATGACCAATGTAAAGCCAGTCAGATCCATCCCTGCCGTAGGGGATGGCAGTCTTGCAGTGATGTAACGCTATGGTTTTATTAGCTGGTTTGTTTAGAGTTTCTAAGGAGGCTCCCTACTCTCCCGTGTAAAGACAGAAAACATTTAAATTGGAAAGGTTTAAATGAAGAAGGGATGTATGCTTCATTTTAGCTATCTGACTAATTTGTCCTGCTCGGTCTCTAATGTGAACGCTACAAGTGACTTTATCTTGGACAGGATTTTACCTCGGGTCGGCTAACTCCAGTTGAGACCTGGGCTAATGTGGCACTCGAGAGGCCTCTGGCTTCGGTCGCCTCAGGGAGGTCTATCAGGTCGTGCAGCCGTGAGGGAGGAGCTGACCTGGTCTGTTCCCCTTCCCCTCCAAGATCACTTGCGCTAGCCTGAACACTCCACGTGCCGCCTGTACTCCTGCTGGGCAGCGCTGACGCTGGCCAAGTGTGTGCCGAGGGAACGATGATGTTCAAATGGCAAAGGCTTTCCTATTGCATTCACATTGGCTCTGCTCTGCGAAGCAGGATGTCATAAAACTGATTAAGCCTGAAATTACAAGTTGCAACTATTATCTCATAATTAAGCTTCAGAGATGACCTCATTGATATAGTCTACGTTTTGCCTCAGATACAGAGTATACTTGGCATGGAGCAGGACTGTGTGGAGTCAATATATGTATAAAGATATTTTTTTTTTATCTGTAAAAATAATTGCATCCTTTTAGTCAAAACATAAATTCTGCAAAAGCTTGAGAGTCACCAGGGAAAAGCTGACACATAGAACCACTGTCTGCTCAGTACCTGCATTCTGCAAAGGAAAGAATTACACAGTTAAGAAATATGCTGCAGCATGATGAAATAATTTATTTTAACTTTGCTGTCTGACTAGAAGTTCAAGATGATTCAGAGGAAAACCAGCTAATAACAAAGAGACAAATTTGTGTCTTATTATTTCAAGTGAGAAATATTTCTTATTTCCATTTGTACTGCGCTATGAATATACTTCCTATGGCTTTTTCAGATACAGAATCTTCCCAGAAGCAAAGTATGCAGTAGAATAAACTGCAGGGACACAATTAATTCAAAAGACATTTTTATCTTTACAATCAACTTATAACATTTGTGAGTTTGTGATTTTATTTGTTCCAGATTTGTTCCTATTGTTTGGACTTCCATTTATTTCTGTATTAACTGGTTTATAAAGCTGCCAAGTTTCAGCTTGGCTCTGCACCTAGACTGATCCTTCATCCGTTTAGTATGTTTTTATCCCCTTGGTTTATTCTTTTACTCCTTAGAACCTCTAACTGTTTTACTTATTTGTTGCCAAACAACCTCTGTCATGTAGATAAATCCTGGTGATACAAATAGAGGTTTTATGGCACCTCCATATCAACAAATGAATGCAGTTTACCTACTCAGTGAAACTGGTATCTGGCATTTTTTAATTTTCCAATAAAGGGTGCTGTATAAATAACAAGTGTTGCTATCTCTGTATCTAACTCATTCAAGTGGCTCAGATAGTTGCTATGGTGCTGATCACAGTCTACATACCTAGAGATTAAATGAATAGAACTACCTTCTGGCTCTGGGATCCATACTGGGCTGCTCTCGCTCCCTGTGTTGACTTTCCAGCAGGAAGGCGGCTGTCAATATATTGCTCTTGCTGTATGAAGTCTAAGCAGCTGTCGCAATAGCGTGAAGAATGAAGAGGAACTCGGGAAACATTGAAAAGTCAAAACGCCCATACCGTCTTCACCCTGTGCTTGCAGCTTTGAGTCACAACTTGATCCTGCTTCCGTGAAGAGACGCCTCTTGTCTGCTGACTCTCGGGGCCGGTCAGTAAGCCCGGGCTACGATGCTGTGCCAATGCAGCCAAGCAAAAGAGTGTCGGGCAACCCCCAGCACCGCACCGCTCATGGTCTGTATTGCTTTAGTTGTAGCACTCGGCCTGATTTTGACCCATACCAACCAGCACCGCACAAAGGGGTTTGTGGAGGAGCATGCACCAGGGACCGTTTCCAGGGGGAAATACGGACAAACCTGTCCAGCCCATCTCCATCCCCTCCCCGCAGTCCTCCAGCGGGTCCCAGGAGTCTTCACCCCTCCATCACACCCGCTTGCGTGAACAGCATAAACACTGCAGCACAGACCCCTCCTTATTTCCACACTGCGGAGTGAAAAAATATGAAATAATGATTATGCCTGAGGGTGACGGGTCATACAATGGTCGGTCCGTGCCACTTGGCTTCACGCCCCAGAGCCCCCATCCCCATTTTATTTACAGGCAGAGTCATAGCTGTAGTTTTTAGATGACAGGTGACTGGGAGGCAGTGTCCGTGATAAATATCCACGGCCGGGGTCCACAGAGCCGGGGTGGTGCCACCTTGGGCATTTTGGAAAACGTTCTGCGTTACAGGGTTCCACTGCTGATGTGTTGTTTGTTTTTTTCTCAAGCAACAGTACACTGCACAACCACCTGTATTTAGGGCTACAGAGCCTCAAGAGTCACAGGGTACAGCTCTCCCCTCCCCTGGTGCATTTCACTAGTGTTGCTTTGTTAAGATTTGCAGGTTTTCTCAATGACCAGCCTCGGTGTTGGCCATCGCTAGGCCGAGCCAGGGACAACAGCTAAATCCAGGGAGGCTGAAGCCAACATACCAGGAGGCTACTACTGTTTGGGAACGGCAGGATCCAAAATATTTTCCCCGGACATCTTGTTCAAACCTGATCAGCCACAAAGACACAGTAGTACCAGATGAAAGAGTTCAACTGTATTTGCAGGACTCTGCAGACAGAGGGTTTGGGTTTTTTCCTCCTAAGGAAAACGCTGTGAAGGCACACAACCTCTGCAGACCAGGGACAAAGAGAGAGACAGAGACAAAAAAATCCCTCTTCTCAAAGAGACACTGGCAAAACAACCTTTAAAGTGCAAGAAGTTTAAATATCATTTAGAAATCTTATGAAGTAAGTTAGAGAGGAATCAAAAGGTTTAACCTGCAGGGGTACCAAAAGAGATAATGAATTTTGCTTTTTTTTTTTTTAAAAAAAAAAGTATTTCAACAAAATGTGACGGCAGAAAATTATAAGCCTAAATTGTTAACATAGCTTCTTAGTAAGGTCAACCGCATAATATACAGTACCTTAACCTCTTCCAGCAATTTTTAAACACCACGCAGCTTAAATAGACTACTTCTGAATTCAGTGGTATTTCTTCTGGGAGCTCTGAATGCAAATCAAGAGGTAATAGTGGAAGAAAATTAAAAGATGTGCTATTCTCATTTCATTTTTTGTACTGATAATAAGGAAAGCAGCATAGAGAGTGATACGGCAAAGGGAACCTCTAACTTGAATAGCTTTTCTTTCACTGTTAATCTGAAATGCATTACACCCTGCCTTTTCAAATAATCATCATGTTCTTTACTGCAGCCTGCATTAAAGTTTAGCAGGCACAAGCAGCAGCTGTCACCAGAGGTCAAGGTATTAGCAATCAAAGAAAATAATGACCAGATTAAAAAGTTACCATTAAAATTACTTAAACCAGAAACTTTTACAACAGCTTATCTCCACCCGGAGCACAAACAGAGAGCGGCGCCGTGCCTCCAGGGCCGTACCTGTGCCCAGGGAACCACCGCCACCCTGGGACGTCTCCCAGCGGCAGCGCTGCGGGGCCGGACAGCCCTTGGCTGGGGTGACAGCACGGTCGGCCTCAGTGGCCAGAGGGGACCCTCAACTCGCCGCCTCTCTCAGGAATGGGTGGCACTGCCACCCAAACCAACTCCTGCGGGACTGGGAGCTCCCCGACACGGCTGGTGGCTAAAACCTGATCTCCAGCTTCTTGCCGTGGTGAACGGCTGTGGTCAGCACGCCACAGGAGCATCCGGGGTTCCTCCTCCACGCGCGTACCTGCACGCCATCCAGTAAGAGGTAGGGCTGGCTCTTACTTCACCTGCCCCATGCACCGCTTTAGCAATAAAATATAGCTCTCATACGGCACCTAGCTAAGGAATTAACTTGTAAATTCATAAAATAATGTAATCCAACCACGGTCTTGGCAGTTTATGACTCAAGCGATGTGGGGACTATTGTAAAAAGGGCAAAAAAAAGACCATGTACAGCTACAAAATCTACCTTTTACATCTAACCGCTAGAGGATATTTCACAAAGCGTTTGTTTTTTATAGGTTTGGCACTCAAAGGTAATTTCTGAATTCAAAATAAACTCAGAAGACTACATGAAAATGCATAAAGAACGCATAATTACTGACGCAAATTGGAATATTTTTCTTGGAAACTCCATGTAACAAAAATGCGACACACAGGGGTACTGGTAAGTGACTGACCTTTATTTCCTGGCCCTAATCCATTTGGGTCAGAGTGACAAAAAGCAAAGCCGTTGTCACATGGCAGGGGTCAGCCAGTCGTGTTTAATTTTTTTCCTCTTTTTCCTTTCAAATGCAAATAAAGCACATTACCAATGAAAATAATGATTGTAAATGAATAGCTCAATTAAAGGGAATTTACATAAAGATACATAGGATAGAGGTGACAGTAGATACTCCAACATCCTAACAGCAGACAATAATCCATTTCCTAATCAACTTCTGTCAATAATCATAAGCTTTCTGCTCTCCATGGTTTCCTCATTATAACACCACCTCTTGTGTTTTTAAATAGTTCTTTCTTCAGATGCTGTCCGAGCCATCAAGTGAATCCGCTAGCTGTATTTGCCGACTCTTTGTGGTTTTTCGCAGGTGTACATTATTTCTGCGCAGGAGTACCGTCGGCCGCATTGTGGATGTTCGCAGATAACAGAGAGCCAGTGTTGCCTTGGGTTTTCTTTAGATGTCCTCATTCTCTGTAGGACTGACCCTTGAGGGCTGCGGTACTGGCAGGTTGCTGCCTACTGTCTGTTTGAAATCTAACATTTCCTTCCATTTGTAATTCCTGCCCTAATGTTTCTCCTGTTCCAGTTGTCTGGCATGTAACTCCTTTGTGATGCTCCTGATCAGTTAGCACGGTTGCAACTAGTTAGAGGTTTGCACGGATTTCTTTTTTTTCCTTTTTTCCCTTCCTGTCACAACTAGCCATTGCTAATAGCGTGCTAGTCTTTGGGGGGGTTGACCACCTTTTTTTTGGAAACGCAGGCAAAGGGACTGAGATGATATAGCTAAACAGATTTACCTAGAATAAGGGCTTTTCTGAGGCAGTCTAATATTATGGACATTTTCTAGTCTTATTTCATCTCTAAATCCAAAGAGAAAAAAGACGTGATCTTCAACAGACAGATTTGTTTCTAATTAATGTACTCTGGATTAAACAAGCAGCAAAAACATGTAAGCTACTAATACTACAGTACATGATTAAAAGGAGCTAATATTTTCTTTTTAGTTCAAACTGACTCCCTGTCAATGGTGGCCAAAGTTTTCACGATTCCAGCCATTGCCTTTACTTCCCAAGAAAGGTAAATGTACCAAATAGTTAGATATGAATGAGTTTTAATAAAGAAAACTGCATGGATGCTTTTAAACTAGCTGTTGAATGTTCTTCCTTTGGCAGTCCTCCAAGGTGGAATTGTGCCTGCCTCTCGCCAGACTCCCTATGATCGATCAACCTATTGGAAAAAAAGGACGAAGGAAATGAAGGGACTATTGCTTCAGTGGAGCTCGCAGTAGTGTGGATTAGAAAACAGAAGCGGGCACAGCAACAATGAATTCAGTACAGCTTTAAAACAAAGAAAACAGTGTTAAGCCATATTACATTTTAGAGAAAAAAATGTGCCAAAATTGGAACAACAAATTAAGTCTGCTGGACCACAAAATTTAATATAAGAAGGAGCATGAGCTATATATATAATTAAAAGTATGTAATGAAATGGTAACTGAGCAGAGTGGATTACAGCTGAGCATAACGATCGGCTAAAAATTGTGGTGCCAGTAAAAGATAAGAAAACCATTCCTGTAAAACAATCGGGAAATGTAGTTCTTGTTAATATTTTGCCATCTCATGGCTGTCTCATTGTTAATGATATTCACATTTTTGTGGAAGTTGTATGTGCTTTTACACTGCACACATGCCAGATCAAAAGACAAATAGTGCACACACTGTAGCCTGCCAGTTCTGAAAACCATTTTGCACAAAGCAGGTATTTGATCGACATGTAAAATACCCATCGCACACAAGCCTTCTCTGCCACACGAATGCCTGTATTTTATCATTCTATTCTGTACTTAATAACTATGTGCATAATAATTTTATAATTAATTCATACTTAATATTTTATAATAATATGTTTATGATTTTATGTTAAATATACAATATAGGCCCTTATTTTTCTCTCTCTTACAAAAAGACAGATAAGAAAATAACAGCAGAGAAAAATACCAGTTGTGTGGGCGTAGGAGACGAACGATGGTTAGTACGGGCTCTGTCTTTCTTCAGTCCCCACGAAAGTGGAGAATTAGCCGTTACGCGCAGCACCCCAAGGACTGGGCTACTGAAGCAAACAGGAGTCAGCCCCGGCTGCGTGGGCACAGGGGCTGCACGCAGCACCAGCCCACTGCTGGTGGGGACATGCTTACCCTGCCGTTTAAGGCAGGAGAGGCAGGATTGCCTCTGAGCCAAATCCGAAGGCAATTCCTTAGATTTTCCACTTGCTAGAGCTTGCTGACTCCATCTCTCAGAAAGACTACACGCCGCTGATTTTGGCTAGCAGTACCACGCAAGTTCTCTTTCAGTCATGAAACAAACCCTGGTGGTTACGTTTTGGGGCGTAACTGCAGAGGCGTGTGGCTGCAGCGTATCTGGACATACCTGCACGAACTTCACTCTGGACAGCACAAGAAAAATAATGCTGCTGAGAGGGTTTTCAGGCCAGCTACTCATGAACCTCTTCCAGGTCCCAAACCTGATGGTACAACTGGCATAAAATTAATGTTACCATATTGTTACTGCTACTATTGCTCAAACTAGCTAGATTAACACTAGCGTATGCTCGTGTGACGTCTGCGACGGGAATGTGTGTACAACCTTCCATCCTAGTGTACCCCAGGCACGACCCCCACCATGTTTTCTGGCCGATTTTTAAACTAGAAACAGAGGCGAGCCGTATAAGCCAGAGAAGAAGTGCTTCAAAGAAACCTCGGTAAGAAGCCTGAGCTGAACTCTGAGCCAGGCTTAAAGGAGAAGTGAAAAATACGGAGCACCTGCAAATTATCTGTGTCTAGAGTTTCCCGTACAGTTTAAGCTGGCATAAACCTTCGCTACTGCTGAAAAAGCACTTCCATGCTTCATCCCCTCTCAGCTGCTCGTATCAGCCCTTGCTCCTCTCCCGCCTTTGCACTGGCATGAGTCTTTATGCAAGTGCCCGGCGACCTGCATTCAGGTCTGGGTGAAAACTGATTGCTTGTCCTTGCAGTAGCATCGCCTCAGCAGCCCGGTTCCCCATGTGGCCGTGCAGAAACCGTGCCGGCAGCAGGCGAGGTGGGCAGTGCAGCCGCAGGAACGGGGCTTGCCGGGCAGGGGAGGGGTGTGACTGCTGCTTTTGGCAGGCAGGATGATTTAAACTGCCTGGACGTACACATGAAACTGTATTTTCCATGTTGAAAGGCGGTGAGGCGTCATTGCATGCCCAGCGTGGCAATGCGATGTAAAGAGGAGATTCATGTGAATCCTTTCAACTCTAAAATTGAGTTAAAAGTTGCTAGAGCTGCCTTTATCCTTTGCCAATTGTTGTGGCTTTACAATAACTTTTGTTAGCTTTTAAATATTTTCTTTTTCTGCCTGTTCCACATGAATGGAAGAAGCCTGAGATCAAGTTCTCCAGAGCTAACTTAGAGTTTCTCAGTTTGAATTTGCTGCCTCAAAAGGGGGGAACCATACCACCACGTGTTTTATATGGTATTACAACCACCCAAGAAACTCCAATTACTCCTGTTTCTGATCTTTTCTAGCTAATTTTTTAGTTCTCATGATAATGGCAAAAAAACCCAACCTTTGAAAATATCTGAAGACTCGCCAGCCAGAAGGCAGAAAGAATACAACCCCCCCCAATGCACACCTAAAACCTTGTTGCAACAATTCCAGCTGCACGGTGGCGTAGCACTGGGGTTGGACAGTCCTCACACGGGCTCCTTCGCTTTCGCCCTCTTGTCCTCCAACCAAGCAAGTGCAACTACACGTTTTAAACAGCGGCATGTTAACACAGTGCCTGATGCAGACTCTGTGCTCCTACTCTTGAAGGAGGAAATATTAACCACCCCCTCGTTTCTCATGCACCACTGGAATAGTTTATTCCTTTCTGCAACCAGGGCCTAAAGGCACACGCGATAAATGCCAGCGCTGCAGATACACCGCCCTGGACAAAACGCCTGGACAATGTCCTCTAGGCAAGACACCTCTGAATGCAAGTACTCTCCTCTCCAAAGCAAATGCCTATGAATTGAGTGATTTAACATTTAAATAGATTTTAAAATCATTTGACTAATTGGCAATTGCCTCAGACAGGAAGGATAAACACAGTTAGTCACAGCGTTTAGGAGACTAAGCATGTGGCACCTATCCTCCTCCAAAGCATGAGTTTCATGTGATTTGCATTTGATATTTGTGCTTTCTTTTAAAATGTGGCACCTTTGATTGACTTTGCCTGGAGGCTTCTCCAGACTCATCAGCAGATCAGTTCATAACAAAGCACGAGCACTCTCAGATCAGACAGAAAGTGCCTGAAAGTGCCGCATCCAGGGGAAGCTGGAGCCTGCCCATCTCCTTCACTGCTTCTCCCGGCAATGCTGAACCTGCCAGGTGGGCGCAAGGGGGTCACCAGCACCTGTGTTTCTTGGCACCTTCGTGTACTTATTGCACCGAGTGCTTAAGATCTTGCAGAACTTTCCTCCAGTTGGCTATTATGGCTCAGTGAAATAACGTGTCTTATTTTATGCCCAGAAATGTATACTTGTGCTCCACTGTTTTAAGTGGTTTTTACCCTCCCTTGTGCCAAAACAACACACCTTGGGGAAAAGCCTCTGATGTTCGTGAAACTATTGTCTCTGATTCATCAGTAATGTCTTCTTCCATGATTCACCTTGATACCATACATCTTTGTGATGTACAATTAATGCACATGATTCAGTGTGATGCTGCACACCTCTTTGTGATTCATTGCGCTACACAGCTGATTTTTATATGGCAGATCTACACATACACAGAACAACAGTCAAACAGGAGAGATAACGAGGAGCCCAGGCTCTCCAGTAAACGCAAAAACCACAGTATACGGACACTGCCAGATGAGCTGGGGAGCGCAGGGCAGAGCGGTGATGGGCATTGAATCTTGCACCATACTGATACAAAAAATGTACTGTCACAGCCATGTGATGCGTTCGCCTCAGTAGAAAAATTGTTTGCCCCCAAGTCTTTTGAGTCACTTCCTTTAAGTGTGACTGCCTATTTTCAATTTGCACAAAGTTTTCTGCAACAGTGGACTATACCTCAATGCCATTAAAACGTTTGGATAAGGAAAGGTCCGTGTGGCTTCAGAGCGTGGAGGCGGGTTGTCTCTCTGTCGTTTTCCTGACCTGGGGTGGCCATCCTGAGGGTGTCTGGGGAATATGGACAAGGGGTGGAGGGGTGCACTTGCCAGCCAAGTCCTCTTCTTCTTCCACATTCCTAAAAGGAGGACCGCCTATAGCGGCACAACCTTCTCCCTTCCTCCTCCTGGGGACCTCCAGACCCTCTCACCAACCCACACCAGCTCGGCAACCCCAGGCGACATCCAGCACTTAAAAGATGCTGCTGCTTGCGATAACACCATCCCCGCTCGGGTGGCACATGACCAATGTGGCGGGTTTTTAAAAAATCACCATCACCTGGTCATTTTGGTAATAATGTTACATAAATTTAGCTATGTCGCCTGAAGGAGGGAAGGAACTTGTGCTTCCAAAGCTGTGGCCACGGCAGCGCAGCACCGTGGTGCCAGGACTCCCTCCATCCGCCACGGCAGTGCCACGCTGGTGAACCAAAACCCACCTGCGCTGACAGGGCCTGCCCGGTCCAGAACTCTCTTCCTAAATGCGGGGCGGTTAACCCACACGCAGACACCCTGCCCCGTTGGAGGCCATCCTCTCCGGCTCCGTGGAGCCGATGGCCCATCCACCCGGCTGCCCCCGGCCACC
>NW_009646928.1:2333573-2335975 GCF_000708025.1 Charadrius vociferus | reverse complement strand
CCCCCCCCCTCATTTTTTAAGTGAACTGGCTTTTTTTCATTGGGTTTGTTCGCTCAAGTTAGTTCTTTTCCACCACTGTGCCTTTTTTTTTAGCGTGTGTGTGAGCCGTCCCGTGTCCGCTCTCTCCAGCCTGCTTTGCTGTGGGTTTTAGTGACAGAGCCATCGGGAAAGCTGTGGATCATTACTTTTTTGTAAATTCCAGAAGCAGAAATAATTTGAAAACACCGGATTAACTGGGTCACTGCCCGAAAACATCATAGCTTTCCACCGGAGGCACGCGGTTAGTTGTTTTCAGGACTTTGCTCTGAAATTGTAAGTCCTCAGAAGCCTGCTTGTTTTATCTGTCCGTAATGCGCTTTGCATAGCGGAGGCCGCGTGTGAATAATGGTGACCCCGGAGAGCCCGGCTCGCTGACGGAGGAGAGGGCAGAAAAGCTGACAAGACCAAGGCCCAGGCATCCCGCAGCCATGCCCGTGCGGGGACGGAGCGGCTCTGCGGGCCAGGCTGCAGGTTTAGGTGCCTTCTCTTTTCTGCGCCTTGTCGCGTGCGTACTCCTGGCAGACATCACTGACGAGCTATAGTGTAAGCGAAGTGAGCAGTTTAGGGTTTCTCCGAGGTAAAATGTTTTCTGTTTAAAGTGAAGCCTTTAAACTCTTCAGTCTCTTGCCATTGACACAGCTCAGGTTGAAAATAGTTCGTTTCCTGAAGTGCTCAAACTGTTTAGGCTGAGTTGAGCTTTTTTTCCGTAGCGCTGGTGGTTATATAAATTCAAATAAAATTAGAAATGTTATTAGTGGAAGGTATGTGGAATTCTTCGGTTCTGACAAAGGACAGGCTCATATGTTGTTGCTTCTGTAACTAAGGTAGGCAGAGCCGTGCTTCCAGTCTCACCATCTGCAGGGCTGCTGCTCAGTCTGATTATGAAAGTTTAGGAAATTGTAGGGGTTGTTGACTTTATTTCAACTTTCTGGGGGATTAGAAGATTGGGATATATTTAATTTGGAGGTGTGCTTGGAGTTTGTTTGCATCTTATCCATCAGCAGTTTATGATATGATTAAAGGATCTTTTATTTATAAGAACTTCTTTCTGCAATATCTCTCATAGCTCAGTATCACCGTGACTCCTTGTCTGTTTTCTGTTTAGACAAGACAGCGGTTAACCATGTTTTGGGGTTTGAGTGGTTTTTTTGCTGTTGTTGGTTTTTCTTTTTTTTTTAAAAAAAAGCTAAATAAATATGCTGCTGCAAAAATGCAGGTTGATATGCTCAAGGACTGTAGGCCATGTTGGATACAAAGGATGATTTGGGTCTAAAAATGGATGGTCAAAGATCCTGAAAGCAAATGGGCTGTTTTGCCAAATAAGGAAACTTGGCACATTCTGCTGTGTATTTTAAGATAGCACAAGTGTAGTGTGCTACTACTTTATTGGCAATATGTTGGCAGCGTGCCTTCCTGAAAGAAGCACTGAATCCTGCTGCGTGGAACCACACAGTGAAGTGAGGGCAGCGAGTTGCCTGGTTGCTCCCTTCAGTAAATTTACAAAGGGCTTTCCTGAAGTAATCGAGTATTTAAGCAGCGTCAGGTGCGTGTGCAAAGATGAGGGATGCAATTTTCAGTTCTGCAGCCACGCACTAAGCAAAATATGAGTTGCAGTTGCTGTGCAATTTGTGCCAAATTCCTTCCTTCCTCCTGCGTCGAACTTGCAAGTCCCTCGGTGGAAGCTCTCTATACTCTGGGAGCAGTAGCTGCGTGGCAGTAGGAGGGTCTTCTGGCTTGTACATGGAGTAAAGCAGAGAGTTGGGCATGGCAGCACTTCCCCTATGGCACAGGCTGTTCTTGGGGAGCTGGGAGGTACGAGTGAGTGTCGGGTTCTGCCAGCATCGCTGTGCTGGGATGCAGGGCAGGGCAGCCCGCAGCGGGCTCGGTTTACAACTTGGGGATTCCCTCACCTTGCGAGGGTTTGGGGGGAGCAGTAGGTGTGGGACCCTGGTAGGGGTCTAGGGAGGGACCCCGGCACTGGTTACTCCCCCAGAATGCTGTAATCACAAGCCAGTGACAGCAGGTGGTTTCCTATACCCAGCACTTATTACTGTACTGAACCGAGCTTGTTGTGGCTTAATAGCTTGCTGCAAAGTGACTCTGCATAATAGGGACCTGACATGTTAAATACTAATGTTAAATAATGTTAAATAGTAACCCGACATGTTAAATACTGCCAAATGCAGCTCAGGTCTGTTTTTTTAGTGTGAAATGAACAGCTTCTAATAGCATGCTCAAATAAGTTATTATGAGGGGAAAAAAAAAAATCCACACAGAATAAGACGGAGATGTGCTTGCATGATTACAAGCTCATGTTAACTATTAGAAATAAAACAGAAGAAGGAGAAAGTCCCCCTCCCCCC
>NW_009646928.1:2308335-2333515 GCF_000708025.1 Charadrius vociferus | reverse complement strand
CCCCCCCCTTCCCCCAAGATGCCATAGGAATAATTGAAGCAACCAGCAGCTGAATTATTTCTTCAAATACCTGTCATTCACCATTTCTTCAAATACCTGTCATTCACCATTTCTGAACTGTCACATTTTCATTTCATGGACAACAAGCAACAAAGTCAGTTGATGTAGTGTTCCCTGCTCCTACACGATGATGGTGATTAAAAACTGAGAACTGTGTTAGTGGGGAAGGAGGGTGCTGATGCCAAACCTTCGTTATGCTGTGTGCAGGGGAATTGCTGTAATGCCTCAAGCCTGGAGACCCTGTTGCAGAGGACTTCTGTCTTGACAGCAGAAGATGCAAAGAAGTGCCACGCATTGGTGGAATGATGCACTTGTTTTGGATGCACATGTAACGCTGTGGAGTTTAATGAAATACCTGATTTATTTTTTTTACCCCTTAACCAATGGTGTAAACTCAGATTGTTAAGTATCTTTTAAAACAGGATGACAAGTTAATAACTGTGTGTGGATTTGTCACTTGCAGTTGTTACTCTAAACAGTTGTTTTCTCAAACATAACAAAGGGATTGATCTGTCTAATTGAGGATTAACTACATTGCATCCGAAAACATACAGTAATATTTAAACAGGTCTGTTCTTTCATCTAGAAGGAGAAAACTGGATACCTAACTTAGGCTGTCATTAATTACAGATCTCTAAATAAAGAGTGTCCCATGTAAATCTCTTGTTTTCTCTGGAAAAAAGCATCTGGAAGAACCTGACACAAAGCAATGAATCATTCCTTAAGTTGTATTACTTTATTGTGTGCTGGTGCCTATAGCGTCTGCCACTGATTGACTCCTGTAGATGAATTTGAAATTGGGAAAGTATTAAAAGAATGAACAGTAGCTTCTGCAAATGCTTGTGTGCCGGGCACTGCATTGTGACTGCATAAATGTTTAGGTAAAGTTTTAAGCAGCAAGGAGGACACATCGGAAAAGTACTCCCTTGTAGTTATCAAGTGTCTGGTGTGCATGTTGTACCATCTTGAGGTCTGTTTTCTGTGGAATAACATCTTGTTCTATGTTAGCGTAACTTGCAGAAGTCAAATTATTTACTTGTTTATATGGATTATTTGGTTCTTTTGGGTGAACAATAGTTTAAAAGAGTTTGACCGCGCTTCAAAACTATTGAATTCAGATAGTGAAGGCCAGAAATATTTGGGTTTTGTGATGTATTTTTCTTTTCACTTGATTTTCTGTTCCTTCTGTCATCCCATCTGTTATCAGCTGTTCACACTTTCCTGTTAAATTTATGGTCCAGTCGGTGCATATGCTTTTGCCTATGAGTAATATTACTCTTCTGAATAATTCTGTTGTCAGTAAGGAGATTATTCACTGGACCATAATTATCCATGTGCATAAATGTGTGCAGGGCTGTGGACTTATATTGTGAAGTCTCTGGATTGGGAAGCTGACCTGTTTTGTCTATAAAATGTCACGTATATTTGAGAGACTGTGTGCACAGCATTAAAACTTGGAGCAACTGCTGGAGTAAACGAGGCAAATGAGCTTTTTTTTTTTTCTGAAGACATGCTAATTAAGCAGCACTAGCAAAGAAGCAAAAAGTTAAAACTGCCTTTGCTGCTCTCCTGATTTGCAGGAGTAACCGATTTCCTTTTCCTTGAGCTTTGTCTAAAGAAAATGCGTGCAGGATGGTGAAAAAAATGACTCTGAGATGGCAGGAAACCTAAAGACAGCAATGACAAAAGGTTAAAACAAGAAGAAAAGGGCAGCAGGAGAGTTTGGAGAAGGAGCCGGTAGGGTACTGAATGAATGGACTTTATTTCACCTCTCATGGGTAACCCCTGCTCCGACTCGCAGGGCTGGGGAAAGAGGGTTCGTGTTCCCCCACCGAGAGCTTTGCAGGCTGGCTGTCAGTGAAAGGCGTGCTGGAAACCTGCTCTCTCCTAAATGGGATGCCTTCTGTAAACATAGTAAAGTTGTCACGGTCTGGTCAGTGCTTGCCTTTACCTTTACGAATGGTGAAGACATGTACAACAAAGGAAGTAGTTTCAGGAAAGGCTGTATGTAATCATATGCAATATGTAGGAAAAAAAATGTTGCTATCAAATGAGATCTCAAAATTTTCATCAGATTAGCTGTATGATCAGGAGAGCTGGCGGGGGGAAATGATGTCTTTGTGTTTGTTACAGAAGGGACTGGGATGAAGGGGGTTTGGCAGTCAGCAGTGGTGGGTGTATTGCAGGTGCATTTCCCATCCCCGGACAGCACGTAATGTGTGGATTCCATCTCAAAAAGCCCTGTGGATTGGAGGCTCCCAGAAGACAGTATGCTTTGGTGCTA
Organism: Charadrius vociferus; assembly: GCF_000708025.1. NCBI lineage: Eukaryota > Metazoa > Chordata > Aves > Charadriiformes > Charadriidae > Charadrius > Charadrius vociferus. The sequence continues at coordinate 2,331,171 of NW_009646928.1, read as the reverse complement.
TAGTTAAACTGGTGTAATTGGAGGTGTAATTTTCACCAGCAACCCAAAACCTCTGTGTCCTTTTTTTGGCTTATTTTATTCAAACCCATCTCTTTCATTTTATGCTGATAAGTTTACGTTCATTAATTGCAAGTATGGTAACTTTTGATGGTAATTAAGACTACTTTGTCTAAACTGGTGCATCTGAGCCTATCCCGCAGCAGGCTTGCAGATGATTCTGGAGGATGCCGTGTCCTGCAGTGCCTCCCACTAAGGACGTGAGGCTTCCTGATCTTAACGCCATTAAAAAAAGAAACCTAAAATTAGGCATTGTTCATGCATTTAGGTGATAAAGTTTCTTGAAATCCACTACGGGCATAAGCTTTATCGCTGTGAAATCTCTGAGAAGGACGTTCTGTTCCCCTGGCAGCCGACGTGGGATCATCTCTTGAAACTGCCGACACCAACCCTGGCACAGGCTGCAGAATTTCCCATGTTCTAGCCCAGATGAATTACCCTGTCCTTGCGCTTTGTTGTAACATGCGAACAGAACTGAGTCACTCAGGAAGAGACATCAGCCGTGGCCAGGTTTCCCACATCCTTGTGCGGAGGACTCCTGCCTCGTGCCCAGGCGGGGCCGGCGGCCGCTGCAGCAGGAGAGCTGGCGTGCCTGGCGTGCCTGAGCTCCTAGGCGAGCTCGGAGCGGAGAGCGCGCTTCCCCTCCGCGCTTCGCTGGCTTCAGGGAAGGCAACGGCACGCCTGCCGTTCGCTGAGCCGCTTCCAAGGTGTTTGGGGAAACGTCAGTATTGCTCTGAGGAATATTTTTAGTCGTTTCTGTCTCCCAGCTGCTCCTAACAGCTCGTGCAAATTATGCAAACATTTGCACAGCCTGTTAGAGTGCGAGTTCCCAGGCTCTTCTTCTCCTGTGCCCTGTGGATTTTACTGTAGTGTGTTTATGGCGACTGGTCTCTGGTTTTGAGGTGTCTGAGTGTGGGTAAGAAAGTCCATAAATCCATGGAGCATATATGTTAATGAAAGCTTTTCTCTTCACAGGTTTTGCTGTGGTATATTTTGTCATTATGAGATGTCGTCTACCAGTGCTTCATTTGTGCAAATTAGATTTGATGACTTGCAGTTTTTTGAGAACTGCGGTGGAGGGAGTTTCGGGAGCGTCTACCGAGCCCGATGGATTTCGCAGGACAAGGAGGTGGCTGTAAAGAAGCTGCTCAAAATAGAAAAAGAGGTAAGAGTTTACTTTTCATTCACTTTGCTGTGGAAACAAGGACAGAAATTCTTTTCTAGTGTCTTCCATCCTCTAGCTAATTGAGGCAAACTGCCTTGGGCTTTTTGGTTGTTTAATTACAAAACCCCGTAACTGGATGATGTTACAATAAAGACACACTGAGGGGGCCCCAGCCGAGGGTGTCTCTGATTTAAAGCATTATTGTGTTACTGTTTGCTGTCCTCCCCCACTTTTCTTGTTGAGCAGCTCCTCTCTGCGCCTGGTGCTGAGGAGGAGGAGAGCTAGCTGCACCTGTGGAGCTAGTAATTTCCCGTCGATACCGCTGGGCATGTGGCTAGATGGGAAGGGGTGGTGTTCACTGTCTTTGCCTGCTTCTGTTTTCTCCTCTTTACATCTGGTCTCTTAAGCGCTGTGGTTTGTGTCTGTATGTTCACTATAGGCGTAGTGTGTGTTGCTCGGCATTGTCTCTGCCCTGCCTGCTGGAGGTTTTGATCTGGGGCTTCAGTAGCTCCAAGTTAGTCACAGCTGCACTTCAGCTTGGTCTCATCTTGCAGTGAGGTTTAAGCCTAACGAGTCACCTTCCCTCATGGCATCCTGTGCACCTGGAAAGGCAGACAGGTGCTTAGCAGTCCTGTGGGAAAAAGCAGAATTAACTTACTGCACCTTTACCAAATAAGTTTGGTCTGATTTTTTTTTTTTTTTTTTTTTTTAAAAAAAGATGTTTAGGTTTACCTAAAATCCTGTTGACCCTCAGCTTTGTACAGTTCCAGCAGAGAGACAGCATATGCGGTTGTCACAGCGCTCCAGTCTGCCTGCTGATCACCACCACTGATGCAGCAGTGAGGACACACCAGTGCAGTGATGGACAGCACAGTTACTGGACCGCTGTTCCAGCATGACTATAGCTAACTTGTATACAATATCTTCAAAGTATTTTGGGAAGACAGTTACAAGCTGGAGGACAGCAGAGCAGTGCTAGGGATAATATGCTTGGTAAATAATCAGACACCAAAGTTCATCTGCTGCTGCAGCAACCAAGTTAGTGTGTTTACGTTGTGCTTAGTGATGTGATAAGTGTGTTTGATCATGATTAAGCAAGTTGCTGTCTAAAATAATGTGGAAGGATCTCATGATTTTTACAGGATGGTGAGAGATATACACCTTCTGTCCAATGTCAGATTGTACTGTTATCTTTATTTCTACTATATGTTGATATCAAAAGATATACAAAGACAAGTAAAATCAGTGCTGTGCAGTATCAGTAGTGCACTCTGAAAATCAACTGGTTGGCAGATCTCAGTAGTGGTCAGTGAAGTAGCTGTATTGAATAAGTGTGTTTGTGATGGGATTACACAGGAGTCCACGCTAGACCTGTTGCTATGTACTTCAAGCATTTGTTAAAGAAAATTTAAAATGAATATTACTACATCTTGTGATGGCATAAACCTTAGTGGAATGGGAAATGATGGAGAAAGTAGGACAGTCGTATGCATTGCTTGACACAGTTGGACCATTCAACAAAAATATTTTTTTAAACCAGCCAAATACAATGTTCAACTTGTAGTAATGCGGAACACAGGTTGTGCACTAGGAAAGGAAACTGTGCTGGAAAGAATTTAGTATGATTTAAGGGTTTATTTAGGGATTAATGAAGGTACAACTCATTAAGAGCTCTTATCATGGTGCTGTTAGGCAAATTAGATTAATGCTCTTGCATATCCAAATGAGGATCAAGTAATTTGTAAGAACCAGGCATGCTTTATCTTGGTATGTGGCACTGGGTGTTAATGAGTGTGAAATGGGTGTTAGGCAGTAGATGCAGACCTGGTTCTGTTGTTTTTAAAAGAATATAAAGGAACTGGAGGGGCAGCCCACAGGGGACTGCAAAACACCCTCAAAGAGTGGAAAGTAGAGAGGCTGTGCAGGAGTGTGTGTCGGAAGGAGGTAATGGATATCATCCATCAGGATGAGTTAGGAAGGGGAGCAAGTGCCTTCCAGCACAAAATTGTTTATTTTCCTTCAGACTGGTCATCATTTGCAGCTTAAACTAACAAGATGGGTTATGATTGGGAGCAGCTTGGTGTGGGCACCTTCTCTTGAAAGTTTTCTGGGGCAGCAGCAGAGAGGCAAGTGGTGATGCCTTAAATAAGTCTAGCAAGTTTTGCCAGAACTTGTTGGTCAAAACCTCTAGAGAATTAAAAAATGAGAGCTTGTTTACAAAAACTGCATTTTCATGTGGAGAAAATGATGGGTTCATTTAATCTAGTGCAAAAAGTTATTACAAGAACTAATGGTTCCGATCTGAAGCCAGACAAATTAGAATGGGAAATAAAGCACAAATTATAAGGAATGAGGATGAGTAATGCCTGGAGCAGACTACAAAAGGAAGGAGTGAAGGTGGAGAATCCTTTCCATCTCTTCGTGTCTTCACATTGTGCTGTCTTCTTGCACAATTGTTTTTGTCAAGTTGAGCGCAACGCAAGGGCAGCTTGCTGAAGTATAGTGGCCTGTGATGTAGCGGAGGCCAACCTCGGTGGCCTAAAGGTGTCTTCTGACCCTGATGGCTATCAGTCTGTTGCCATACATAGTATGCAGTATGTTTGTCTGTAGTGATGACAACAGTGAACATCTCTGACTGAATTGTGCTGAAAAGTCAATCGTGGATCAATGGCTTTTCTGACAGCAATAAAAAAATAGCTTGCCCTAACTGTGTTTAGTAGGGATTTGGATGGTTTGTGTTTAGTCCAGAAAACTAATTGTCACCCTTTCTGGTTTGTTTGAAAGGAAGTGTCCTTTTAACTTCATGACTGATTGTCTTGTATTTCTGTTAACTGCTGCCAGTAAACCATAACAACTGATTAAAGAGAAAACAGAGGAGAGTTGGGAAAAACTTGCTCAGAGGAATTTCATGCTAGCCGAGTCCAAGGGCACAAGCCAAGTCAATAGAGCTGTGGTATCATTCTGCAAATATGTTGTATCTGTGTTTCATTTTATTAAACAAGCCAATCAAAACCAGCAAAGATCGTGAAAGCTTTATATTAGCCAACTGGCTAACAAGTTCTAACATGTGAAACAAAGCAATTTTTGTTCCAGTGTATAGCAGCATATTATACTAAAATACGTGCTCAGAAAAACTTAAAAGTACTTGGAAGGGTGTTGCTCAGGCAGATTTCTTCAATTTGAGAAGAAAAATTTGAGAAGTGGGAACACCTCTGCAAGGCACTAACTTTTTATGGACAGGCAGTAAAATATGACTGTATGGGAAGACGTGTGTGTTTATAAAATATGGCTAAATACAGCTGAATAGGTGTGCTGAGAAACATAAATATGCTGCGAGGGCTTGATTAGAGTATCAGATCTGAAAATCTGGACAAGACTTCTGCTGATTAAATAAACCATAGGAGTGTGTCTTGAGTGATTAAATAACAGCAAACCCCAAATTAAATTGCTGTTCTACTATCTAGACCAACCGCTTTAGCAGTTTTAGGTTTTAAGCAAGGAGTTCCTTGTGAATTGTTTTATGGAAAAATCAAACTATCAGTGTGATGTTTATGATGCATGGGGGGGGGTGGGTGGGTGTAGAAATGTTGTAGGATGTGTGCTGGTTCCTTTTGCCCTAAGTGATAATTATGTGCACTTATTGAAGAATTTCACACATTTAGTACGCAGGAAGTTATTTGGTATTTTTGTGGGTGATTTATATGAATTACTGGATAAGTCCATAATTTGGCACCCACTGAAATGGATGGGAGATATTGGGCCCAAAGGCCTTATCCTGCAAATTGCTAGCAGTTCTTTTGACTCCATTGTCTTGATCAGATGACTGCTGGAGCGAAATGTTACAACCTGTTTTATGCCTTGCCATGTTAGCTTTTCACTGAATAGCACTCGCCTCCTTCGATTGTCTGTACACCCCTGAAGCTCCTCTGTTATTTGTTGCTGCTTTTGAAGGCTGTGCTTTTGGTGGCTGCTTTTGGGCAGCTGGCATCTGATCTGGAGTGTGGTTCTTCACCAGGAGATTTATTACTGCTGGAATTTTTTTTGAAATTTGAATTTGATTTTTATGTCACTGCTCTGTGGAAGTACTCTGTGATCCATGAACTGTCTCTATGCTATTGACGGACAGCAGTATTGCATCTCATTTGCTTGCTTCAACTGTTAGAACCATGGTACTTAGGTACAAGATCGTTTGGTTTCATGTGGTACAGCTGTTCCTGGATTCCTTCAAAATGCTGGCAGTGTCTGTGCAAACTGCAGGAGAGTGGTGGAAAAAAACCCAGCAAAATGTAACTGTAATCTTATTGGGAAATACTTCTGGTGAGCTAACAAAACTAACTTGTGGATAAAAGATGTTAAATTGAGTAGGATTAACTGTGCATGCTTTGTTCAGTCATGTCTGTGCAATGCATTTGAATTTTATGAGGCTCAAAAATAAAAACATGTTTTTACTAGTTTCGATGCAGTGTTGCTGGAAGGCTGACTACCATGGAAATTAATTTTATATTGTCGGGTTTTCTTGAATGTAATACATGTGCAATAAGCTTTAGGGGATCTTTTAATGCTTCATAAAACTTTTCATATGGAATATAATGTACCTTGTTCACTTTTTTTGATTTTTATGATCACTTCTGGAAGGGACTGTCCAGAAAACAGGGATTGTGCCTGTACCTTCAGAAGGGGATGAGTTAAGTATAACCACATGCATGTCACTCAACTTACCTGACTCATGTTTGTAGTCCTAAAAGAGAGCGTGTGGTAATTTTAATATGGGTCATGAGAGTAAGGACTGGAAATAACTTTCAAGAGTAACAAGAGAAAAACAACAGAGTAAAATAGAATAAAACAAACCAAACCAAACTGAAATTGATACTTAGCCCTGACAGGACTAAAAATAGTAGATGTTCTTTTTGCTTGCAGTTTATAGCTGGTATGGGTGCTTGGGTGCCAGCCTTGAATGACTCTCCGCACTGGGACCTGGATGTAATGAAGGGCAATTCTGATGCTTTTTTAATTATTTTGTTAGCTCTTTCTAGGAGCTCCTACTCCCTTATCCCTCTCATGTCTGAGTCAGCAAGTATTGAGAGTGACTCAAGGTAACATCTGCCAGGAAATGTCTGGATTTACCTGGTTCCAACTTGGAGCAGGGGGATGACAAGCCTCGTGTTTCCAACCTGTGGTTCCTTTGGTGCAGGTGCTACTGCTAATGAACGGTGAAAGAGGGCGTAGGGTGTGTGCTATATAAAGATATGTAAGGTGTAGGAGTCAAATATATGAACTTTCCAAAGATATCTGTGCCTATATTGGAAAATTGCAGAGTTCACAAAAGAAAAGAAAGGTTGTATATCCCTCGAGTAAGTGATCTCATGGGAGCCCTTCAAGCCTCATATTAATTTAAAGAAATACTGCTGTTATCTTGTTAACAGCTAAAAGGAAATAAAACTATTTATTATACCAGAGGGGTGTCTTAAAATGTCTTTGTGTTTTACAGAGTGGTTGCTTTGTAGGGTTTTCTGTTTCTTTTTTATATTTTGGTAAAGGAAATGGCTTAGAGCACTCTTCTTGGTGCTGACTGGGGTATTCCCAAAAGGTATCGAGAGGGTACTTTGTACCCTTTCTAGACTGGAAGTTGTCACAATGGGTTCAGATGCTCCAGCTGTTGTATATTCTGTATCTTGCAGAATAAATTGTTTTGGATAGGACAGACTTCTACAATAAATCTGACTGCTTTTGAGTTTGCCCTACTCCTGGCTTTCATTCAAGGGATATTTTCTGGAGGACTTCATTTTGTAAATGAATATCATGTTTTCAGGTATCAAGAAAGTCACCGCATTAGATTTTCTTAGTGGGTGCTTTGGATAAGACACTACTGTAAGTGTCAAGTGGCATACGTGTTGCAAACAAAATGATTTCAAAGCCCACTGGTATTTGAGAGAGACCAGTATAATGAAAGGTGATGTAGCATTGCCATAATACAATTATTCTTGGAAAGAGCAGGCTTTGGTTTCATTTTGCCCGTTTTAAGAAGAAACTTCATTCCTCTGCATCTCTGCTCCCCCTCATGATCTTGGAAACGTAGCAATCCAGGCACGGAAACGTATTTGTGTTTTGCTACATTTTATTGTAGTAGATTTTTTTTTTACTTCTGTATTTAAACACTTTTATATCAGGTTTTTCATTAGATGAATAACAACTTTCAGAGTTGCTTCATGTAAATGATGAGTATTTGTAATACGAGTTGTGTGGCTTACTGAGGTTTTTTGACCCAGCTTAATTTGAGATTCTTACTTACACAGGCTTGTGTATACACTCTTAATCCTTTTAAATCAAGCCAATTTCATCTTAATCTGATTTAGACATCAGCTTCAACGAAACTGACATGTCAGGGCTCAGGCTGCCAATCTGTGGCTTCAAAAGTTATTTTGGGTCGGTTGAGACATAGTGACTGTCAGCGTTGTCATCTTAGCTTGCAATAAATGAAAAGCAATTTCACAAGTGCTGGCTATCTTGCTGTAGCCCTATTCAAGAAGTTACCGCGTCCTTCTTTCGTCAGCTAAATCACCTGATTTTGTACTGAAATTGTAAAGGGTCTAGTGGATTACCTTGTTTTGACTGGTGGACAGCTTTGAACAGTTACTAAATAAACAAGCTTGCTATGCAGGTAAATTAGTAGGCTAAGATACACCAGATTTGTTTGTCGCTTCCTTTCAGTGGAGTCTTGAATTGCCCTAAACTTTGTCAACTTGAAGCAAAGTTACCTTGCGTGTGCTGCTGGTCAAGAACACATGTGCAGTTGCCGTAGCTTGGCTGAGGCACAGGAACTTACTGTGTGCCCGTTCCCAGGGTTAGGAACATCTCTGTGAGATTCGGACCCTTTTGCCTCAATTATCTTTAATTTGGGGTTTTTTTGAGAAGGTGCAACATCTGCAGGTGAACAAGTTTTTATGCTAGTTTCCTACAAATTATGAATAAATGTTGTTTAGAATAGGGAGAAAATCTGCCTCTTGTTATTTAGAAAGCACTCTTTCTTATCCTTTTTACTAACCACAATATGCAGCCTATTAGGATATTATTAAATCTTCATTACTTTTGTAATTAGTTTAATTCCATCCTATATTGTCTTAAAAGTTATTCTGTCAATCTGCTGCAAATTTTTGTTTGACAGTGGGTTGCTCAAGTTGTCAGTGGATACTTAGCCTCAATTAAGAGTATTTTTCCTTTTATTATTATTTTTATTTTAAGTTTTGCTCTAGATATGTTTCTCCTTTTTTCTGTTTTCTTTTTGCACATGCTCAGTTATTATTTATAATTTGGAGTAGAGGTTGTGTTGCTTATTTCTCCATGCCAGCAACCCTTGACATCAAATGGCAGCTCTTTTGTTTCCCCTCCCACGACATTCTCTGACCCCGAGCTTCTGTTGAAGTGATCAACTGCAAAATGATATTTTTGGATGCCTGAGCTGTCCTGAAGCTTTGCTGTAGAAATCTCATGGATACAGAAGAGATCCTTTTCTCTCAAGGTGGTGTTTTAGGCTGTTGTGGGCCCAAGCAATTGAGGGTTAGTTTAAGTTAGTCTTATCTCTACATTTATCTAACTACATAGTTTTCTTAAAACAAGGTTACAGTGCAAAATCATGTGGCAGGTGAGACCTAGTGGTAACTTTAGTGTATGGTAAGTGATTAAATGTTTGAGTCTCAAGTGCTTTGAGGGACAGCTGACAATTTAAATGTCTGTGATCTGCATTGAAATCTGCTGGTGTTGCAGTCCCTTGGGACTCTAATTAAATAGTTTACACTCACTGCAGCATACAGAGTGACAAATTATTGTTTCTGGTAATACCAAAGTTGCTGTTGAGGTGTCTGGAAGCATTGTTTGAATCTAGCCAAGTTTCTGGCTTGTTGCACGCTTGTGTGATAGTTCAAACAACCATCTGGTGCTGGAGTTGATGTGATCCGAGTCTGGGACCATCGGTCTCCAGGAGGCCGTTTTTCACAGGTGTATTCAAAGCGGAGCACGGGAACCACAGTCTTTGTTTGGGGACCCCAAGCTACCTGCCACACACATAGTAGTGATGGAATTTTGAACATGTTTTGTCCTCTTAAGAGGGCAGTAAAACATTCAATAGGACTAGACATGCCCTCCTTTACCTGCCTTTTTTTTCCTTTGTCCTTAATTTTTGACTGGCTGCACATAAGCTGTATAGGGGTCTGGGGCACAAGATTTCGTTGAAAACAAAGTTGAAGAAAAAACCCCCCAAAAACTATATATCTTAACTTTAAGGGAAGCATCAAAATCAATCTTTTTAATTGTAATAATGCAACTAAGACTGCAAAAGTTATTTCCGATTTACCTATTGCTGCTTATTAAGGTGCTGATAGAGAAAGTTTCCTTTTTAAGAGGGCAATATAAACAGTCACAAGGAAACATTCAGACCTGTTTATGTTAGCTGGAGGCCGCAGAGGAGCCCAGAGAACAGCTTCAGCGTTAACTCTTTCTCTCATACTCAATTAACTGCTCTAACACACTGGGGAGGCCAATAAGGGCAAATACGGAGCTGCTCTTCTGATCCAGCTGCCTCCAAACTGCCCTATGTGTCTTTAAATGTGTTTCATCTGTTACAGTTCAGCTACTGGGAAAGAATCGTATTTGCAAATACCTGTTCATTTATTAGATTTATATTTAGTGATTCTGCATAATTTCTGTTTGAGAAAGCCAGCTCCACTGGGAAACTAGGTGCCTGGAGTGACAGTGACCACTTCTGTGCCCCCTCGGCAGCTCGGCTGCCTGATGCCCAGAGGGCAGCTCAGCCTCTCATGCACAGGAGGGTCCTACGGCCGCAGCTCCTCGGTGAAGTAATCCCTGGCCCCTGCATGTCACTGGAAGGGGATGGTGCCACATGTCTTCCACTTCTCTTCTTCTGCCTCTGGTTGCTCATTTATTTTACTCCAAAACTTTTGAAAACTGAGGTGCTTATGGCTAAATGTTATAAGCAGGGTAGAGAAAAAAATCATGTCATGATAGACAAACCCCACAGCTATTTGGTCAGGTGTGTATCGGACACTTGAGTTTCCAGTAGCCGTATCAAAAATAAGCATGGTGTGTAAAAACCCTTGAGCTGCTGTAGGAGAAGTGGGGAAGCTATTGGTAGGCACAAGAAGACAACATGCAGTTGCTTTGTATGAAGCTGATCTTTGGAAGGTGGAAAAACCAAAAGGCAGGAATGTAGGCTGGGCAGGTGTTGGCTTTTCAATGAAAGCTGAGGCTCTCTACAAATTTTTATCTGGCAGAGGCAGAATTGGAGAGGTGAGTAGGTTGTTGTTCTGGAAACTTGTTAAAATGATCTAGTTGCTGCACCCTTGAGTGAGCGAGTGAAATTTTCCAGGAGGATATATTTTCCTTTTCCTTGGATGAATTGCAGAGCAGAGAAAATGTAGTGTGTGCCTGTATGCAACTAGAAAGGGAAAAGCACAGAAATCACTTTTTGCCTAATCATAGAATAATGTTAATTTTAGTAACGTCATGCATTTGAGGCAATCCTATCAATGATGATGGCTTGTAGGTAGTGATTGGTGGTTTTCCTTTTTGGTGAACTCTCTACCTTTAATCTCTTAAACCAAGAAAAAGGCTTTTTACTTTGACCTCTGCGATGTGTCTGTGTGTGCTGAAGTGTTGCAGGTGATGTAAGTAAGTAACAACAGGTGGATAAAAGCCAGAGTTGTTGAATTGCTCTTCCTTTTGGATGTCGCCTTGCTAGTATCCCCTGTAAGAGTTTGCGAGGGCCCAAAAGGAAAGTACAAGACTCAGAACCCCACTTGTCAGGACCACACGTTTTGGAGTTCTGCTCTTTACTTTTTGCTTTTTGGGTTGTTTATGCATTAGTCCCAAAGTCTTTATCACAAAGTCTTCTCTCCAAGCCAGTGTCTCATCTGTCCTGTGCAGAAGTTGGCAGTAATGTGGTTTCTGGTGTAGTGTCCCAAGTGATTTGCTCTGTTCCCATTGCAAACCACTTCCCTGTTAGCGCTGCATTTCTGGAAGGAGTCCTGCGATTTTTCACTGACTGGGAATAAAGCTTGGTCTTCCTGGGGTAAACAAGCATACTGTTGTTACTTAATAAATTTGAAATCTGCAGTATGAAACCTCCTGCCTTTTCATTACTGTGCTTCTGTGCTATACTGTGAGAAGGGAGAGATTCCCTGCCCGTTACGGCTGTTACTGAGATGAACATGGAGTAACGGCACTAACGGGGTGCCTGGCTCAAGAAATTCAGGGCAAGTGACACTTGATTCTGTAATGACATTGGCATCGGCTGTTAGCTCTAGTGACATGGTCGTTGCCTTGAAACTGTGACCTGAGTTCCCTTTTTGGGAGAGAAAAAACCCGCAGACCCATTTCAAAGACGAGGGCAGCTGCTTTGTTTGTCTTTTAAAATCTGTATGTCTGCCTTTTTGCTTGGTCAGTGTTTAGAACCATTAAAAAAGTAAACGTGACATGAGGACTGAGATCCTGCAGCTAGAGCTCCTTTATAATTACATATTCAGCTACAACCATACAAAGGAAAATGAGAGTCCCTTTTCCTTTATGTACCGTATTTCAGTTTTCCCTTAGGTTTAAATTGGCATTTTGGACTATGTTCGCTGGAGCCACTGAAGAGCTTATCAGAAAAGGAAGGAAACAGAGGGAGGGAAAGAAAGATAGGTTTCCAAATGACAACCTTTTGAATAGTCCGAGTTCAATCCCTAAAACAAAAAGTGGAATCTTTTTTTTTTCTAAATAATGTGCTCTACAGTCTCACCTCTCATCTTGAGAAACATGAAAGAGCAAGTGAAAGAGATGACCCAAATCACAGAGTTCCTTTGAAAGAAGAAATTCAGCTGTTTTGAACACTTACAATCAAAGGAAGTGGTTTCCCTAATTACATGAACTATGTGAAAGCTCTCAGAATAGCTCTTCCACCCCAGGATTCCTTGCACTTTAGAAGTTTGCATAAAAGCTCACATGGAGAATCAGATGCAAAGTGTTTGATTCAAATTTTATTAGGCAGAAGTGAGCATACATTCATATCTCTGGGTTTGACAGCTGGTTGGGTTTGGACCACAATCCTGGGTTTGATGGATTTCAGTCCTATACTTTAAAATCTTTCACTCTTCAGGTTCTCCGGTGAGACACCCCTTTCAAGAGAAAAGTGGAAATGAAAAAATGGAGAAGGTATAGAGGGGTCCCTTTGTGAGCTTTCAGTTGAGGATTCTTCACCCTGATTAGGCTGTTCGTCGTTGTGAAAATCCATCCCTATACGCAGCTTGTAAAAGAATGAGGAATTTTACTTCCTCTCATTTTAAAGAAGCTGTATATCTTAAAATATATATTTGAAAGAATTGGGATCTGAATTCTACAACTTCAGTATTATTCTAGCACCACCATTTACTTCAACCCATCAACATTCTGAATTCAGTTGAGACTTTGAAGAAAATAATGCAGTATTTTCATAAGGCTATTATACCTTGTGCTTTCTTTTTGTACATACACAATAATAAAGGTATGTTAGTCGAAACTAAACAGTGAGGACATAGGAGAAGATTCAGGACACTTTTAAAGGCTTAAGATCTCTGTTCCTCAGGGTTTCCCTTTAAAAAAAAAAAAAGTTTTGATTTTTTTGGTGGTTTGGGAGTAATGGAAGCAAGCAATGGAGAATTTGAAGCAGTATCAATATAATTTTCAAATGTAGGCACTTAAAGTTAGATGCATGATTGACCCAACTGAAATGCTCAGTTTTCTTCAAATTTTGGCAAAGTAGAGTGTAATTTTATTTTTGATCTGTAGGAAATGTCTTTATTTCTCAAACAGTTTATTAGCTAAAAATGTAGCTAGATTTTTAGCAAGAGTTATAAGCATTAATCACTAAATTGTCTGTCCCGAAAGTGCTAAAGATAGGTATCTAATCTTTATCTAGCGAAAACTAAAAATTATTCGTCCCTTCCAAACCATCTCTGAAACTAACAACAATATAGAATTATTGATGATACAATATGGAATAATTAATGGTTGCAATATTAATAAATAATATTTGCAAGGTTTGCAGTAATATGCAAGATCATCAGAGTTGCTCACAATTTCCAAGTGGTCTTATACTCTCCACTTGGAGCCAACAATGGTAATTATGTCCAGATTTGATAAAGACAGAGATAATTGATGAAATTGGCCTTGAGGAGAAATCTCAAAGCTCTCCAAAGTCCCAACAATTCAAACTCAAGAAGCAAAGAAGGGTTATGTCTGTCTTCTGGATATGTAGGATCAGCCAAACCCTTTTGATGATAACACTGAATACTAATAACAAGATATTGCTAACTCTTATTTGAAGAGAAGAAGAAATGCTTCTCTGAGTGCTTTCTTCCTGCCAATATTTCATCTTTCTTGTAGGAGAGTTAGTCTTCCGAAGCCCCATTTCTTCTTTTTTTTCCAGGCAGAAGGAAGGAATTTTCCTGGAATCAGTGAGTTGTCTTCTAGAAGTGAACACCCTCAGCAGGCCAGTGGTGTTGCAAGCGAAGTGCACAGCACAACAGTGGTACACGTGGAAAGGGAAGGAAAATGTCATGTAGCTGTAAGGCACTCTGACAGGGTGGAGCAGAGTTTCTGGCTGTGCCCTCTAGAGAGATGTGTCTTGGGCAGCGAAGCTTTGTGATCAGTACTGCTAGAGGATGATTTTGCTGGGATGAAGGAGAATGCTTGAAGTCATCCCAACCTTGCTTGTCCTGCAGGTGGCATGGAAAATCAATTTGCTGATGTCTGATCCTTGATAAGAGTTAATTTCTCCCTATATGGGAATTAAAATCGTCCTCAGATGAGTTTTTGCATACCTCTGGCATTGGAAAATGGGAAGCTGTTGTATATGTGACGCTGTTATTCTTCCAGACCAAAGGAGATGTTACTGGCTTGAAAGTGCTCTGTGCCACCGAAACATTATGGAGCTGTTTGAATCCAGATTGTGAGGTCAGTGCATTGTAGTGAACTCCGCCAATCCAATCCTTGTCTTACTCGGAGCAGAAACCAAACAGTAATCATGCAAGGGCTATGGGCATTGCTAGAATAGGAAGAGAAATGCCAATTCTTTTTGTTGCGTTCAGTTTCAGACTGGAATTTTCATTAGCAGCAGTGCGTTGCTGTCTTTTTGGCTTTTCAGGTACAGCCTGTGGGAAAGGGGTTTCATTGGTGCGCTGCACGACGTGACCCCGATCCTGAAGTTCTGTGGGGTCACGTAATGCAGCATTCTCGCTTCCTCTTTGCTGTTTCATTTATTGCAGGTCCTCAAGAAGCACGGTGCAGGGTGATGGAGGAAGTAGTGCAAGTCAATTGTTTTGTAATCACAAAATACATGATCTCTGTTTTCTAACTGGCCTTTTAAATGTTCTTAATCCCCCATTGGGGTATGTGTGTGGTATTCCTCTCATATTTATTTCTGATGTGTCTGGAATTTTTCTGATAAAATGATGAAAGACAAAATTCAAATGAAGGCTGAATGTCCAGATTACTGGTGTGGAAGTAGAAACTCGCAAATGGAGAACCGCCAAAAAGCTGAATGTGGTTGCAAGATGTTCTTTCCCTTTACACATTTACCCTAAAATGTCCTGTGGTTACAATGTGGAGTATTATTGCAGTACTGTTATTTTTACATTTAACTGTCTTCTATTTACCACTTTTTCCTACATCTGTATTCTTTTAGAAATTTTGGTCTGTTTGTGTGTGTGAGTTTGAGCATTTCTCAGAAACATTTTGTACGTGTTGGAGAATGAGAATTAATGGCATGAGTGATGCTGTGATTTTTCCGTATTTCCAACTTTCCTTAGAGGAAGTGCTCCTGGCTTGCATATGCTCTCTTCCACCAAACCATCGCAAAGGAGTTGGAGCAGGTCTTGGGCTTCGTGTTCTCAGTTTGGCTCATTGTTCAGTTTTGCTCTTTCTGGTGTGTTTGAACCGCAGAGCTGAGGATGCGGCACAGTCGCCAGTGGAGGTTACGGTACCTCTGGTTTTTCTGTCATAACTTTGGGGAAGGAACTGGTTTGGGATACTGCTGTTTGGTTGGAGAAGAGCAATGAGAAAGTCAGACTTTTGGCATAAATTGGTATCCTGTGGTGGTACAAAGACTGTGTGAGTTCTCTGCTCCTTCTAAGCCTGCTGTTCATGAAACTCGAAGCTACTGCCTTCACAGGATATCAGGTCACTCTGTAATTAGTTTCTGTCACTCTTGTAGGTAGGTTCTTCTAGATTTCCACATTCTACAGATGATGGTTGATGGTCGGACTCAATGATCTTAAAGGTCCCTTCCAACCTAGACAATTCTATGATTCTGTGATTCTACACAGTTCAGAGATACTGGTTATTTCCTTTTTAAACAATTTATTTTGAAGCTGACCACTTGTATTCTTATATAGGTATGGTGTCAACATAATTTTTAAAAAAAAGATTTCTTTTCTGAAAACAATTTCTTGTACAAGAGGATTAGAAATGAAAGTTTTTATTGACATACCTACGTAAGCAGATAGCTATAAAGAAGTCTAGATAAGATAAGGACTTATGTGTACAAGAAATTAATCAGAGGGAAGTAGGCGAAAAGCTGAAGTTACATGTCAGAAATACATAGTACAGTAATACTAATAACCATGGTTTTATGACACTAAAACCGATTTTTAAATAGTGCTAGTTTTCCTCTAAGGTTTTTATCTTTGGCATTGTTTTATTTGAAATTTTTTAGTCTGAATGGAAAAAGATTGAGCTACCGTGAAGGTAGCATGAAGTATCCCAAGAAGAAATAAACAGTGGATCTACTTTGCATAGAGGTAAAAGCTTGACATTTCACTTTTGTCTGGTTTAATTTTTTGACCATTGCTACTTGGTAGGGGTAGCATTTGAGCCAACATTTTCTAAGTGAAATACAATTTTTCAATCTTATGCAAAGAAGAATAACATTTCTGAAAAGGTGGTAAGGAATTTATGTCCCGAAACTTCAATTTTGTTGGATATGGAGACTCTGATCCATAGTGGTCTAGGTGGTAGTGTGGACACAGCCAGAAAGCTGCTGTGAACTTTGCTGTTCTGGCTGTCGCTTGATGTCATGGTCCTGGCTGAAGGGTAGAAGCTCAGTTGGAGAAGGTTACAAGTCAGATTTTGGTGGAGTTGGGAGTCCTGTTTTCTCAGAGACTGTTCTTGCTTATGTTCTTGCCAATCTCAGCAAAGTGATAGGGAGATATGGCTGTAACCTGAGGATGGATGTGTACTGCTTAAGTCGTAAAGAGAAAGAAGACTTGGGAAGTCACAGAGACAGCTTCCTGCTCTGGGTTCAGGAAGGAAGGTGATCTGTTGCTAATACATGGTAAAGCCAAAAGTGGAAGCTGATTCACCATGGAAACAGAAGATGTTTATTTCTGGTAAGAAATAAGAAGATTCGTTGGAAGCAGAAGTCTTCACCACGACTCGTGGTGAATTATTTAGACAGTTGCACGTAAACCCATGATGTGCATCATTCAGATAATGCACAGCATTAGAGAATCAGATTGCGGTGACGACTCGTTTTCTTGAAAACCCCAGATTTTGTGAGCTTGTGCTGTGGCATACGTAAACGTAGCATGAAAAAATGCTTCTCGTGTGTG
This sequence comes from Charadrius vociferus, assembly GCF_000708025.1. Lineage (NCBI taxonomy): Eukaryota > Metazoa > Chordata > Aves > Charadriiformes > Charadriidae > Charadrius > Charadrius vociferus. Next base: position 2,314,314 of record NW_009646928.1, on the reverse strand, counting down.
GAGGACGCTCAGACACTTCAGCAGAAGAACGTCTGTAGTTGGCAAGTACTTTCTCTCTTTTCTTTTTTGCCAGCTGATCACAGCCAGAATTTCTGTGCTGAAAGTTTTGTGTCTTTTTAAAGTGGGTGGTCTCTGAGTAGAGAGCGATCTTTGCTTTTCTGCAGGGGCATTTTTGAGTGATAACTGAGGAGAGTTGTTTACAGAGCTCTGATAGCTCATGTGGAAAACAAAACCTGACCTGATTCCCCAGCAGTTGCTGTTAACATATGATTGGGTGGTAACGCATCTTGTGATGTGCTGTTTTCATGGGGGTGGGCTCAACCTGTCTGGTTGAGGAACATTTATTGGAATCCCAGCAATTGTTACAATTCCAGAAAGAGGGATCCCCATCAAGTGCTGTCCCTGTCATTAGCTACAGTAGGTTGGATTTATCTACTCTAAGACAGGCTTAAAGTGAGTGCTCATCAAGAAGGTGATAGTTTTTTTCCTTGGTTAAATTACAGTTTTCATGATTAAATTTGAGAAAATACTTTAGTGGAAAGTTCATAGCTGCTTTAGAGGAGTGGATCAGGGTCCATGACTATAGCTGCTATCTCTGTTGGAGTCTGTGCTAATTGCTCAGCAAAAGCCACGGTGTAACGAGATTAGACTTGTTCTACCGAGTTACCTTATCCAGATTCCTTACTAATACTCCACAGACCTCAGAAAAATCACTGCTCTAGGTGGATACGTATGGACATGCCCTTTCTCCAGATACCATTTCTTTGACATTATTTTCGTCTTCTGTTGCTCCTAAGCACTGCAAGAGACTCTTTGAGAGGGTATTGGTTTTGCCCATCGCTGTTGTACCAGAATGTCTTTCCAACAAGGCGTTCATGAGACCTATAGTGACTTTGATCTCAGAAATAATTTCCTTGGATATTTTTCCATTTGTTGGGTCTGGAAAGATTCAGGTGTTGCATATTAGCCATGATACCTGCTCACCTGTGGAGTGAGCAGGGAGTCAGAAAGTTTCATGTTTTGTTATTCTCTTGTATTTTAGAGATACCGTGGGTTTTGTTGCTGTACTGTATAGTCAAAGCAGTTTTGTGTTCAAAATGATTGCGAGTAAATGGGAAAATTTCCCAACATTGAGAACAGAAATGATGATTGCTAAAAACAGCTCTATGGGAGCTCAGGTATTTCAAACCTGCTGTTTAGCCCACTCATCTATTGTTTCTATGCTTCTTACCATAAATGTGCCTGATAGAAATATTTGTAATATTGCAGGACATTGCTCATTTCTAAACTCTTACCCCATTACAAATACATAGTTTATGCATGTTTTGAAGGGTTTTACTAACTGTGAATAACACTGGTGAAATCCAAACTACTCTTCTTGTTCTTGGCAGATTTCCCTTTATCAGGTACCTTAATATTAAATGCTGATACGGTCTCAAGCCGTATGCTGCAAAATGTAACACTCCTGTGGGATGTATTTGAATGTTGTGCATTTCTAGTTGAAATCTGTGTACAAATGAGTTATTTGTCCATGATCTTTGTGCTTTTTCCTTTTTTTTTTTTTTTTTTTTTTGTAAATGACAGTGTAGTTGTAACTCAAACTGTCATTTTCAAGCTTATTAAAACTTCTGTAAGGGTTTTCTGCAGAAAGTGCCCTTGCTTAGTTTTATCCTAAATGCGGCAGCTTCTCTTAACCGCCTTTTCTTTCATTGGTAGCAAGTTTTTAACCCACATCATGAGGAAGACCAACACCATGATCCTGCAATTGCTTGGTTACTGCTGGGTGGGCTCCACGTGGTTATTGTGCTCGGCTGATGTACGTCAGTGGCAGGATCGAGCCGCTTACCTTGGTCTAACTGCTCCTTTCTGCTGCCACATCACAAGGACAGATCTCCCTGCAATTTTTGGAGGGACCAACCTGCTTTCCACGAGCTGAGCAAGCCTTTGCAGTATTTTGAGAGGGATGTTCTGAATTCACTAGATAGTATTCCTAATCTCGTAGCCTTCAAATTATCCTTAAAACTGCCAAGTTATGCGCAAAGGGTGCTATAAAAAGTGATAGGAAATTATAAAACTAAGTTTTCTTTTCAAATGGTCAATATCCAATATATTTTACTACTAACATGTCCTGTGGTGTTCCTTACCTCCAAAAATGCTCATATGCATTTGCTATTGCATTGTGCAAATGAAATATTTTAAAGTAAATTACATAAGATGGGGTGAACCTGTAACAGAACGTAATAAATTTATGTCCATATTCCTTCAGTGTGGTGCATTATGACGGTTTAACAGAATTGAGGTATATTGGTAATGTGCTTTTTTTTCTTTCTTTTGCAACCGAAAAGTCAATACAAAGTATTTAAAGTGTTTCTACCACAGTGTTTCCAAAAATGAGAATTGTGTGGTGATAGAAAACAAAGGATTTAAAATAATGATAAGATGATTATATAGCAATGAGAACTTATTAGTTTCCTTTATATTTCCACTTTTAATCTCTGGGATTTATAAGAGTGTAGGACATAATTTTGGATGCAAATTTGATTCTTTGAAACATTTGCTCAATCAAAATGCTTTTAAATACATCTTTTGGACATCATTGTAGAATAGATCTACAATGTACATGTACCCAGGAGAATTTAATTCTGTTGTTTACAGAAGTGCTGGTGGCATCAATCTGAGAATGTAATTTAACCCTTCTTTTCTGTGTGGTTTTTGAAATAGTATCCCTGTAACACTGAATATATGGCTGTCTTCTGAGACATAACAATTGCTGACAGAGTTTTGACTTGTCAATGGACTATAGAAAATAGCTTTGATTTTGGGTAAGTGATCCCCTAAATGAATACTAAAAAAGAACCCCAAACTCACGCAGCTGTAAGTGATATGCAGCCCTAGTTTTGAGAACTATGACTGCCTTCTGAAAGGGGTGGTAGTGCATTTGTGTTGGGAGGGTGCCCACAGCACTCACCAAAGCATGTGGTAACTCTGCTTATTTGCAGTTAAAATCTCACTGAGGATTCTTTGGATTTGCCATGTTCATGTGGTTTTCTTCTTGCTTTGTTAATATCAAAGACAGTTTAATAGGTTTAACAAACATTCTCTGAGCTGGATAATCAGTGTGCTTTGCTTATTAATAGCTTTCTTCTTGGGGACCCCAAAGCACAAAGCCGCCCTTTCCCCCCCCCCCCCCCCCCCCTTCTTACAAAAATTTATGAGAACAGACAAAACAGTAGGCAAAGTCCTAATTTTTTATTTTGTATCTGTTTGATTTTCTTTTTAATGTTAAAAACTAATAATTGCATGACATCCCTCCTGTAAAATTCTTCTTAGTAGTTTTGTATTTCTGAAATTCTTTATGTATCCCTTTATTCTTTGCATATTGAGAGGAACATTTGTTAGCAATGTAGAACATTAGTTGTCGAAGACTATGGCATGATATTAATCCAGAAAGAGCTAAATTACATAAACTGTTTCTATGTCTTGCTCATTAAGAATTGTATTCAGCTTAACTTTTGAAAGGACAGAAACAATGAAGTAGTAAAAATTATCTGGTGTGGGTAATTTCTGGCTTCTATCAAAACCTTAACTTGATTTAAAAAGAATCATCGTGAGGCTGTATAATATTTATGTTAAAGCATGTAAAACATACACCTTGTGAAAAAAATATGCAGGGTTTTTTGGCTTAATGATTTATCAGCATTACATTGGAAAAATCATAAGCCTGTAGGATTTCAAGATGCATAATTTACTAGTGTTTTGTAGCTGAACTATAGCTTTACATGCTGATTGTCTTAGTATTATGTCTGTAAAATGATGTTTTGGGCTCATTTACCTAGAGAAACTAGTGTATTATAATAAAGAGGCATTATCCCTTATTAGCCATCAGTGAATTTACAGGAGAGTGTTCCAGAGACACTGGCAATGCACACAGGCTGAAGGTATTTTTGAGCAGGAATCTGGAAATAAAGGTTTGGGCTTGATTTCTGTTAGCATTCTATATCTTTTTTTTGTATGTGGTTGTCAGTAAATAGAACGATTTTAATAAAACATCAGCTGGCTTCGTCCAGCTGCCCTTTTATTAGACTGTAAAACGCCCTAAGAGTAGCTAACTTGCAACTCTCCCAAGAACATGACAGAGGTCAAAGCCTTTAAAATGCTACAAGACTTAGGAAAAAATGTCTTTTCAAAGCTGTGTCTAAATATCTCCTTAATAGACATCGCAAGCATTTCTTTGGAAAAGTAAATAACCAAACTATTGCACAAGTTAATAATAAATATTAGAAGGCAGTTAAGGAAGTTGCATTAATCGGATTCCTTAAGTAGCTAACTGTGTCTAACCCTGTAGTTTTGCATGGAGCGGAGGTGCCTCTTGCTGTGCAATTAACAGATTTATTATTATTGACAGGAGAGTTGGTTGGCTGCTGGCTGACCTGATGGTCTCGCAACGGGCTGCAGCTATTTTCCGTGTTAATCGTAAACCAGCTTGCTCAGACCAGGGTGGGAGGACGGCCGTACTTTGCCCTCTCCGGCCAGTGGCTCCAAAGGGATCTGGAAGAAATGGTGATTTAAGTTGCTGTGGGCCCAGTTTGCCTGGACCCAAGCAAAAAAGTCTTTTTAATACTGAAAAAGCTCTGTGGACAGATGTTCTTTTGCAGATCCAGTTGTACTGCGGGAATAGGCTGCTAGCCCAGACCGTTGATCGCTTCTCTTGACTACAAGTATGAGTGTAACAATTTTCTAATGTATTTCCAAGGAGGACCAGAGTAGCTAAAATATGCTGAGTCGTTTCATCTTTGCTAACTTTAGCTGCCTTGGGATAGGGAGCTCTAACAAGAGCAGCTGCAGCTGGGATGAGTCGCTGGCAGGCAACAACACAGCTGTACGCAAAGTGCCTCCGTCCACATCCTTACTGCCTTTGCAGCCGCAATTAAAGACTTGACGATAGGGCCTTGTCTGTGTTCCTGAGTAATGCCAGCTCAGCATCAGGTGGCCATTGCCCACATCTGCAGTCAGCCCTGACCTTGAAGATCTCGTCAGAGCTAAACTGCGCTTGCTGCTCCTGCTGCACTGGCACTGGACAGAGCAGAAGCAAGCTCGCACTTGTGTCATCCCAGTGAACTCAGGCTTGTGCTGCCTGTAATGAGACCACGCTGTCCGGGTAGCTCGCTTTGTCCCCTCATCTGCTGCTGCCCACACTCAAAATCTATGTTCATGGAATCATAGAATGGTTTAGATTGGAAGGGACCGTAAAGGTCGTCTAGTTCCAGCCCCCTTGCTATGGGTAGGGGCACCTCCCACTAGATCAGGTAGCTCAAAGCCCCATCCAGCCTGGCCTTGAACACTTCCAGGGATGGGGCATCCAAAACTTCTCTGGGCAATTTGTTCCAGTGCCTCACCACCTTCATGGTGAAAAATTTCTTCCTGATACCTATTCTAAATCTATACTTTTCCCATTTGAAGCCATTACCCTTCGTCCTATCACTACATGCCCTTGGTGGTTTCTGTTCAGGAATTGCTGGACACAGACAAGACCTAGAGGAGGACCCTGTGCTTACCTGCTGAAAATACTGGGGATATGAGTATTCGTGCAGAGTTGTTTGTACTAGAAGGTTAAGAGCAGAACTAGCAGATCTAGGGGCAGCTGTAGGGTGATGTCAGTCCTAGATGATGTAATTGACATTTTCACGTATGTCAATAAGCAGAGATTAAACAGGCATAAAAATAAATTAGTTGTTAAGCACTGTGATCTAGACCGTGGTTCATAGATCACAAATAGTTTGTACACTGAGGGATTACCTGAGTTCCTAAGTCTTATAGTGTAATTGTTTTATGAATTGAGTTTGATTTACAGTAACGCTACAGGAGCCAGTGAGAATTAACTGAAAATGTTTTTAGTGTAATTTGCTCTGACCTTGGATTTCATGATAGTGGTTGAATTATATAAACAGTGGATTAGGCTTGTTTAGACTTCTGAATCCC
>NW_009646928.1:2300922-2308288 GCF_000708025.1 Charadrius vociferus | reverse complement strand
ACGTAATTTCACCCATACCTGTGGTGTAAGTACAGGTTGAATGGTTTTAGCGTGGTTTGATGATCAGTACCAGTCTGTGACTAAGCTTATCATGGGACTAAGTGTAATATTCGACTCCGCTGCAGTCACCTTGTGTGTCTGTGTCTTTGTGTTATATCCAAGGAGTTTGTATTTACGTGTTTGGGTTCTGCTTTTCCTTCAGCTGAGCTCCTTCAGGTTCTGCTTCGATCCAACATTTAAAAAAAAAACCAACCACCTGTCTTTCACACAAAAAAGTAATATAATGAAATAACTGAAGACTTGTTACATTTCACCACTATGGCTTTAGGAAGGAAATTGATGTTCATTTAAGTTGCATAAGAAGATAGCAGCTTTACCGAGGAAGTGAGTGTGTCATGCCTGAGGCAGTGAGCTTCTTCAGTGCCCTTTAGGCAAACGGATGCATGGCAGGATTTTCTTCCAAGCATTTAAGAATTTTGGATTTAAGTATGAGTTTGATGCTTAAAGGTAATTCTAAATATTCTTGTAAGTGCCTAAGAGACCTTTGAAATACTGGTCTTTAACTACCACTTTGTAATTTGCTATCTGAAAGTCAGTCTTTCATTGAAATGGGCACCTTCTTGTCAAAAAAAGTACAAAAGCTTCAAAGATGTGGATTGACTTGTATCTGGTTCTCACTGTAAGGAATAAGTGTCTTTAAATTGGCTAATAGAGTTCATAGCTGATCTACAGCAACTGAAAAGAGCAAAACATGAAAGGAAAAGTCTAGAATTGCTAGTGCTAACAACAGCAGAGTGATTAAAAGTGTTTAGAAAGGATTTCTTTCAGAAGTAATGTTCCTTAGAAAGAGTTGGCAATTTTCCCCCCCTGGTTCTTAATTTGGGATATCTGTGGGCAATTAGTAGGTGCCTTTCCTTGTTCTTCGATGGAAGCTTGCTTTGGTGTCTGTTAAATCACAGTTTAGAGATGATGGAATCAGCCATGGTCAACGCAGCATGTCTTTGTACTCCTGGAATGTGATCTTGCCGTGTAATATACTGTAAATAAGATCATCTTAGAAAAGAATTATTTTTGAAGCTCCAAATAGTAAAAGCACTGTGTGTCAGTATGCTGTGTGACAGCAGAGGACTTATCCTCTTGGCCCGATGCTCCTATCTTGCTTGTTGTCCATTTCATGGTAGTACTGGGTGATTCGTAGGCCTGGGTTTTGCTGGTGGTGTGGCTGCAGTGCAGCCCCTCCTGTTCTCCAGTGACTCTGGTGGACTTTACTGGATCCAGCAGCATCTTGTGTCAGATGGAGGACAGTCACTGGGTTCTGCACATTGCTGCAGTGGAATAGGGAGCTATCGCCCTTGGATGTGCTCATCATGTAGCATTTTTAATCATTCTCTAAAACGATTAATCTAGTACTACTTCTGTATCCAAGATCTAAATATGTTATGCCGTGGGAAAGTCAAATGTGAGACCAGTCAATTTAATTCTAATGACCTGTTAAGGTACATGTATTGTAAACAGCAGCAGGTGCTGTGCACAGTGCTTTGAAGATGTGGATTTTTAAGTACTGTACAAGTAGGTAGTTGTATTCTGCTCCTCTTGACCAAGGTGTTAAAGAAAAGATAGTCTAGATAGTTTGTCTAATGTTGTTTGTTGCCTGGTATTCCTGTCTCATTTCTCACAATATTCAGGTAGGTAGGCAGGAGTATTAGGTCTCCTGGTTATCTGGCAGTAATGCTGATATGAATTAGAGGACATTCCCCAATTTAATATTTTCTAAAGAAGATAAAAACATAATACAAAAGTTTTTGAAGTATAGGGGTCTTGCATTTGCTACCCCATGGAGATGGAGTTTAGAATGACTAGGCTGTCATCTGCATCCTCCAGGCAACTGAAGGAGGTTGGAGGTAGAGCTCGTGAAACGGGCAGTGCTGCTGCTGCTGGAGTTCCCTGCCTTGGGAGTCTGGTGGGGCTGCCCCTGGAGGGCAGAGCTCCTTCTGCTGACAGATCCCTTGCTGATCTGACAGATCCCTTCTCAGATCTGTTGACCGGCTGTAGGAGTCTTGCTGTTTACCTGCAGGTGAGTCTTCCCACGTTTGCTTAGATAGCTGCCAATTAAATTATTTTGTGGACTGGTGGGTGAGTCAGTCTGCAGTATGATTTGCTGCAAGCAGCGTACATTTAAAAAAATTACTTTTCTGGTATGGTGAAAAAAGGTGACTCACTTCACGGTAACACTGTTTTCCTTGCTGAGCAGGCTAAGCAGCATGAAGAGCTAGTGCAACCCAAGCGAAGTTCAAAGCTATAGTTAGAGATTTAATTGAATATGTGTAAATGTCGGTGCATTAGCTAAAGATAAAGGTCTTATTTCAAAACTGAAATTACTTAGAAAAGGCTTTAAACAACAACAGGAAAAAATTGAGCCATCTGTAATCATGCAGTTACACACACGTATCATGGTACAAGCTATAAAACATAGGCCAAAAAAAATACTGTTTTGCCATGTCTGTACATTTATTACAGTAGCACTAACTGGTGTACCATGGTTATCTGCATCAAAGTTGCTGTAGGCTTCCTGTTTTCAGTGAATATACAAGGCCACAAAATGATTTAATTGGCAGCTATCTAAGCAAATGTGGGAAGACTCACAAGACTCACCTGCAGGTAAACTGCAACACTCCTACAGCCAGTCAGTGGATTCGAGAAGGGATCTGCTGGATCAGATACTTTTGATAAGTTTAGAGGAATTAATTGTGGTTTTGTTCTTGTTAGATGCTCTTGACTGGTGTAGAGCTAACATAATCTCAAAGTCTTAAATTAATGCATTGCTGTCAAGAAAAATATATAATAGTATATATCTGTATTTGCATAATACATATATTTGTGTAAGAACTTGTGTCTAAAATCTCTTGAGTATTTATTTTAATACAGTACAGAAGCGAAACTGTTGAGTCCTTGAAGGAAACGTCTGACCTTTTCTCTCAAAAACCACAAGGACGATATGTCTTGATTTCTGTAGATGCATCCTCATTCTCTTACAGTCTCTTTCTCAAACCTAGAAGCATTGTTGAAGTGGAATTTGAAGGCTTTATATATTTATCTAGAATTTCCAAACATCTGCAGCCTTCTCTGAGGAGTAGTTTGAACTGCACTGCTGGCTCTTTGGCAATCTCAAGCATGCTTGCTGTGCGTATTCAATTGGACTCTACAGCGCATGCCTGGAAACTCCACGTTTCCAGTAAACATTGGATGGAGCTGCGTGTGCATGGTATGCCCTAACAGCCTGAAACACTGGACTTGCTGAACTCATAGTACTTTGTGCATAAACACAAATTCTGGATAGGACTGCCGCAACTCTGCCAAAAATCCCAGATCTTACTTTGATCAAAGTTTTCCAAGGCCTTCAGTTTTTCCAGAGGCTTAGCTTTCTACATCCGTGCCTTGGCCATGAAAGAATAGTCTGAAAAATTTTATCTTTTTTTTTTCCCCCCAAACATACTAAGCGTTCATCTGCCGGATTCCCTTATGAGGTTTTCAAATGCCGAGCATTCTTGGACAGTCTTTCCTAGATACCTGTGTGTTTATATATATGCGCACATACCCTCCTGGATATAAAATAAACTATTACAGTAAATGCTCCATTCTTAATTGTCTAATTTTTTTGTTTATTTTCAACAGGCAGAAATACTCAGCATGCTCAGTCACAAAAACATCATTCAGTTCTATGGAGCTGTCATTGAACCTCCAAATTATGGCATAGTTACAGGTAAGGACTTCGTCAGACCTTTGTCTTGATTTGGTAAAACTCCAATGTTACAAGGTATTAGCTTTAACCAATTTCAGTGTTTTTCTAATTGTTCTGACCTTCTTCAAATGTTAGAGTGCTTGGGCACTGCCTGCCTCAACATAAATGGGAGTGCTGGAGGTAGGAACCAGGCTGGGAACACGACTGGGAGCAGCACAGAGGCAGTTGGAGCCTGGGGCATTCTTAATGCACAAATTCAGCACTCCTTTAAATAGAAATGTTCACTCTGTTCTGTGAATTGCTTTTCCATTTTAACTGACGTGTGACAGAAGTAGAGGTTTTCATGATAAAGAGTTCTGGCAAGTTCTGTGAAAAGGGAAGGCTGAGAGCCTGCACCATGAATTGTGCCTGTATTGAAAATAGGAGAATCTGCATTGGGAACTTCCCAGCCATGGGAAGAGCTTGAAATAGAGTCAAGGGGTTATTAGACACCATAAGACAATTCTCTTTGTTCACTGGAACCTAGGTTTCATTCGTTCTGCCATTCCTAGAATTATGCAGAGGTTGGTTTTTGTGTTTTTGTTTTTTGTTGGGTTTTTTTTCTATCACAACTTTAAGCTTCCTTCCCTTATTTTGGGAGTTGGTCCAGATATAAAACTACATTACAGATAATGTAATTTCTCCTGTTCTGTATGAGAGAAGCAAGGTAAGATGTTAGTAGAAAACAAACCCAAAGCAATGAAATCGACAGTCTGCTGAAACAATGTTTGGAGAGGTAAAAACCATGAAAGCACGGGTTAGGATTGGCATGTCTGCAACACTTCAAAGAGTTTGATACAAAGAGTAGTCTTTGCATGCAGCACAGTCTAATACCAGTTTGAAAGACTGCCATTCAGGGTTTTATTGGTTCTCAGATGGTGGACAGAACCTGTGAAAATTCAGTTATTTCTACCTGTCTCTTAGACATCCGATTATCACAGTAGATGGCAGTGTAATCCGGTGGGAGCACATCTGAGATATAGCAGTGTTCAGAGCATGGGGAGCTTTATTTACAGGAGTATCAGCCTCCTGGAGGTCACGGTGTTGCAACCAGTACTCCAGGGTGCATGGAGTGAACACAGTCTGCACTACTCAGAGGATGCAGTGATAATAGAGTATAGACAGGAACTCGAATACCTTCTTGAAACAATAAAAATAATAGAAAGCCAATAAATCAAGTAATGTAACTTTACTATAATTTATAGCATAAGTATAATAAGTGTAAACCAGCAAGCAGAGTAACAAAGGAGATGTGTAATCCACAATTTAGGATGATGTCTGGATCAGAAAGTCCTCAGTTTGATCTCACAAAAGGTCAGTGTTCGGAGGACATTTGACCTGCTTGCCAGTCACAGGACAGACAGCAGCTAAAGTCGTTCATTATGTCATTGGGAATAGGGACTCTTTAACCATCTGTGAGAAGGAGACTATGCTGCGTAGTCCAACCGCTTTGTTACTCGGGGAGCTCTGATTCCACTCTCACCAAAGAAAAAAGCTTTTTTTTCCAAAACCAAAACTGCATTGGTTCTCCCTGCAGCTTCCAAGGAACCCAGAGTCCTGTGGGTTGTAAGGGAAGCAAGGCTCCATTTCCCCACACCGTTTTCAAATGAGAGAATGGCTACTGAGAAAAGAAATGTGAATTGCACTTGAAATATCTTTTAGAGAGATTTTCACTCTGTGGTCTTCTGGATGGTCTTCAGTGTTGCAGATTTAATCCTGTGTTTAGTCAGAGATCCATTTCTTATGAGGGAAAATCCCAAACCAGAAGAAATCCTGAGAAACTAATGTTTCTTCAGAGTGATGGAGAGGAGGGCATTCAGCCAAGCATTGGCATGTACTGAGCATTAGCTGCATGTAACGTCTTATGTGGGATTGTCAGAGTTCTCTGAGAAAGGCCAAATCTGCAGTCAAAACACGTTTCCCTTCTGGGATGTATGTCAGTGTTATCGCTGATCATCCCACTCAGCGAGCTCCTAATGTGGATCACATCATTCTAGATGTTACTGGCAGTCTCTGTCAACAGCGGTCTTGATGCCTAGCTTTCAGATCCGGTTTTTGACCACAGCTGCTTCCTCCCAAAAGGTTCTCAGAGCTTGTGTACCCCATCCGCACAGAAACATACGGTGTATCCCACAGCCCATCATATGTTGGGTCCAGTCAGGCATTCAGAGCTTTTCCTTCTAAAGCAAATACCTCTATTCCATTATTGACAGAAAATGGTCCTGGCGATATGATTTCCAAATCCATAAGCTCCTAGTAAAAACCTGTGGCACAATAAATGTGTAGAAGAAATACTACAGGATTGAGCTTTCTTGATTGAAGCTTGCTTGCCTCCATTCACACAGAGTGGCAAAGGGCTCGGGGAGCTGAGTCGTCCCTGACCCTGGTGGATCAAATTATGCATTGTAAAGGCATGCAAAGCGTGCAGCCAACCTATTCCTGAAGAATCCATTTATAAGACAGATGATGACATCATGGGTAAAAAAAGCTTATGTTTTAATTGAGGAAACGTGCAGGTCAGCAGCTTACTCCTCTTTCGGTGACATCAGAAGCAATGCTTCTGTCTCCTGCAGAGGCTCCTTTCAGCAGGAGGGCCCGCAGTAATGATCTAAAACTAACTTGCCACTTGAGTGTTTACTTTCAGTGGACTTCCTATTTTCTCCCTCTTTCCTTTCATTTAGCACTGGAATCTTTTCATATGGCCTACCATGTTCTAGCCTGCAGATTCGGTCTTGTCCCAGAGTTTCTTTTCCCATGCAATGATCTCCCAGTGGTTTTTATTTCCTTGATGAGGACCAATGGTTATTTTTTATGCATTTAGCCTATCATGTATCATTCATTGATTAATATTATTATTGACAACAATTTGGATATATTTGATGTAGTCTTAGAGGGAATGATTTTGTGGTTGCATTGAAATGGCTGAAATGAAGCATTTCGGTTGTATACCAGCTGGTTTGCCACATTAGGTATGAAGATTTGGGGAGTCTTGTAAGTAGGTTTTAAATTCTGCCCGAGAAGCACACTGAATAGCCTTGGGAGAGAGGGACAAAAGGCTTGAAGTTGCTTCTTGCATCTCCCTGGTCTTTGTGGTACTTGGGCTACACTGAGTGGCATGTACCCATTCTGTCCTGGCAACCACATAGAAGAAAATGTATCTGCTGCTTAAACTCACCAACCGCCTGTTGTGTTTCCGGTGAAACGTGAATGAATGCTAAATAAGCATAAAGCTTATTTAATAAATAGTTAGCAGAGGAGCTACAGCCTTTAGACTGCTGAACATGACCTGCAGCATGTTGAAATCTGGCCTTCTTACCTCTAGCGTCATCCTTCCATTTTTTCATGAACAAATGATTTGATCTACTACATGGGGAAATAGGAAAAGAAAATTTCAACTTCCCTTTCTACTTGCAAACCTTTTCTTCCTAACAGAACATTATGTATTTAACATCTGGTTTTACTTTAACATTAAAAAAAATAATTAATCATCCTTTGTTAGGAGGCATTATTTATACGCAGTACTGCTCACCAGTGGGGAATATCCTCTGTCTTTGGAAACAGTAACACCAAACTCCTCTGTTAACCGCT
>NW_009646928.1:2281205-2300909 GCF_000708025.1 Charadrius vociferus | reverse complement strand
ATTCACTGTTTAAGCATGTAAGAATTTCAAGTTATATAAAAGTGGCTCTGTGGAGGTTTCAGTTGTCTCCAGTTTCACACCTAAGTGTGTGCAGGTGTAACGAGCTTGTTATTCCAGCTCTCAGCCCCGCAAGCTCTGACAGTCTGACTGGATTCCATCTGCCACACTTGCAAACACCAACGGGGCAAAAAACCCTTGTTTGTACCCATGTAATCCTGCTGTGGATTTCTGTAGGTGTACTTGAGAGAGGTTAAGATCTGTTGATCCTGAACAAGGAGCATCCAGAACCTTTTCCTCTGGAATTTGAACTGTTTTCCCTGAGCTTTCTCGATGCCGAACCTTTCTAATGTCTTTTCATTTTAATGCCTGTTGTTATATGATTTTACTTACTGATTGAACTACCATTCTCCTACTACACTACTAATAATATTAGCTGCTGAACCAAAGTTCTTTGTCATTAAGCCAGAGGTTGGCTGCCTTCTGGAACTGGCAGAGTTTCCATGAGATCTTTCAGTTTAGATGCAGTGTTCAGAAATGTCATGTGAGTGAGTTTGTTGTTGTTTTTTAACAGAGTATGCTTCTGCTGGCTCACTGTTTGATTACATTAATAGTAACAAAAGTGAAGAGATGGATATGGATCATATCATGACCTGGGCAACTGACATAGCTAAAGGTAAGCAAGACAACTGATGCATTACTATCCTGCACAGCCAGCAAAGTACACAGCTGGACATGCTTTCCCTATGAAGTCTGGAAAGCCTTCCTATAGTTCTTATTCAAATTGTAAAAAAAACCCAAACCAAACCAAAACAAAAACAGCAGAAAAAACATACCAAAAACCCCCAAACATAAAAAATGCAAACCCTATTCACTGTGCTTTTTAATGTGTTCCTTGGTTGTTATGAATCCAAAATAATTTCCGGAGTGAAAATGACTTCTACAAGCGAGTTTTACTTCTGGTTTGCCCCTAAGTCCCAAGAAGATAATTTTGCTGATGTAGAGTAATTATGAGGTAAAGTGCGTAATTATCTTTGTATTTGATTTGAATTGGGACATTTAAGGAAGCTAAGGGCTTATTCTCAGCAAACATACTGAAATTGTTCATGTAATAATGCAGAACAAGCTGTTTTGTCCTTTGAGTTCTCTGTGACCACAGTAAACTAAAACTAGTAACTAAACCTAGCAGGAGACAGCGACCGCAGTGTAAACTAATGAATGAACAGTAAATTCATATCTTGGCTTCCCTGTGTAGACAATACCTTAGAGAAAATAACTAAATGTGACATTAAAAAGCATTAACATACCCATCTAGATGCTCTGAGAGATATATGAGCTTTGTTTAGTGTTTTTTACTCAAAGTAGATTGTAGGAAGCTTCGCTTCTCTTGCAGCGTATCGATATGGCATACAGGTATGCCAGCTCATAATGAGGATGATTAGCGGGAACCAGAAAACATGACTGCTGATAGGTGATGACCACGCTCAGCCTGCCTAACTAGGTTGTTCCCCTGTTTTATGTAGGAATGCACTATTTACACATGGAAGCTCCAGTCAAAGTAATCCACAGGGATCTGAAGTCCAGGAACGGTAAAGTAGCAAAACACTGAAATGTTCTGTATTTACTGTTGCTTGTTAAGGTAGCATTTAAATCTGTACCTGAGCTTTGTGAATACGCAGAACTAACACCTTGGCTGTCATCAAGCTGCACTAGGAGTTCTTGAAGCACAGAAGAACCTGTTTCTTCCTCCCCGTCCTGAGCCTGTCTGAGCTTTGTTGCAGTCCCTGACATCATTTAGAGCACTGTGGAGGGCTCTTTCAAGTTGTATCTTGCTGACCATGGTTGTACCCATCTTGCCATCTGTCAGACATTGCCTGGACACTCCTTACTTCCTTTTTCTATTGGGAAAGGTTGAGTACCAGGAATGGCTGGCAGACACCAGACACAATAAACTGGATAAGGCCTATTATTTCTTATCTGAAAATCTTGTCTTTACTGTGGCCTGTTTTGAGGTTTAATAAACTGGATAAGGCCTATTATTTCTTTACTGTGGCCTGTTTTGAGGTTTGACAGTTATTCATGCTTTTGAGTAATATGCACTCAGTGTTGAGCTGCGCTGGTTAGTCTGTACTTGGCAGTTGATGAGCGCTTACGAAATTTGCTGAACATTGCCTTTTAACTGAAACTTGCACTATGAGTAGTGGGATAGGAGGGACACAAGTTTTAGTAATGCAAACAGGGAGATAATAGTCAAGAAAAGTCTAGATCTCATCTCAGTTGTAAGTTTTCTCCTTTTAATAATGGATCTTTCTGAGAGTTTCTTGTTAAGCCTAACTACATTGGGGAGAGTGGAGTTTATCTGTATTTTAGCTACAGTTGCATTGCTGTCTTTGAACTCAGTAAGGCCTGAAAGGTTTTGCATTTGTTCAGAGCCTTGCAGGTATTCAACAGATGTTCTCTAAAGCTTCTCAAAGAAACCAGGACAATCATTGCATGTATGCATGTTCAGGTTCTGGCTCACCGTACGATCATTTTTCTTGATAAAATGCAAAGTCTTTTTGCTGTGAAAATGTATTGTATTTATTTTTAATAACATTCTTGTAACATATTGCTTTTTCATTTTCAGTTGTTATAGCTGCTGATGGTGTGTTAAAGGTATGAACACTTCAATTATTTGTAGAGAGCCGCTGATACTTGAGTCAGTGTTTTGATGCCTAAGGAATGAGGTTGATACTCTAATATCTGTTTATTTTTTATTTCTTTTTTCCAGATCTGTGATTTTGGTGCCTCAAGGTTCCACTCCCATACAACGCACATGTCATTAGTGGGCACTTTTCCATGGATGGCCCCAGAAGTTATCCAAAGTCTCCCGGTGTCTGAAACGTGTGACACATACTCGTATGGAGTGGTGAGTGCCTCTCATTCCCTTACGGGTAGTAGCAGATCTCTAGTGTGACACTACTCGTGTGGTGCAAGAACAACAATTCTAAATAAGGACAGAAAAAATATCACACTTTATTTCAAGTCTGACCCATAATTTATAATTATGTGCTTGAAAATGATAGGAAAACAATGTCTTGCATGTTTAGTAAGATCTTTATCCGATTAGATTAGCAGCATGCCGGTGTGGGAAGTGCATGCTTTACCGCAAGTATTCAGTGTATGTCCAAAGGCTTACAGGAGCCACTGAACAGTCTGCATCGTGAATCTCTGCTTGTGTTTTTTAATGGAACAGAAGAGAAAAGGTTGTGTTGCAATAGGTGTGTAACAGGATGAACTCATTTGGATTCAACTTTCCATAAAATGGAGTGTCACTGATTTTTATATTAAAAAGCAAGCCTCTTCTCCATGCCTAATTCTTTAAAAGACCCTGCTGTCATTAGCTGTGAAAACAGAGACCGTACCTTTTGTGGAGGTAGAGTCTCCATCTAAAAATATAGCAAAGGCCGGCGTGGCTTTGCCCTTTTTCTGGAGGGGGAACAATCAGTTATAGTTCGTCAGAGTGTCAGGTTTACAGGTAATGAATTATTTCACTCTGTCCACAGTTAAACTCTAATTTGGTTTTGCTCTGCAATACAAAATAGGCTAGAAATAGCTAATTGTGTGTCTAGCCCCATAGCCTTTCTCTGACAGAGAGCAGTAACAGGTACTTTCGGGCAAAAGGAAAGGCAGTGGGGTTGTAGTTTCCACGTATATCTGTGTAGTAAGCATTTTTGGTTTTGAATTCAACAGTGGGTGGCAGAATGAGGAATTCTTTCAGTACCCGTCAAGTGTTGCCTCTTTCTCTTTGAGGGATGGGAGGAGATAGATGTGAGGGAGGCACTGTGGTTTTAAGCTAGCACCCATGGCAGTACACAGCTAAGCTGATGTCCCAGTGGAAGATAACTTGAACTTTTTGCCAAACAGTTGTTTATAGTGAAAATAATATATGAGATGATGTGGTGCCGCTTACAAATTAAAGGTTGAAGGTTTGCAAGGAGGGAGAGAAAGCCTATATTGGCAAACTCAAAATCCTTGCTTGCTTAACTGAATTAGGTCACAAACAGTAGGAGAACATAAGCTAACAAATGTAAATGTTAATGTAAACTGTTACTGGAAGCAATCACATATTATCCACCGAAGGGAAACATTCCCGTTTCAAAACAAAGCAAAAATATTAGAGGAGAAATTCCAAACATGGTCTTACAGGTCAAACTGCTCACATAGTCATCTTGGTGAGAGTTGACTTCAAGTAATGTTGTAGAAGTGGGAGAAGGTAAGAAATTGTTTAATACCTTAGCATACCAACTATTATCAGAGCCTAGTTTATTTTTAAATAAATGAAAAATAGTTTATTTTTCCTCATCCAAAAAGTAAAGCTCCTTTGACAGTTCTGTGCTTGGAGGTAAAAATCAACTACCCTCTGTATGAAAACAGATCAGTGTTGCTAGAACATTTTAATGTGGTTACGGGTACTACTTTAGTATGTCTAAGAATATTTGACCCACATTTTTTAATATTTTTTTTTTTGAACTAATGTGTCCTACTGTGGGTAGAAGCTTATGAATTCATAAGCACTTAGGAATGAATTCGTCTTTTTATAACTTCAGTCTTGGAACACCATCGTTTTCAGAGGAGATACAGGGGTAGAAATGAAGAATGGCAGTGGCCCAAGATATCTGTTGATGAAATTACTGACATAATGGGGTTATACCAGCAAGAAATTGTCCGAGTATAACACTGAAAGTTGGAATCTCCCTGTAATAAGTGTTAGACTATCAGAGAGTTAGCTAGAAGATTGAAAACAAAAAATCATAGAAAGGGTATTTTTGTCTCTTCAAATGATTATCATCTATAAAAACAAAATTTAAAGAATTCCTTTTCAAAGTGTAACAATTGCCAGCAGCTTTTGTGCTAGAGAGACAAATCTGCTTTTCTTCAGTTAAAGTCCTGTTAACAAAGAACAGAATCCTTTCAAATGTAAACTAGTAAGGTGCTAGGAATAGATATTCTGTTTGATTCTGTTTGCAATATTTGTCGTCTTCCCCATGGTTTTCTTTAATTTCTTTTATGCTATTTTTTTTTTCCTGACTGGCGTTTCTTTCTGCCATCCAGTCTGTGATTTAAAATATTCTGCTTAAGGTGTGTGAGAACTTTTTTCTGTGAAGCGTCAAAGTCTTTCTTCAGCCTTATAGGTCTGAGTTGCTCCTCAGCTGAAATGAATTTTTCTCTTTGTGAGCAGTTGCATACATGTTTATAGCTAAGGTTCAGATTAGTTTGTCCTGCTCTTCACGGATGGTTAAACAGGTCCGTATATTCTCTTTGAGATATATAGTAAATAATTTATAATACTGCCATGCAACGCTAAAGCAAAATGTTCCAGGAGACTTATTACAACACAAAGACAGATCTTGCACTTTCCTTCAGCCACACTGTGATTCTCTTTTCTAATCCATTTCCAAATCCATGCTCTAAACAACAGATACTAAGTGTTACAAGTGATCAACCCAGAAATTGACTCGCATGTCATTGTGTGTTTTGCTCAAAAATGATTCCTTGCTTCTTCTCTTCCAGATATGAAAGTGTATGTGGAATAACAATGTTCACTCTAAAAGCTGTTTTGAAATCAAAAAGATAACATGCTCAGAATATGCTGTTGTGGCAAAATTGTTTGTAGTGCACTGCAGTGTGGGTGTGTGTATATCAGTATAAATGTGTTTAGTCATAGAAAGCTTATGCGATGTAGCTGAATGATTTTTAACACAAAACCGAAAAAAGTAAACCCATTAATTGGCTGTTGGTAGCATAGAGACTGCCGTTAAATGTAGCAGCTGTTATGCTCCTAGCAATAATTCATACATTGCTTTTGCTATGAGAACATACGTTATTTATAGAGGGAACGTTGGCCAGCTCCAGGGGTGATCCCTTGTTCTTTTTGAAAAAAATTATGAGATCTTTAACTTCCACTTGGATCAATGCAGAGAAGACTGAGCTAATTTTCATGCCTAAGGGCAGTACCTCTAAAAGTGCAACACTTTGCTCATGCTGTACTTCTGCTAATTGTGGCTCCTGACCCTCATCTGTGAACACTTTCTTACCAAGAGAAAACACCTTTTTTTTTTTTTCCCCCAGAGAAGATGTTCAGAGTGTTTGCTTTTTCTCAAATTACTCATTTGGATGTTCCCTATCCTATATGGCACTTTGAATCTTTGTTGGCTTTGCCCTAGGGTGGGGATATGGGGGGTTTTGTTTTTTTTTTTCCCCGTTCGGTTGTTGTCACATAGTTGAGAGGATAAGAATTGAAATGCACAGCTGAGCTGACAGAAGTGTGTGAGCTTTTTCAGGAGACTATATAATTCTTATTCTCAGCTTCATGCGTAGGATGAACATTCCTACATTTGTCTCTCCTTTCTGTTTCTCTGTGTGCAGAGAAGAGCCCAACATTTTCAGAGGCCACAGCTTACAAACCACTACATTAAACAATCTTGCTTTGTTTTCCATCATTGTGTCTAGCTTGGCTGTTTCTCTGTGAGCACATGTTGTCCCTCATCACAGAGATGTGGCATGATCAGGAAAGCAGGTGATCCTCACCATCAGAGATGGGAGGGGAAGTGAACCATGTCAGTATCAATTAAATTACACCAGAAATGGAAAACAGATTGATTTCCATTTGAGGTGAGCTGGGGAGCCAGTTCTGAAAATGAACATAGTGTACATTGCAATAAAGAGGCCGGGGTAAGTCAGATTGAGGTGCCTTTTCTGCTGCTGAATGACCCCGGGGACAGGAAGAGACAAATAGGAATGCAGAAGGTACACATTTGCTGCTTTTTGAAAGCCTGATAATGCAGTCATTCACCTTAGCTGATGATTCAGGGTAGCTAATTCATGAGATGGGGTTGAAGCTCCTGTAAAACTGAAGATAGAGACATGTCGCCATCAGGAGTAAAGCCTTTGTCTACAGCATTGGCCAGAAAATGAAATTTACATTGTTGTTAGAACGTTTTCTAAACCTGTGTAAATAAATATAAGGATTTCTGATATCTCACTTTTGTATCTTTTACTTTCTTCTATTAATAAAAAATAAGGCATTAAGAAAAATTCTTCGTATTGTGTCAGATTGCTGTTTTTCTCCTGAACTATTTGCAATCATGAAGTGTTTTAAGCTAGCACTGTTGGCTGAGAAAGGCAGTGATCCCTACAAGCAGTGGAAATAAACACTAAAGGTGTCATGATAAAGGAATTCAGTGCAAAATGTTCTGCACAAACTTATGTGCATGAATGAAACTAGACAACCCTTACAATTTACAGTCTTCTGAAAGAAAGGTAGCAGAGCAGTAGAGTTTTCCTGCTCAAGGATCTTGGAGATATTTAACACCTATTTCATTATGTTCTTTACTTGGAAGATGTATTTAGATACTGCTCTATCTGATGTGCAAACTTGAGTTTCTTCTCAGTGGTATCCTGGTACAGCTGTACAGATGGGTTATTTCCACAAGGCTGCTCAACTGCATGTTTGATTTGGTCCAGGGGCTTTTGTTTACAACTGGCTGTTTTGTACACTGCTTTGTTGTCTGAAATACATGAAACTGCTAAATTATTTCCTTCTCTCACAGTTAAATTTCTTTCTCTACCAGTAGAGAGGTGATAATTGGAATTACAAATTGAGGTGCCTTTTTTTTTTTCCTTCTAAAAGGAATGAATTGACACAAACAGGAGGGTTGAATACTTCTATGATAGCTTTCCCCATATATTTCTTATTCTCAGGAAAACTGTCCTTTTACTTAGTTTTCCAAGATACCCTTACCTTTACTAATCAGGCTTCGGACTCAAGCAGAATTATTCAAATAGGTCTATTGATGGAGTACCCTGTTCACTTGATTAAAGGCCCAACTCTGCTTCAATGCATTTTTTCTGCTTGAGCAGCATCTGCCAATATTCTCTCATTTTCTTTCTAATTACCTTCATAGCTGGCCAGAATCCATTCAGAATGATGTAGCTGGAATAAACCTGGGTACTAACTCAAAAAGTGAGGATGTAGAGACTTGCATAAGGATCGTAATGCATTTGGTCAGACCCTATGTAAATGATGTCTTTTTTATCGATATGCTGGGTATATGAGCAGAAAAAAAAGTTTGTATGTAGATATTTGTAACAAGATACGTATATGAAGGTTCTGACTTAAAAAGTAAAAAAAAAGACACATACAAGTGAAGGTACACAGTGCCTTTTAATTTGGTTCAACTCCAATATGTAGTCCCAATGGCAGAAAAGCAAGTTGGATTCATTGACTTGAAGCCTGTTTGGTGATGCCAAACTCTTTTGTATAGAGTAGCTTAGATTCTTGGGTATTGCGTTACCAAAATGCTAAAAGCATGCAAAATTAGGAGATCTTTCGATATCTAAGGACAGTGCATCTATAAGATATAGAGGAGAACAGAGTAATTTTCTATATGCCCTATGCTGTTTAGTTTAACATAATCACATACTTGGAGATAAACAATTACAGTTTTGCTTGAAAAATTGCATTTCATATTTTCATAGGTATATCATAGGAGCAAAATAGCTTTTGGATCATATTCTGACTGCTGGGAAGCACTAGTTACAGTCATATAGAAATATTTTTTAAATGCAAAATGACTACAAAGCAAAGATGTGTCTAGTTGGGGCTGAGACAGAGAGGAGTTCATTGTCTTCCCAAGTCTCAACTGCCAAATGTGAACTTTATAGTGTACAAAGAAAGTAAAAAGCGTTTTCCATGGCTCTCACAAAACTGCAGGCATTAGACCCCACACAACCCAGTTTATCATCTGGGCTTTTCTGCAGAGGGAAAAAGCGGAAACGTTGAAATTAATTTAGTGAGATGATCTTGCACACAAACACTGGTCCAAGTACCTGCAGATGGAAACTGGTTGCCTGATAATTGGATACAGAATAGGGCTGTATCAAGGTTTAATAATGTATTTAAAATACAAAGTACAGAAATAAAAATTCTTTTCTTTTTTTCTGTTCCAGGTTCTCTGGGAGATGCTAACAAGGGAGGTCCCCTTTAAAGGCTTGGAAGGATTACAAGTAGCTTGGCTTGTAGTGGAAAAAAACGAGGTAAGACTACGTTTCTACATTCAGGTACATAGATCAGAAAACAGTATTGGGGTTTTGCAAAAGACTTTTTCATCTTCTTCAAATTGAAAGTAAGTTCACGCGTATGGAAAGATTAGCAGTAGGAGCTAACACAAAGGGTCAAAGTGATGTTATTCCTCATGAATGGACCCTTTACATCTAATTGTTGCAGCTTCACGTCGTGATGCTGTAGATCAAAAATTGTACAAGTACTGTACTAGTTTCTCAGTCTCAATTGTAAAACCTAGGGGTTTGTTCTTAGTGATGAAAGAAGCCATTGCGTCCAAGGTAGGGGAACAGTTTAACTCCATCTCCTGCGTTTAGGACATCTTTTTACTGGCCGGGAGTTGATATATCTGTAAGAGACCTTCAGCTACTTCAACTTAACTCTCCCAGCAGGAGTCACTATAGTACAAGAAACTGCCGCTTAGATGAAAATTTCAAAAATAAAAGAAGAAAAAATAGTTTTAAAAAAAGAGAGAAATTACAGTTTTGCCACCTACGTTCAACACTACATTGAAGATGAGCTCCTCACTGGTATCGGCAAGGCTGTGGCATAGCTGCAAGCCTCCTCATGCAGAGTCTTTCCATTTCAAAAGCACTTCAGTGGTGTAAACACCGTTTGTACAGTGTCCCCAGCCTCGCTTTTCTTCTTCTCACAAATTGAGGCTTTCAGTTAGTTGGACATGTGAGCGTATATCTGAACACATAGTCCCTTGATATCAAAGACAGTAACTACATTTAAAAAACATTTAAAGTTGTGACTGTACCACACACAGACAAGCATGGAAATCCTCCACAAAGATGAAACCTCCTCTATCTAGACACAGTGGAAGCTTGGGAAACATTACAATGGCGAGGCAGTGGCTGTACAATACAGATTCCTATTATTCTACATAAACTGTTTCTCAAAATGCTTCAGAGTTAGAGGAGTTAGGTTTCCTCCTCTTAGTTTAATATTTTTTGTTGGTGTTTTTTTTCCCCCTCTATTTTTTTTTTCTTCTCTTTGAGGACTAGATTAATTCCAGTGAGTGATAGTGTGATATACCAATCAGTTGGAAATTCTACACTAACAGTGTGGAGATTATGAATGTGGTCTTCTACCGTGTTTATCAGAGCAGAAGGCACAAAGAGACTCTCCTGCTGTAGGAAAAGCCTCATACATCACTTTGAAGGACTGAACCAAAAAGACTTCCTTACACCAACAGCATTTCTTTCCTGTGCCTACCACGTGCAGTTTTATGTAAGGGCTACAGTGTGGCACTGGGAATGTTGTAAAGAGATGTAGTCATACACTGAAAGATGTCAGAGGGTACAACACACATTTCTCTACAGTTTTCCAGAGCAAGGAACTGTGTAAAATACAGTATGAGCAAAATGTGGACATGATGACTATTTTACTCATGGCTGAAGAAACCTCAGGGGTGACATTTTCAGAGCCAGCTGTTTGTCTGCCAGGTACTGCTAGCCTGTTCCTACCATCTTCTTTGGAAGGGTGCCAGGGAGCTTAGAGGGCATTAACACTTGCTTACATGGTTTTTATTTTTTCTGGCCACGACTTAGGGAACATGCCCAGCATAAGCCTTGTAAAAGTCAGCTTGTGATACTTTCTTCATAGTTTCTGTGTCCCAAAGCAAGTGTGAGGGTCAGGTTCTGCTCTCAGTTCAATCTGTTGACATCAATGGGGTTGCATGGTTCCAGTTCACAACGGAATTGAATCACTGTTGAGCTAGTCCTTTATTTTTTGCACTGCAAGGCTCTTCTTAAAATCAGTGTGGGACTGAGGCCAAAGCATAATTGCATAGGGTGAAAAATCCCCCTTTGCAAAGCCTGAGCCCAACAAATGTGGATTTTAATGCTTCAGTATGGGTCTTTTTCAACTCTCTGCATAATTTCAGTGTTGTTTTTATTCTGGTAGAGTTTCTATATAATTACATATTTTTTTAATCCGGAAAAGAAAAACATGAGAGTTCAGATTATGCTAGGCATGATCTCATAATAAATTACCACTGAGAAACGTCATCTTTATTATAATATGACACTTTTGGAACCTGCTACCTCTATATTACATGACAGATAACATTCTGCACAAGTGAGACACATATAAATGGTGATTGCAACTGATTTTCCACCTCCTGGAACAGTGAGGGTTACAAGCAAATACTGTAGCAAGACTAGTCAGTGTATTTTTAGGCTAATGACTCAACCAGAGATCAAGCACCAGTACAGTTTGTTTATGCATTGTACAAATTTCTGTGTATTTCTTGCACAGAAAGCTTTGCACCTTAAGGTATTACATTATTTTAATAATCATACTCTTGCGGTGCCCTGGCTCTGTGTCTCATGTTTCCAGTTTTCATGGTGGTCAAATGCTTGTGCAGCAGAATTTGTTAACTCTTACTTTGGCTGCTGTGGCTTGTAAGGCTTTGCAGGTCACATTGCAGTAATATAATGGTACGATTTGACATAACTTGCTCTGCTTTGCTTCTGAAATGCCAAGAGTAGGACAGATCAAAGGGCCCTCTTGGCAGGTTGGTCTGAACAGGACTGTAATGCCTGGTTCTCACCTGTTACAGGACAGGGAACCTGTTTTCTGGCTTGACCCCTCTTGTATTTGGACCCATTTTCACTGAGGACTGGTTTTTATGTGCATATTTTTTTTAATTTAGTATGAAACATCTGAAGTCAGTTAACTGCCTTAGCGAGTGCAGAGGCATCTCCTTATATGTGTAATGTTGTTGGGATGCACGTTTAATCTCAACTGGAGAGCCTTCGGTGTCCAGCTGCATGTATACGGGAATGGATTTGCTTTTAGACTCCCCAGGGCGGGGGCAGAGTCTTTAAACTAAAAGTCCTCTAAGACTGACTGAGGGAATCTTTTCATGGTTTAAAACTCTCGGCAAAGAAACCAAATAAGCTTCAAACTAATTCTCTGTAGTTAGCCGTCCTGGCTATAACTAGCAACTCCTTGTCCTCAGTCATCAGGAAATATTTATATGAGTTCACTGTGCTCTGTGAGCGCTCTCTGAGATCTGCATGTCCTCATTAATCCTTCTGACCACGGGCTCATGAAATGCCTCTTGTGTCATGTAGAGCTTCACTTAACTCTTTTTAACTCGCTTAATGTAATCTATAGTTCAGCCATTTGTTGTATTAACAGTAGTATTGTACAGCTGGATCATCTGTGTGGGAGAAAGGAAGTAAGGAAGCTGTATGTTATACCTATGTTGACAAGCATCTTAGAATACCATGCATTAACCTCCACAAACTATTAGCATTAAAAGTTGTTTGCCTCGTTTTCACATCCTTGTCGCCAAGCTTTCTTAAGCAACTCCACTTGTGCATTTGTTCCATTCCTTCTTTATTGGTCTATTAATTAATTTGTACATCTTGCTAGTGTTAGTAATTTTGCTTTTTCTTTTTAATATGTCAATTCTTAGTTTTATATTGTGTTTAAAAGAAAGAAGACTGTGTTTTACTACTTTTAATTGCATTACTCTTATAGGAAATCTATTAGCAGCAGCTTAAAGGGAAATGCTTCCAATAACTGGTACATTCTCTCTCCTTTAGAGATTAACCATTCCAAGCAGTTGTCCCAGAAGTTTTGCAGAACTGATGCACCAATGTTGGGATGCTGATTCAAAGGTAATTTAATTTGGTTTTGATTTCTACACCACCACCCCCTGCCTTGTTTGGCATAGTGTGTTAGTGTTTCTCTGGGGGACAAGTCCCAGCTGACACCATTGCTGTATGCTAGTAGACACATTTCTTCACAAAGGCAGCGGAGGCTGTCTTTAATGTGTTTACATATTTATACCGAAATGTCTCTCTCTCCCTTTTAATCAAGAGTTACTATGCTACTAACTTACCTGTCTACTAAAGACAAAGCGTGTAAATAGGGTGAGACAGCAAGAATGTAGACGTTTTGGAGCAAGTTAAATTGTTCTTACCGGTTTTCTTTCAGTAGTTAATAGTTAATCTTTCGTGGATGTATGTGAGCATAAACAGAGGAAATGGATTCAAGTTATGTCAGGGGAGGTTTAGATTGGATATTAGGAAACATTTTTTCACTGAAAGGGTTATTAGACATTGGAATAGGCTGCCCAGGGAGGTAGTGGATTTGCCATCCCTGGAGGTGTTTAAAAAAAGGGTAGATGTGGTGCTTAAGGACATGGTTTAGTGGTGGTTTTGTCAGGGTAAGTTAATGATTGGACTTCATGATCTTAAAGGTCCCTTCCAACCTTAGCGATTCTATGATTCTATGATCACATGTGAAATAACTATTTCAGGGTCCAGCTTTGATGCCTTCCTTGCATTGAAAACACGTAAAGAATAGTTAATGCATAAAATGTGGGTAGGAATGGCAGCAGCACACTCTAAATTAACGTTAAACTTCCCTAATCTTTTCACTTAGGACTTTGAATGATGAGCTTTATAATTACTATGTTGTAATAATATAGTAATAGAAATACTGTAATATATTGTTTACCTGTGAGAACAGAGTAAAAGTACAAGTTAGAGCCAAACCATTGTCACTATTAATCTGCCCCTATGAGAATAAACTAAAAGGGAAATTAAAGAGAGTGTTTACTCAGTGAAAGGTTTTGTAGATTGTGGGAGTTACCTTCTTTAAATTGACCCCACTACCAACCTGTTGTACGTAAAACTGGTTGGAAAGAGCCTGTGGGCATACTGGCTTTAGTACCAAGCATTAGCATCCTTTTCCTTTGCCTATGAAGGTAGTTGAGAGAGGGAAGGATAGATAAGGAAAGGAAATTATGCTTTTTTTCTGAAGTCAAGACACCAGCAGGAACTTTGTTCCTTTAAACTCAGAAGAAAGCTAGCTAGTATTTCAGAGAGACTACAATTAATCCCAAGTGCTTAGGTGCTATGAAGCTAGAACTTACCACCAGAGAGCAGCTATGGAAGAGCAATACGAGAAAGGAGATTTCCCTTCCTGGTTTCCTGGGGTTTTTTTAA
Organism: Charadrius vociferus; assembly: GCF_000708025.1. Lineage (NCBI taxonomy): Eukaryota > Metazoa > Chordata > Aves > Charadriiformes > Charadriidae > Charadrius > Charadrius vociferus. Next base: position 2,286,836 of record NW_009646928.1, on the reverse strand, counting down.
GCAAGGAGATGGATCGGGAAGCCTGATATCCATCACTAGTGTGTGGTTTCCACATGAACACCGATTTAAATGCCATTGTGCTGTATCTCCCTCTTTATTCTCTCCACAGAAGGGAGGGGAGAAAAATGCTTTCAATCTACAAGTAGGCTGTTGTAAATTCTAGGTCAGTAATTACCGAAGAGCACTTTCCAGTGGTAACTATGTATCTTTAATAACTATGCCCAAGCATCAGCATGGCTACCAAATACCACAGAATAAGAATTATTGGACCTTCTTTTCTGTAATCACAGCGCATACTGGATCAGCTCGCTCTCTGCCTTTATGTAAGTGTCCAGAAGGCTGTTGTGTTTTTCAAGGAAAGGGAGGGATCTGCATGTTGTAAAAGAAGGATGCCCAGCCAGCAGGCTGAGTTCAGTCTGCACGAGCAATTCACCTGGGTTTGGGCTGATTCCTGGGAGTGTTGTTCCCAGAGGCATTTCTGATCTGTGCAAAGAGTGAATCTCAGGTTAAACGGTTTTTTCCGACAGTCTGCTCTTCGCTACTTTTTTCGTGCAGCTTGTCTTCTGTTAAGCAATTATAAATGCTTTGTTCACATGACTGAAATGGAGTAAGCTCTGGTCACAGTTTGGGCATGTGACTGACTTATTCAGTCACGTGTTGGGAAAGGATCGCTACTTACAGCTCTCAAAATGCCTTGATAAAAGGCTGTGTGGCCTGCATGAGCCAAAAGATGGAGCACGCTCCTCTGAAATACTGCTCTGTGTAACGTTCCCTTTTCGCCAGGATTAGCTTTAGAAAATCAGCTAGTCAATGCATGAACAAGTTACTGAAGGTCAAGTGGGGGTGAGCTTGAGGATGTCAGCTGCTCAAAAGCAATTGCTAATGTGCACGCTTTCAGCCCACAGAAAGCATGATGTATCTTTAGGTTGCTTACCCCTGAGAAAAGAGGGATGTGCATTTGCTGGGGGGCTAAGGAATACACTTGGAGAGCTGCTGCAGAGCAGCTGGAGTGCCAGGCACTGCTCACACTGTAACTTCCTCATGGGAATAGACAGCTATTAACTTTGCTTTGAATTCTCAAGAATTTCTTCATACATGGAGAAAAATGTCTGTAGCGCATTGCTCCACATGGTATTTGTAATGGTAGTCTTTATAAAGTTTAAAATGTGCTAGTTGAAACAAACAGTCCCTAGTGGGTTCAAAGCATTTTACTGAAATGTTAATTAGTAATTATTTTAAGTTAGTAATTATTAAAGAACAATATCTGCTTAAGAGACAATAAGTCTCTTAAATAACTACTTCCACATGTTAAAATCCCTACCAAACAAGCTACTTTTGCTTGAGTACTAGATAATTGTACAAATAAGGTTGCTCATCACTGATGCCTTTGTTTACTGGGGATACTTGCTTTTGAAACAGAGGTGAGTGGTTCTTTCTCATTTCATGCGTTCCTTCAGTTTATCCCCACTTTAACATCAAAGATATTTATAAATTGCTGGATATTTTAGTGGAAATCAGAAACCTGGGAACAGAGAAGCAGCAAGAAAGGAAAGGCGTATGGATTAAATATCCTGGTTTTATGCAGATCTGTTTAGTAAGAAATACAGAATGGAAGGAAATGGTGAAAACATTAACCAGAATTATTTCTAGAGGGGCATATATTTTAAAGATTTTTGTATGAGACATCACAGATATAAAGGGAAACAATTTTCAAAGGCGACTCATGCTTTGATATTTTAAGAATCTCTTATGAGGAATGACTTGAGATGCCTCAGTTTCTGGAAAGCGCTAGGCAGTCATCCACTGGAAGTAAGACTTTTTGCAAAAAAAAAAGCTTCTCAGCTTGGGCTCCCAGTTGCAACAATCACTTCTTGCGTGTTTTAACCGAGGCATCAGTCTACACTTACAGTACACTTATTAAATCTGAAATTATCCTTGTCTAGGGGTAAGAAACCAACAAAACCCACATAGCAGTGTAGGCTTCTGTCTTCATGTCAGCTTTGCCTCCAGGGAAAGCTGGTACCTGTGAATCTGGCAGGGTAGCTGGTGGCTGTTGAGAGAAATGGCACAGCCAGAGATGTACAAGCTTTGTCAGTACTGTGTGACTGTACATTTGCTCCAGCTCTAGTTGCGCAACTCAACAGCTCCTTTGCCTGTAGTGTAGGACCCAGAGAGTATGTGTTGCTGCTCCTCCCAAATCAGTCAGTGTTTTCACTCGCCCTTAGTAAAAGCCCAGTTCTCTGTCATTATCCCCACTCCGGTTACTCCGGGCAGGCCTGATAGCAGTGTTGGCTGTGCTCACTTAGTGTCAGCCCTGCCCTATACTTCCCAGTGTATCCCTGAGAAAGAAGGACCAAGCAAAACTCATGGAAGTGTTTTGGAAAAGAATCCCACATAGGCCATAAAATACTGTAATTAATGTAGCATGGGGATGTTTGCCCTTCATCTCTTCCTGAAAACAGAATTAGTTTAGTAAAGGCACATTACGCACCTGCCAGACCGTTGGACATTACGTAGCAGCAGCAGCAGTACCCTGGTGTATCGGTGGGGAGCCACGATCTCCTGTCTGGCAGCTTCCTCATCATTTGGGATGCTCTTGAATCCCCTCAACAGTTCACACCCACTGGGGTGGTTACAAGAGATGCAGCTGTAGCACCAAGAAGGGTGTGAGGGCTGTTGGAAGGTTCTCCTTCCCCAAAATTGCACCCCAATTGCATGTCCCGGTTGGTGCCAGTGATGAATTTTGTGCTCTGTACCCCCGTAGTGCGGCCCACTCCCTGGCCAGAGAGCTTTGTGCTCTTCCAGGGCATGTTCAGAGGGTCTGCTCAGCCGTGGCAGGTCCAGCAGCATCATGTGTGTAGGGGGACAACTGCTGCTTCTCTCAGCTTCCCCTGTAAATGCAGGAGGACCAGCTGGGCTTCCACATTGGGATTAGATCAACAAGTGCAAAGGATGTGCTGCTGGATAGGCACCCCCTGCCATGCCGCTCGGCGTGCCCAGGTTGCTGCTCCATGGACGCTGGGCTGGGGGCCAAACTGCAGAAGCAGATGGTGGCGGGGGCAAGTGCTGTTTGCTGCGAAGAAAATCTGCATACCTCATCCAACTGCCCGCTGCCTGAAATTGTGGAGATGGACCAAAAAATGATAGACAAAGCTTCCAGTTACAGCCGAATAGTGCAGCGTTACAGTATAAGCGAGCTTGTCTTTTTTTTGTTATGCATTTGACACTTTTTCATGCTGTTTGACATTTAAAATAAAGAAATTGTCTTTCTTTTATAATGTGGAAATCACTTGGATCTTCCTGGGAGAGACACCTCAGCATTGTTCCTAATTGTTTTTGTGCTCCCAAATTAAAATGCACGTTTTAATTGCGGCATCTGTAATTTTAGCAGAAATGGTATAATTACAGGCGCGATAGAGAGAGAATGTGCATCATCCCCTTATTATGTATCTACATTTTGTTTCAACCTTTTGTCTCAACCTTGTCTGGGGTCTGTCAAACAGACTAACAGAGTCAGCGCTCTTTCAAGAAACACATTTAACTGTGGCTTTTTCAGTTTTCAGTTATTATCCTACTTCATAGCTTCCTTTTGGGACTAAAGGGAAAGTAGAAAATACAGAGAAGTTTTTAACTGCAGTCTGTGACTGGTGAGCACAGTGGGTGCTGGATGGAGAGTCCAGGAACAGAAAGTTCAGTAAATGAGCCTAGGACAGAAGAGCACAGGCACCACTGCCATGAGCCCTGCTGCCAGGCGAGACATCCTCCACTAGCCTCAATCTTCCCTTCTTCCCTGACTGCTCCTGAGGTACCTAAGGGAGAGGTCTTTCTGGAAAGTCTGTCCTTCTCTGCAAGAGGGGAATTGCAGTTTTTGGTGGGCAGCTAAATAGCTTGTTCACACATTAAAGAGTTTGGGTTACTACCTGTAAAAGGCCATCAGTCTAATTACCAGTTGCTAATGGGTCCAGCCTTCTCTTTTTGGCAGTATTTTCCTTCTTAGCTTGAGGAAAACTATTCTTTAGAATTAAGAATCTTCATGGTTATTGATGCTACTAATGTTGTTTAACGCTCTTATTGAGTACCAAAAGGTTTTACTGGTAGATATGGGAGACTAAGCTAAGGCTTGAGTTCTGCTAGTTTACGTGACCCTTCCCAAACGGACCTTTTCTTCAATGGGAAGAACAAAAAAAACCTCACAAATTGACAGTGCTGTTGTAGGATGCTGTGTTCAGAAAGCAGCATCCCCATTTCTGTTGCTTGCAGTCTTCTAGTTGAAAAATTCCTGCAAATAATTTTACACACTAGTAGTTGTATATGAATGCAAATGCTGTATTTTGGTTTGGGTTTTTTTATTACTTTTTTTTTCGTCTTCAGAAAAGGCCATCTTTCAAGCAGATCATTTCAATCCTGGAATCCATGTCAAATGACAGCAACCTTCCAGACCAGTGTAACTCATTCCTGCATAACAAGGCAGAGTGGAGGTAAGTTTCCTTCTTCCCAAGATGAAATAATGTGGTCTTCCTTTGAAATGGTGTGAGTCCGTATTCTTGAGAAAGACATCAGGCTCCGATGATGTATTGGTAGAAAATATACGTGCTTGAGGTATTTTTAGAACATAACTTACCTTGTTGTTTTTCAGGAAGGCCCAGAATGTTGTGAAACTTGTATTAGGAGCCAATACACTTAGCTGTACCCTGTATTTATTATTACACTGGTTTAGGTATCATGGTATTTATGGTTTTGTGATTCACATCTTAAAACCAATTATGCGTTTTCAGTCAATAACGCGAGGGCAAAACAACTCACTTGGGTATACGTATGTTTGATGCAATTTTCATAGAAAGTGTATAAGCATATGTTTATACTTAAAAAAGATAAAAGGCATAAATTTTCAAATCATGCCCCCATTTGTCTTCACTTTGTATGTGTTCTGCCATTTTCTGTGCATTCTCTCCTTTATATTGCCTTTGTGTCCACGCATTCAGCGTACGCCCAGGCCAGCCCTCTTTCTGCGTAGTGCCCCGGCATTGCTTGAGCGTATGATTTCACCTTTTGCTGATTGTAATTTTTATTCATAAGCGATTATAAATGGAGATGAGATTTGAGAAAATTTTATTAATTCACACATTTTTACAGTAAAAATTTCAGCCTATTTTCTGTATGTGCCAAAACTTTTTTTTCAAAAAAATCCAACTGCCCCTGGAGCTTATTTGCGAGTTAGATTGCTGCTTCGCGGTACATCCTTCTGTTTGGAAAAGAAAATTGAAAACAGATCTGCACAGGCAGAAGGATTTTGAGCAGACGATCGTGCCTCAGTCTATATTAAGCAGCGCTGGCCCCGCTCCAGGGAAGCTGGGAGCAGAGATAGGAAAAGATTCCCGGCCTGCGCTCGGCGAGGGAATCGAAGGAAAACTTGGAGCCGGGGCGGGGGGGACACATAGAAACGAGGCTCATCTCAAAACCAGCATGCTGAATTTCATGTGCGGACTTCCAAGGAAAATCAAGACGTATAGTTTTAATCGGGCGAGTGGAAAAAGTGAGGTGGCGGTGGGAGGCTCACCCCCGGCCCCCCCGCTCCCGGTCACATGGAGAGATTATAAATAACCCTTCCCGGAGCCGGGACCGCTCCTGCCC
>NW_009646928.1:2280029-2281025 GCF_000708025.1 Charadrius vociferus | reverse complement strand
CCCCCCCCCATCCATATTGGGACAAATGTCAGGTATTTAAAGTATAAAAACACATTTCTTGGCCACCATTATTTACTCAGACTCTGGACATCATACTGTGGTTTTGGTAGCAGACAGAATACAAAGAGGGTTGGAAGAAAAATATGCCCCCAGTGAGGGGTTTCTTATCCACTCCTGTATAGTAACAACTTTTATTTAAAAGATTAGCAAGTACTCAAATTCCTTTAAGAAAAGCAAATAACTACTTAAATCTTGCCAATATAGCAGAGTAAAAGCTGTGCCAGTTGACATGTGATAACATTAAGCTTCTGTTCTTTTACTAAATTGATTCATTTCTTGCAAGGAGTGTGACTCAGGTAGCCCAAGTATTTCTTGCAAATTCTATTTTGATGCACCTAAACTACTCAGATGAGGAATGGCTAACAAGGTGTTAGTGAAAAGCCATGTAGAAACAGAAAGTTCTGTGGCATTGTCAAGTCATGGGAAAACTTCTTACCGTGGAGATTTGTGTTAGGGGTAAATTTGGCATTATTTTTGGAAGAATGAATACCTTGGAGACAAGGAACTATGACAGAGAAAATACAAATGCATGATGGAGCATGCTTTGCCTGAAAGGAAAGATGATTTCTGAATTAAGTCGAACTGAAACACAAAGTGCAGAAAGAACGCAAGTCGTGTGGGGACTTGCTCAGAAGCTGGGTAAGAGGGGCACTGTCTTACCTGAATTCTGGTAACGGCTGCCTTCCCTGATGTGAAAGCCATGTCTATATGGAGACAGGCATGGAGGTTAAGCCAAATTAACAGGAAGTATGCAAAAAATATGCAAGCTAAAGTAGATGAAAGACTTGTATGCATAAAGTGATCCCAAGGGATAAACTAAAACAGACTAAGACCATTTCTGAGAGCAGTTGCACAGAAGCGTAACGTTTTATCTTCTGCGCTGAAAAATCTTTGCCTTTACTTGTTGCTTTTTTTTAATTATTTTTTTTTTATCAC
>NW_009646928.1:2228837-2279970 GCF_000708025.1 Charadrius vociferus | reverse complement strand
CGTGAAATAGGGAATTTTAATGAAGCCTGGCTATCAGAGCCCTGGAGAAGAGTGAGCTTGGGAAAAGCGAAGGTTATGCTTGTTCTTTGAGGGACCTCCAAATTAGTGACCCCGATACTGCACTTTCACAGGGATACTGCTCTTATCAAAGCTCAGACAAGCTGGATTACATTTTTTTTCTTAAGAAAAGGCAATGTGAGGTTCTTTTTGTATAGAGGCGTGCAAAAAATGCATCTGTACCAGTGAGTAACCAGTCTCCAACCTCTAACTGGCTGGTGTGAAAACTGAGAGTGGGCTGAGTCTATGCATGAATAAAGATAAATGACAGAGGTGATAAGACAAATGACACTTTGACCTATCTTTAATGTGGTCTTATTTGCAATATTTACTAGCCTTGATGTTTATATCAATAATGCATTTTAATCTGCCTGTTCTGCCCTTTCCTTGAAGTAATTCAGTATTTTATTTCCTAACTGTTCTACCCTTCACATTTTTATTATTTAATTGAATAGGGGCACTGTCTTATGACTAAGTTGCACAGGTCTGCCTTATGTTTAAGTTCATATTCTGTGATCTCTTTGGAGCTCTTTCTCAAGTCACTTTTATTACAGTAGGAAAAAATTACTATTGAAGTAATGATGTTCCAATTCAGTGAGACATCACATTTGTCTGCATTTAGTCATATATACTAACGGCATTACTTCTTCCACCCTCTTCCCACAAGCGACTGTTCTAATGATTAAAATAGTCTATTAGTGATACTTATATTAGTGGATCAGTAGCAATTCAAGACATACAAACGAATGCCAGTCATTGTTTTTAATCTGCGACTGTTTATCATTATTGTTTTGAATAATACAGTATACATTCCTCAGTGCCACAGAATGAGATTATTCTAGAAAAGCCAGTATGCTCAGACTGCAGAACTACAGAAGCAAACAAATCCACATGCCCTACCATGTATAATGTTTCAAGCTGCTTCATTTATGAAGTAAGACTCATTAACTGGGCAATGTACGGTAGCTTTCTCTTTAATTACACAGTTTTATTATACGGTGGAATTATTTTTCAGAATGCAACTGTTTTTGCAGACTGACCTTTTATTATAAGAGAAGTTTCTGTCTAATGAAGAGAGGTAATTGCCACACAAAATAGACTTTTGATGTATAGGAAGCTATTGTTACCAGGACTTTCATAGTGCAGAACGTTATTTGAAAGAGAACCTTAATTTACATATTTTAAAAATTAGAGTTGCATATTAGTAGCAGTGATGTTGAGAGACAAACTAAGAAAAGTAGCACTTGCGACTATCCTCTCCCACAGTAGATTGCATAGTATACGTTGCACCTGACAGAAGGGATTTATGACAGGGAGATGTATGTTTGGAGTCACTTTCTGACCTTCTATGCAGAGCTTTTTAGTTTTGTTCCTTTATTAGGATGGATATTTTTTTTCTTTATTAAGATCTGTGACCACTTTCCACCCAGCAGTGTGATCAGCCCTGACCTTTGCATGCCTAAATATGAGAGAGAATTTTGCTTGAAATCTGAGGCATAATAATTGTGAGGGGGCATTTGTTCTGACCACCACATTGAACAGCTCACTCAGCAGGATTTAAGTGTGCTAAATGCCCTTGCCCCAGGTGGCTGATTTTTGCAGTAGAATTAAGCGTGATGGTAGAGTTTGCTAGTTCTCCCAGCTCTGAATCCTTTCACTGTACTTTGTAAGCATTACTCTCTGACTGAGATGTCTTATTAAAAGAAGAAATCTGTAAGATTTGGAATATTTAAATGATTTAATTTGCCTAAATAGGCTATGTGGCTATGCATTTTCCAACATTGAGAGCCTGAACTCCTTTAGGATGATACTGGAGAAGAGCTTAATCGTGCCACGTTAGGACAGGAGATTTACAGAAAGAAATACACCACCACCACCACCACCCCCACACTAGCTTTGTTAGTCCTTTTATTTTCTTTTTGAAAACACAAGAAGGAGCAAATTTTGTTTGCAGTGTGTTTATGTCGGGGAAAAAGTTGTGAAAGTTTGAGTAGAAGATTTGGCATTGCAGAGTATGAATAGCCATCTTCAGAGCTCTCTTTAGGATCTCCGTCTCCTAAGGAGTGCGCTCTCTCTAGGAGGAAGATGAAGGGCTGTGGCTGACTATTCCCACAATGTGAATAGGAAATGGTTGGAGTACTGGTCAGGCCGCAGGTGGCAGGCAGTACACAGTCTCCCAAACAGTCATAGAAATGATTTGTTAAATGCAAATACAGCCTGCGATACAAATTGGAGGGTTTTCTGTGGTTATCCCACAAGCAAAAAATGTGGCTGAATTTAGTGCCAGAATTATTTTTCTGTACTTTCTAGTATTCACCCATGCATTTGTAGCACAAAACTTCTTAAGCTTTTTTCCAAGAGCAGTTCAGTTCATGTGTTTAAAAGATACTGTCCATCAGAAAGCATGTCAAAGGAAACTACTTTGTTAAGGGATGAGGTACATGCAATGCAAGCCAATAAGGACGGTATCTGAGGCTGCTTGGAGTACTGCCTTCACTTCCTGCCTTTCTTATTATTCATGCCTTTGCATGTATGGTGAGAAGCAGAGTAAAGTACACCAAATCCTCTTATTAACTGTCCCTAAATTGAGAAGCTTGTATTTGTAACCATTTGGAGGGTTGAGTCATATCATGCTTTATGTTCTTGCTCTTATATCTTCACCTGGAGAAACAGGAAGGTAAGAGGGAAGAACAGCCCAGTGCTCCTTCTGTGTATTTTGAGTATAATTCCAAATATTATTTGTAGCCAAGTTATAAACCCAAGCAAATGGGCTTCTTAGACTGCCTGAGTTGTGTTGCTAATGATTGACCCACTCTTAATTGACCAATTCTAATGCAGTTTCTTTATGGGTAAGATCGTATTTCATGATGTTGCGAGAAAGATGTCATTTTAGTTTTTAAAATGTTATTATATGGCATTTTACTCTTTTAAATGTTGTTTTTCTTCAACTGAAGGTATTATGGTTATTCTCAAGTATAAATATTGCCAGTTGTTTCAAAAGCTCTGAAAGGCTTTGCATTTTGGTAATTAAATGAACTGCTTGAGTTAGTATTGTACTTTTCAGCCTTTCACATTTAATTAACATTCAAGTGGGAATTATGAACAATCTGTATCTGTCAGGAAAAGACAAGACGTAACAAATTGTCTCTGTGCAGATGTGAAATTGAGGCAACCTTAGAGAGACTAAAGAAACTGGAGCGTGATCTGAGCTTTAAAGAGCAGGAACTAAAGGAACGGGAGCGACGTTTGAGGATGTGGGAGCAGAAGCTAACCGAACAATCCAATACTCCTGTAAGTAGACAATAATTCAACCTTTCATCTTTCTTCAGAAAGTATTTGGAGCTTTGTCTGTGTAAATCTAAAGACACAACAAGGAAGTAGTGCCCCTTTTCTTTAGTTGTTCCTTTGGGCCAATTAAAGTCTATTCTATTACATCATGGCAAATAACTATATTGTTTTTTAAAAATTTCATCTAATACATTAGATATCCAATATTGCTGATAGTTCATATTGTGCCATGGACACTTAAGTAGTTTCACATTGGTTTAATTACAGTTCTCAGTTTTAAAGGTTGATTGCATGCAATAAATTCATTTTTCACCTAGAAAGCTGTTGACTTTAATGGATGCAGGATTTGGTCCTAAATGTAAGAATCACTTGTTTCTTGCAGAAGGCAGCTTGAGAAACCTATGTAGATTTTTTTATTCTGTTCTTTTTCTTTGAGAAGAAGCAAATTGCCATCCTGTGGAAAAGGGGGTCAAAATTTGAAGTGTTAATTTAGGGCTTTGTTCATAATTATAGTTAACATACTTGTGCTGACCAGTTATTAGCTTTTAGGATTGCCACATTTCTATTAATAAATTGAACAAAAAAACTTCTTTGGATTCTCTTGAATTTGTTAACAAAATGTGATGCTCTTGACTACTGATTGGCAGAGGGAGGACCACAGGGTTAGTGCGTGGCAAGACATATTACAACAGAATTCTTGTTAAGAAAAATACTACATTACTTACTTGTGTTTAAAGCACTAGCCAAAACAAATACCAAATTGAGATTGCAGTAGCATATGATTTTCTTACGCACAATTTTATGCTACTTACAACCTTGATTCCAGCCATGCCCATTTATGTACAACTGGTTTTTAAGGCTTAGCTTATTGCTATTGTTTGAATTAAGTTGCATTCATGTTCCAGCTGTGAACATGCAGTAATGAAATCACGAAGAATGAATGTTTTCCTATGTGCAGATACTGTATGTTCTCAGTAGATATCTGTATGCCTGCTTTAACGCTTGCAAACTTCCAGTAACTGAGCTATGGGCCATCATCTGTCCTGAGCACAGCATGAGACACAGCCTTAATGAGCAAATCTTTTCACGAGCAAGACCCTAGGGTTTTTTATGCTGTACTTGCTTATGACTTCTACTTTTCACTTAGAGCTGGCGTTGCTGGAAGAATAAAGCATTGTGCTAAGGCCTATTGTGCTAAGCATGAACTGTCTTTCTGCATAACATTAACCTAACTCTCCTATTGCATTTAAATGCAATTTCTTCTAATAGGGAAATATAGATTTGTTTTTTCCATAGATCTTTAGTAAACTGTTACACAGAACGGCTTTAGAAAGCGCCCTTTTGTTGGAAAAAAATGACATACAGGCAAAAATTGGCTTGTTCAAGAAGGATTGTTTTTTTCATAGCAAGTGAAGTTCTACAAGGTACTGGTTACGAATATAACTATGTTTTAAATTCAGAGCTGTAAACCATTTGCAAAATATCCCTGGGCGTTCTGTTTGCAAGCTCTAATCCTCAGAGTCAAGTGTCTCCCTCCCTCCAGTGGTTCAGGGTATGTCTGCTCAGCAGTGTCAAACTGGAGGATTGCAACTGGGAAGTGCACTGCTCGATTTTAAGCTACCTTGGCTGTAAAAACGGTGTCAAATAGATGGCAACCAGACCTAATAACACAGCTTAGGCTGCCCACTAGGCTTATACCTGGTTGTTAACCAACACTGGGCCTTGTTGTGTCTTAGCTGGTACTGCCATCCCTGCTCTATGCTCTGCAGTCGGTTCCTCGTTTTGCTCTGCAGCAAAGACCAGAGGCCGGCAGATACTATTAAAGTGGTGTGCAGGAGGAGAAACTCAAACCAAGTGAAAGGATAACAGGGAAGCTGTCTCTGACACTTGTTTCTCCAGTGTTGTAGGGTTGGTAGAAGCTTCATCCTGCATGGTAGGTAGCTATGAGTGGCAGGCTGCTCCTACTCCAAAGAATAAAGTGTAGCTTTACACACATCGGTATGAGACAAGGATGAGGCCAATCTTCAGAAACACTTCTATGAATGTAGTGTTTCTCTGTGCTCTTGTTTTGACCCTGTTGCTGCTGTGTCTTATACAACAGACACCTTTGAGTCTAATCTCTGCAAATTCCCTTTGTGCGGATCTCCAAGAGCGTCTTGCACAAGGGAATCTGGAGCCTTTTGGAGGAGTAAAATATATCCACAGCTGTAGTGAAATGGGACACTTTTGAAAGAGGACCTGACTTTAAGAAGGGAGTGTTTGTAGCTAAGCTGAAGCTCATATTTAGAGGAAGACAGTGAGCAAGACATGAAATCCAGATATTTATCTGTGGTGCCATGCACCTGCAGGTCGTCATTTAAGAAGAACAGTGGCTTGTACACAGGTTGGGGATCCCAGCCATCTGTAGAAATCTCTTCATGGTTGTTGGCGCATGCAATGCAACACCAAAGGCAGGTGCTGTCACAAAGGTTCTGTCCTAAGTTCTCCAGATAATGAGATCGCAACATATGTAGGAAGTAAGGCGATTATAACTCACAAAATGAGCCACAGTTATGGCCTATTTGCAGCTTACCCACTGCCAGGCATTGCACAAACACTGACCCAGAAACATGTTTTAGGGGAAAGCTGTTTTGCAGTTTTGATGATTTTTTTTTTTTTTTGGTAGGGAATTCTTCCCATATGTCAGGGGATGCTTGTCCATGCATCTGAAGTGACTAAACTCCAGTAGCTGATGGAAGACCTGCCTGGCACTGAATCATGTGCGGGGCGTCTCGTTTCTGTGACAAAATCCTTCTCTTTATAAGTAGGAGCTTTTGGTGCCCTTGATCGGACTAGCACTCTGGTGATGGTGTAACTGTTTTTTCCTGTACAGCCAGATGTACAGAAGCTTAGCTTCAGGTTCTTCTGTCACTTCACAACTGGACACACGAAGAGTATTTAGGGCACCCCATCTCCCGAACTAGTCTAATTTTAATTTTGTTCCTTAAACCATGGTAACTAACTTTTGTTAACAACAACACAAGTAGAAAACCTATGTAAGTAGGGAAAACTCAAGAGGAACAAAAAGACAGATATTGTCCTTTTTAATGACAGCCAATTTGTCAATGGAAGTGGCTTTGCCAAGAAATGGGCACTCTTTGAGCAGCCTAGCCACTAAGCCTCCTGTGTTACAGACCTGGGCATCACTATAATCACCCCTATAACCTGTTGTGACCAACTGCCGTTGACTCGTCAGCCAGTATTCTGATTAGGTTGAAAAAGATGTGGAAAACCATGAACTTTGGGCAGGTAGTTCTGCAAACAGCTTTGGAAAGAAAAGCCAGTTCACATGTCCACATGTAGCTCCTATGCTGTTGCTTTAGTAGGTATTTTAATTTGGGATGAAACTCCTGAGTTTTTACTCCCTGTGGAGAACAGGCAAGCGTGTCACAGAGGTTACTAGCCCAGCCACTCTGAAGAAGCATTAATCATTATTTAGCTGGGGAGGGCACATTTCATTTGTTATTACAAACAGACTGGGTCAAGAAAACGGCGGTGTCTGTAGGTGAAGATTACATCAGTAGGGATTTAATATGATGTACAACCAAATGGCAGATATCTATTGATATCACCAAAAAAAAAAAGGAAAAAGAAAAAGAAAAGGCAGGCAAGCTGAAGAAGCTGACCAGCCGACCAAACAGCCCCTCTTCCCCTGCCTGCTCCTCCCTGGGACAGCTTCCTGAAGCAAGCTGCTGGTGCGGGCTGGAGGCCAGTTCCTGTGTCCTTTACACTGGTGAGAGGCTCGTTTCTGATTGCGGCTGTCGCAGGGTTACCCCTTCCTCTCCTTTTGAGCGTACGCTCAAAACCAGTCTTTGCACAAATAATACTGCTGCTGTTGTTTCTGATATTTAGAGGGCTGCTACTTCTGCACCAAACTTTGGGAGCTTGTTTGGGTTCTCTGATCTTAATGTGATTTATTCTTCAATCCTGAAAGGTTCAATTAAGCAACTCATTCAAACTTCTGTTGTAGCCGCATTGCCGTGGGCGCCAGTCCACCTGACTGGGGAATGTCACATTCTGTTTTACACTGTACAAAATGAAGGATTGAAGAGTTCGAACCTTCTTTTGTCATGAAAGCTCTGCTACCTGTGGTTCTTGCCTATGCGACTCAGTGATTTTGCACTTTTGTTTGAGAACAATGACCCCAGAATGAAGCTGTCTGGTTAAATGAATTCTCTGTGTTTAGATTCACTAATCGTTGTGCTTTCTGTTGATTGCCAACTAATCTGGTGGTGTCTTTTCCCTCGATTTTTAAATTGGTTCTAACTTTCACTTTTGCTCTGTCCTTTCCTCCTTTGAATAGTTTCTCTTACCTCTTGCTGCAAGAATGTCTGAGGAGTCTTACTTTGAATCTAAAACAGAGGAGTCAAACAGTGCAGAGATGTCATGTCAGATCACAGCAACAAGTAACGGGGAGGTAGCTGGCATGAACCAAAGTCTGAAGGCCTTGATGATGACGGGCTTTGGGGATATCTTCTCTCTGAACCAAGCAGGATCTGTCCTGCATTCTGGAATGCAGATAAACATGCAAGCCAAAAAGAATTCTTCTAAAACCACCTCTATGAGAAAAGGAAAGAAAATCAACATGGCTTTGGGTTTCAGTGAATTCGACTGGTCAGATGACGATGATGATGATTATTTTGATGACACAGATGATAGCAGCGAATGAAATCAATTATAGAATTAACCCTGAAATCGGTTTTAGCAAAGCAAAACAATAAAGTTTTAGAACAAGAATCCTGTCAGTTTGGTCTGTTTAAATCCTGTAAAAGAAAAGAAAAAAAAAAAAAAGAGACGTTTTCCAGGCTGAGCATGTTTGTGTGTAGAAAGACATGTTGTTTTTGTTTAGATTGTGCTGACTTATTTCTGCTTTGATGAAATTTGGAACTAAACTTCCCAAACTAATTGAGATTATTATTTTAAGAACCGTGATTATATCTATAATTCTTGATGCCTGATTACAGAAACTATGGCTTGATAAACCTAAGATCTGAAAACATTGGGGGAAACTTCAATGCCTTTAATGCCATTAATGTATTTCAAATTTTTCTTTTGTGTTTTTTGTAATTTCACTTACCCCTTTAATTGTCAATCATATGAATATACTTGTACTTCCAGATTTGCTATTCTCTACAATCCATTCTTTTTTGCTGTTGCAGTGAAGGGGTTTGCTGTGTTTCTAATTTAAAGCCTTTTTCAAGGCGGCATTGTGGGAAGTCACAAATAGGTTTCTAGGAAGAGAGCAGCTTGGTTGAGGGGAAGAGAGGGGTTAGCTAAATACACAGTTTAAAAATTAAATAGCAGCAGAATCCAGATAAACCCTGTTAGTAGATGATTTTTTTTTTCCTCTCACGTGTATGTGCATGTGTATATAATTCATTCTAGCAAAGCAAACTGCAATCAGACCTCTGCATCTATTATCAGATATTGTGATCTAGAAGCTAATTTTCAGTTATGTTGATGTAAATCCAGGAAGCCTTATTAAATTTGATGGACTTATTCTTGTACCTGAGAGTAAAAATCGGTGTTAGTAAATTTTGATTGGGTTGCATCTCCTAAACCGGGTGTGTTACCCTTATGAAAGGACAAAGAGAAGCCACAAGGACATTTCAGCTTGGGCCCTACTACTGTGGCTTATGTGAAATTCTCCGTGATGGTGGTAACGTGAGGAATATTTACTAGTCTCCATGTACCTGTTTTTTGCAGCTAAATCACTTTTAAAGTATTGCCACTGCTGTTACGACTTACCATAAAACTCAGTGTGTAACAATCTGCTGCAATAATTGCCTGCCAGGCACTTATGTTGAGAGCAGCGAGGACGTTTCTCCTGATGACCCCTTTAGTGGTGATGCAGAAGGAGGGAGGGAAACCGGTGCTAACACAAATGCAGGTTAGAAAGGAAGATGATGTAAAATATTTGCCCAAGGAAGAAGGGCAGCATTTCAAAAGAAAAACGTTACTGTCTAGTTCAGCGGTAGTGGGAATAAGCCATCAAAATTCCATTCTCAATTACTGGAGGGGTTTCTTTTATGAAAACTTCTGTTTTTGAGTGGCTTCTTTAATTATAGGCTTGCCTGTTACACAGCTCTAACCTACATATTGTGGTGAGTGTTTTTGTAGATAGCTTAGAGAAAAATGGATACATAAGATAACAGCAGGCCTGAAATCATTACGTGTTCGCTCAAGAAAAGAGAAAGTTCTTTGAAGGAGTTTTTCTAGAGTGAGGAGTGGGCACCTCTTTGGGCTGTGAGAGAGAATTGTTTTATCCTTAAGCATCAGCACTTCACTCAGTTTGCACAGGGTTAGACCTTCCAAGATGCTTAATTTCTGTAGGATGTGGTTCCACATTCCAACTTCTTCCTAACAGATGCAAATCCATTGGCTTGAAGTTAACCCTTTTGTATCAGGAAGCTTTTCTCATGACAAAATTGTAATTTAAATGATGTAATAAGTTTATGGAGTATCCCAAGGAGAAACTTGCTCCTTGTACCTTCGGCACAGGTAGGGATGGCTTCTTAGGTCCATCAAAGCAACTTGATTTTAGGGAGAAAAAGGGACATTGAAGGGCAAATAATTAAATGGAAATAAGAGCAAATAGGCTGTTTCCAGTGCAGATTTGCACTATTTTAGTAAGTCTACGTCTGCTAACACCCACAGCAATGATACTATTTTTGTAACTGCCACTTTGCACCCAGGAAAACTTGATGGATTTGTGTAATCTAATTTTGTGTAATCTAATACGTGCACTTTAGATCTTAAGATGTGTGTCATTGTGCATAAATTACTGTACCACATAAGCAGTGTAGAGTTGTACAGCTTTAACTGAAAATGAAATTTGGTTCAGTATATTTAGTATTCAAAAAAAACCCAAAAATATGTCCCTAACATTGATGTTTTGCACTTTTTTAGCATCTGACAATCTCGGAGCATTTCATGCACATTTGTATTTGCAGGGATTTAAACTCAATTTGTAAATGTACTCCTTTATCTTTACAGAAGTAAAAATAATTCTGAAGTGGTATGACACAGGGTTTCGTAGTTGCGAAATCACAAGATTTAAGTCTGTCTTCCAGGTTTTGTGCTTACCCAGGCGTGTAACTTATTTCAGCAAAATATCATCAGAATTTTGTAGCATGCTCATAGGAACTTCAGCTATATACTTAGTTCCAGTATTTTTTAGTGAAACAAACACCAATTTATTTTTCCCTTTTCTGTCCCCATATATTATTTGTCAAAGCTAATTAAGCTATATTAAGGAAAAAGGTAAACTGTTGTAAAACTTACCTGTGTGTTCAAGGTAGCAAAGGTCTCTGAATTGTAGAGAAAGTGATAACATGACAAACTCTTCTGGTGCAGTTCCCTTGAGACAGTGTTATACTTAGGATATTAGCTATGCTTATTAAAAAAAAAAATGGTATTGATTGCGTTTTTACTTTCCTGTGATGACTTTCATACCAAATGTCTCCAGTTCACAAGCCAAAAATCATATGTGAGAATCAAGCTGTGTTGTTTCTGCCTCTGATATGCTTCTCACTAGATAAAGGTTTTGAAAGTGGCTCTGGTGGGCAGGTATGTTGGTTGGAGGAGGTCAGAGTCTTTCATCTTCCACACCTGATTTTGCTCTGCAGTGCAACTCAGTCTGTCTTCTACCTGTATCGTCACCAGGGTATCTAGATCTCCACAACAATCCACAGCCACACAGTGTGTCAGCTTATGAAGGCATTAACCAAACCCAGTGTGTTTCTGTGTTTCTCTGGCTGCTCTGGGCCGTGGGCAAAGCCACCAAAAGCCTTCCCATGCCTCGTACACCTCTCAGCACACAAGTCCCCACCAGGCCTTTTGGGATCCCAATTTTCTCTACTTTCCATAATGCCCTGCAGTAAAATTATATTGCTGCATTTGACAGAGGGGAAAGGTAAGAACCAGGCCTGAACTTCGCATTTTTACCAGGCTGTTGTATTGCCAGCATAGATGCGGATGGGTAAATGGCCCGAGAGAAGAATGGTGAGGATCGGCTTTTGGCTTGCTTAAAGATTATAGCATGAGCTGGGACCAAGACAGGATGGCCAATTCCATTTCTTTTCCTTTGGCAGTGGAGAAAAAATGGAGAGTGGAATTAATGGAGTAAAACTTTTGATCTAGTCATTTTTGTGATGATCACACCACTAATTCCTGGGAGTAGCAAGCGTCCTAAGGTGCGGTGTGTAGGTGTGCTGCAGCCCCAGCCAAGTTGCGTGCTGCCTGATGTGGAGTTTGTCTCCTCTAGGTGGGAAAGGCTTCCAGGAGTTGAGGTCTGGAGCAGCTTCTTGTTACAATCATGTTCTTGACTTGTCATTTGTTTATCGTTCCAGGGGTTTTGTTAGATGTTGGTTCACTTTCCTTCTGGGTTTTAAAGTGGTTATTCTGAGTTAAGTATTTGATGCAGTAATGATTTATATTGCTCTCAGCAGTAGCAGTAAATCCATAGTGTGCATGTAGCTGTTACGCATTCAGCAGCGTTACTGTGTGTCTTTAGTACTGTAGTTCCTTTTTCTGTAATCAGGCAGCTTTTACAGGTTTTTAATAAGACCTCTAACTTGACAGAGGTTTTAACTACAGTCCTAGGTAGAACATTCAGGTAGAAAAATAAGTTTCATTTAGTAATTTTCACAGCCCTTAAAATGCACTGGTAGGAATCTGGAGGAGAGACCTTTCCCTTTTCCCCCAGACTTCGACTTAGTGTACACTGTAAAATCTGCACAGAGATTTCTGATGTGTGAAGATTTAAGTTTAAAACTTTAGAACCAGCAGCCTTCTTTAAACATTTTATATTGTGTGCAAAATATTCATATGCTTTTTAAAGTCAGATATAGTCCACTGCATTTCTTGCTTTTGCACTACTGAAAAAGTTTTGTACTGAATACTAGGAGTCAATGCTACTTACGCTTCCCAAGTGTGAACCGGTGAAATTTGAATAGAAAATATTTTCACGGTGTTAGAAAACTTCAGTCTCCCTTTTGGAAAAAAAACAATGCTGAGCGCAATGCCTGTGCCAAAACTCTTGTGCTGTAAACTGAATATATCATTTGTGTGGAACATGCGATGTTACACTTCTGTGTGGTAAGACCTTGCAGCGTCAGTTACTCTCTTTATTGCACTTGACATATGATGTCTTGTTTTACTCACACTGTGGATTTGATTTTTCCAGTGTAAAACCAAAGCAAACAAACAAAAAGTCATGCAATGTATTCAATTTCCTCAATTGGTGTCATAAACTTTCTTTTGATGTGAACTTTTCCTTTGCTTCTCTTTGTTCCAAACTTCTATTTTGCAATAAACATTTTGACAGTAAATTTTATGCATCTGTGTCCCTGTGTAAAATGCTGGTTGGTGTTTCAAGAGGTTCCTTATTGTCTGCTGGTTTAAGTCACTTTTTGCATTACTCAGTGTGACATTTCTCCTTTATTCTCCCATCTTTAAAAAACAAACAAAAATATTAAATAATACAGAACATATTCTGGCACTGGTTATATTTAAACTTGGGAAAAGTTGAAAAAATCCGTTGTGCAACTAAAAATGCAATATTGGACTTCTGCAGTAAATGATTCACTTGTAAAAATTATTGTATCAGGCTCCTTCCACAGCACCAGCTGCTCTGACTATAAGCATCTACGAAAGGCACCATCCTCTGCCTTCCTAAGGATTTTTACGACTGCCACGTGCTCTCTCTTGTGCTCAGGTGTTGCCCCCAGCACTACTTTTGCCCCCACAGCATCCTGTCCAGGCTGCGGGTGACTGTTAGCGTAGGGAATGTCTGACTCAAGAGCAGGTAGGTTGAGCATATTGGATGGAAGTATGGTGTGGTACAGACAAAAAGTCAGGAAGGTCTTTTTTTCTCTGGCAGACACGTCTTCCCATCTGCCACTTCACCCTGATGCCTTTGGCTCTGTCCCTTTTGGGGAAGCAGCAGGCAAAGGGGTGGGTTTGAGGGTTTCACGTGGATGCTGCAAAGGCTGAAAGTTGTGGGTGGATTACACTAGACCCTGGTCTCGTGTCTGGAGAGCCAGGGAAGTGCTCAGGCTGGCACGTAGCAGGCAACTCTGCTCTGTGGCTCGGTGTTCAAGTGGCCACAGGCAGGGCTGAGCGTCTGCCGGCGGGGGGGGCCATGCTTGGCCTGGGTGGGGGCTGGAGAGCTCCTGGGTGGGCAGAGCTCTCTGGAGGAGGTCACAAAGCCTTGGAGGCTGGTGCGTAACCGAGCTGAGTCTCTCATGAGTCAATGATGTCATGTACATCGAGTAAGTTTGCAACTACATCACGGTGTTGAGCCTGTGGGAGACACTGGCAGTCGAAATACATACATACCCATTAACGTTAACCCTTTAGCAGGATAAAAATGCCAAGAAGGTGAAGCTTTGGGATGCCATATGCTTGAATGAGTAGAATAGCAGTCAGTGTTACAGTGACATCTTCTGTGTTGGTTTTCAAATCATTCCAGAATTTCACTTAACGCAGCCACCCTCCTGTGCATCCTCCGTGGTTTCCTTATGCTTCAAGAGCTGACACCATCTTGTATACAACAACGTGTGCCCTGGCTGGGCTGCAGCTCTGGGGGACGCCGGGAAACGCTGCACTCCCCCAGCCTCAGGGGAGCAGTTACCAAGCGTTGGCAGAAACCAAGAGAGACTTGTCTGTGCAGGAAAACTAGCCACAGTGGCCCGACTCCAAATTCTGCTTTCACTGTTGTCTAGTGACAGTTTTCCTTCCTTTCGTGGAAAATACCCATCATTTGGGAGAGTCGGAATCATGGCCTTATTTTCACTGCAGAAATTGGGTGGTACCAAAGCCATAGCAAAAGCAAAAACCTTCCTGTAGTGTCAGAGTTGAGAGGAGAGGCAGCTAGAGAGTTCCTCGCCATCGGATGGTTTATTTTTGCTTCCTAAATTGTTTCTATCAGGGATCTGCTGATAATTTTATCTACATAAAACGATGGGATCAATTTAGCACTGCCACCGTGCTGTTGGAGCCAGCCCGTGGTCAGCGTGAATCCAAGGGTTTAGTGTGTCAGGATGAGAGTTGCAGCCTAAAGTCCTGCCCTTTGCAGGGGAAAAGGAACCGAATAAAATCAGCCACCAGAGTAAAATTTGGGTGTAGGGGAGAAAAATGGTCAGATGGTTTTCTTTTCAATTCGTATCTCTCACACAGTTGCTGCCCTCCTTTGATATTTGTGCATGGACCGAAGAAGATGTGGTGAGTATTTTGTGTCAATGCGGCCAGCGTTGCGCTGCTGGAGCTCTCAAATTACAGTGGGTATGGAGGGAGGGAAAGCCAGATCAGAATACCCAGGTGAGATTTTAGTGATATTTGTTGGGTGAAACTTGCAACCCAGAAAGGCTTTGAAAGGACCATGAGTAAATTAAGGACTCGAGCGACCTTCATAAAACAGCCACATTCTGCAATGTCCAGAAAATAGGTGGGTGTTCCCACCAGGAGGGTGCTCCTGAGTGAACGTTTAAGGAACATGGAAGTGCCCCAAGACCTGTCTAAGCAGGACCTGTCCTGGACAGGACAAAATGGGTTCGAAGGTTTTATCCCACTGTGTGCCACCAGGATGGCAATTAACTGATAGAAAATTAAGGGTTTTTTAAGGGGTGTGGAATCTCTCTTTCGTACAAAATAATGGCATTGAGCCTTTTTACCCCTTTATTCAGTTAAAAGGCCAAACAAGAAACATCAGTGATTTCTCTCTAGCGTAGTGCTGTGTCATAGTGATTTTAATGTCCCATCTAGCACCCTCCCCGTGTGTTGTGCGTGGTGGGGTTGTTTAGCTAATGTTTTCTGAAGGACTGGCTGGAAAGCCATCGCAAAGGCCGTAATAGCCCCGGCTCCTTAACTTTGGCCCTTTGAGCACGATCGGTCATTTCTGTTGTTCTGCATAACGGTAAACTGAGAAAGGTGGCTGCAAAGTAGAAGGCAGTTTTAAAAAGCTGAATAAAAGTGTTATCACTTGCATTGGTGAATCTTGAGTCCTTTAACCCAAAGTTAAAAATATTTTTAAATTTTGTTTTAAAAAAAGAATGATTACTTGCGAACTCCAAATAACTGTAATACTAAATTTTGATAATGTGAACTTCAAGACTGATTCCTCTTTTTTGCAGTTTTTCTGGATGCAACAACTTACTAGAAAAGGTAAAAGCTATTCATGTGTATCTTCATATTCACAATTATGAATATATATACATTTGCTCATCTTTTTCTCCCTCTGATAAAGCTCCCTATGGATTGCTCAATAACCTCTCTTATCTTAAGGTGATACTTCCGGTGAAATGAATGTATATGCTAGCTTGTTTAAGGAACATCATATCACTGGGAAACGATTGCTTCTTCTAGAAGAAGAGGATTTAAAGGACATGGGAATTGTTTCCAGAGGACACATCATCCATTTAAAGGTATTTAACAGCACACGTTGAATGTTGCAGTAGGTTATAGTATGAGTATTAAGAAGGAGTCTATATTGGTTTTCAGTAGTCTTAACAACAAAAGTTATAAAGCTAAATGGAGAATGTATTAGGAATTAAAAAAAAAAGACTTACAGGTTCATATGGATCTAGAACCCAAAGCAACCTGAGCGTTTTATGAGGCATGAAAATGTGCTGTGGTCTTTATACTCCTCTGCAGTTTTTGGTTTTCTTGTGGGCTGGACTGTCAGTACTGCTAAAGATGCACCTAGGAGGGCCATTTTCCAGGCAGAAAGCTGTGGATATCTTCAGAGAGATCTTCTCCCTGAAGATTTCTCTTTAGCTGAGGGAGGACCAGATATGAAAACAGTTATTTGAACTGAAATCTCTGAACTTCTCAAGTTTCACATCTCTTGACTAACAAAACTCCATTAGACAACTTTAAAGCCAGTTGATTGACAGCCAGGTTGCTTTGCTCTTAAAGCTTTGTTTCATGGTGTTCTAAATACCTAATGTTTGAAGAAATTCATGGTCTGGAACACGCAACCATGGCAGCAGTAATAGTATTAATACTGGAGCCACAGGAGAGAGTTCAGTTGCCTGGCAGTCGGCTTTGGAAAAGGATTTCTCTAAAAGCAGCATTTATAATTCTGTTGGGTCTCAATGATTTTATACCACAATTTACTAGTAAAGAGATACTTGTATCCTAATTGCTAGTCCTGCAAATTTAGCTTCATAAATTGCACAGATTTATTCCCCTTTCGCTCATCAGCCATTTTTTCCATGCCACACACCATTACTGATATATTTAATTTACATTTCCTACAGGGAAAATTATTGAAACTTAATAAAGTCAATAATGCCCAAAATGAAAGATTTCAGCTTCCTGGGTTGATTGAGCGTAAATAAAAACAACCAAAACAACCCCCCGAACATCTCTTTCTCTGATTAAGCAGATCTGATTCTGAATGCGAAATGGGGCTGATCTACCAGGACAGTTTCCAGATCAGGGCTCTATTTTAAACTCTTCTCACATGCCCTAATGTATCCACAATGGAAAACACAGTGCACATGGAGTTGCGCTGTTTTTCATGCTGGTATTTGCAGTATGAGATACTGAATAACTCTCCTCTAATTTTGTTGATTTTTTTTTTTCTAGACTGCTATTGAGAAGTTAACCCATGACTACCTAAATCTGTTTCATTTTCCACCATTAATTAAGGCAAGTCTCATTGTTTATATAAGAAGTGCTTCTTGTGTTGGTATGAATATTTTACTGTTCTCATGTCTCAACTTTCCTACCGTTCGTGGGAGGGCGAAGCAGCCATTCCTGCAGGGTTGTGACAAATGCGGAGGGTCAACAGCAGCGACGGGTCACATCAGAACAAGTAATAGGATAATAAAAGTTGTTTTCAAGGAGACTCTGAGATTTTATCAGTGGTATTAAATTAAAAGACTACTGGTTGCGATTCCTTTGCTCTCATTAATCAGAAATTACTCTTAAGAGCCATTCCTCTGAACTAGCACCACTGACTGCACCACCGAAGAACGGCAGACCCCTGGCTCAGATAAGCCCATCATTCCTCCGTTTGTAAATGTTACAGGAGAGAAGGGCAATTTATATGTCTGGTCACCCTTGTGTTAACCTGCTGGTTTTCTGATACCAGTAACAAGAGCCATGCAAAAGGGAGAGAGTGTTTGGGAACCTTGGGCTTGCCGTAGCAGATATTTGCCTGATTTAATTTGGTGAGCTAATCAAGCAGTTCTAGACCCCAAACCCTGAAGTAGCTTTTTTAGTGGTAATTTATTGCACACCTATAGAGTGAAATCCACTTAAAGTGAATTTACATGCAGTGAAACTCTGTTCCCCAAAGGGGAAGATGAAAGTCGGGGCTTTGCCGACGTGCTGTGCCAGCTGCAATTCTAATGGCGGGGGGTACCACCACGCCCGCAGCCAGCCAGGAGCAGAAATCGCGCAGCTTCTCCCATTTGCCATCCGCTGCGCGCTGTAAGCCCACGCAGAAGCCCTGGCCCCTCTTGCAGCCGTGTGGTTGGGGCAGAGGTGGCCCCTTCCTGCTGCCTGCCCGACCTGTAGCATCTGAAAGGCAAATCCTTACTGCCCCCAAAGGCCTTGCTCCTGTCTCCCAGGGGGTTGTGGGAGATGTGAAGTCTCACCTTGCCTTCTTTTTGGCAGGATTCTGCGGGGGGAGCTGAAGAAAACATCGAGAAAGTAGTGAATCTCGAACTTGTTTTTGGTTATCACTTGAAGCCGGGAAATGGTCCAAAGGTAAGCTGGGACCGCTGGATCGGTTGGCTTGGTTACCTTTATAGACACTACCCAGAGGGTCCAGTATCTTCTGGACACAAAAAGATAATTTGTTGCGAGAATCTTTGGGAAAGTGCTGACGAAATGTCAGGGTGGCACATGGCACTGCGTCAGTGATGGGGAACTGCACCCCAGAGCAGGTGAGGAAGAAAAGAGTGGTGCAGAAAGCTTTGACTGAAAGCTTTTGTGTCCTCGTGATCAGTTTTTCTAACCATAATTTTTGTAATTCAGACTTTTGCTTTGTTCCTTTTATCCCAATGGGTGTGAAATAACAATCTACGTATGCAGCAAAACCCATTCAAAGGGAGGTCGTTGATTCCAAGGGACAGTTGAGCAGTGATGTACGCCTGATGTTAGTGGACAGACTATTACTTTTGTCTCGGCAGAAAGGTGGTGTCTCTTTGCGCAGCCGAGAGGAGTTTGGAAAATACATGGCATGCGTGACTGCTGGCTGGGGAGGACGGGACTCATCCTGCTGGTGATTGTGTTCCCTCACAGTACTGGGGAAGGAGGGAGGGATCAGTGCAGCACATTGCAGACAGCAAAACTACTGTGCAGCGGCTGGTGAAAGGCAATTACCAGCATGCCACATCCTAATCAAACCGCAGCTCCAAGCCGAGCTGGTTCAAGGATCTCTCGTTACGCCCTGTGTAACGGGAGCGTTGACGACTCCAGATGTTCCAGCAAAGCGTTTCCACCAGGTTGTCTTTTCTCGAGAGCGAGGTTTGTCCCATGCTTTTTGTTTTCTTTATCCAGCCTGCCGTGGACTCTGAGTTCAAGGGTTTTAGAATTAATCATCTATGTGGAAATGATGTGCAAAGCATTTCTGAGTTAAGAGTCAGGGGTTGTGAC
This sequence comes from Charadrius vociferus, assembly GCF_000708025.1. NCBI lineage: Eukaryota > Metazoa > Chordata > Aves > Charadriiformes > Charadriidae > Charadrius > Charadrius vociferus. Next base: position 2,260,974 of record NW_009646928.1, on the reverse strand, counting down.
AGCAGGATTTATTTCCTTTTGTGTTTGACAAATCTGCATTGTGCGTCCACCCTAAACTTGTGGGTGGCTGACTTTCATCTTGTGTTATCTGGCTGCTTTGCTTTCAGGGCATATTGTTTGCAGAAGTCTCTTGATTTCTGTACTTGGTGGTGCTTGCAGAGAAAGCATTTAGGTTTGTACTTCGTAGGAACTTGGACTCGTACTGAAATCATTTCATCAATTTGAAAAAGCTTTTTGCTTTTTGTCTGGAGATTTCCTTTTTTGTTTGTTTGTTTCTTTTATCCTAAGCACTTTTTTTTCCTATGAAAATCTTCTTATCACTATGTGAATTACTTAGACTGTCTCAGTGTTCTTGAATGCATGTAGCTTATGAAGCTGTACAGCTACTTTTTTGTGTGTGCATCTTTCCTCCCCGTGTGCAATTCTACAAGGAACTAAAAGTCCATGAAATAACTCATATCTCCCTTCCATTTCCAATAGGGGTTGTGAGCCATAGTGCACGGAGGTGGGCAGTCCTCCCCAGGAAAGAGCAAGAGATGGAGTGAATAGACCTCTGAGTGTTGGAAGGAAATTCAGGTTGCAGTAACGCCTACTAAGTTTGAGGACAAGTAGGTGTTTAAACCGTGATGGCAATATCTGCAAATGAGAGAGTGTCCCAAAGCCTATGGGACAGAAGCTGAATTGCTACGAGAGGACAGGGCTAGTTCGATGGGCCTGCGCAGCGTTGGCATAACCTTTGCAGGTCTCTGATGTGCCAACTGAGAACCCTTTTTTTTTTTCTCAGTCCTTCCTTTCCCGTGACCTCCTTATCGGTCCTCTCTGCTCTATGCGCTGCTGGGCCCCATCCTACGGAAGCTGTTCCCTCTGCTGCTGTGGGCACGTGCCAGGCATGCCTGCCCTGGCATCCGACACGCCGCAGCGCCCGTGTCCCTGGTGCCGTTCCAGGGAATGTGCTGTTTGTCACCTGAGTTGGAAACTTCTGTGTGAGGTCTGCTTAATAACTCAGACCTGCCTTCAAAGATGTTGCGGCTAAGCCAGTTTTAAAAAGTGGACTGGAAGGAGTAGATTGACTGAGCTTTCAGGCAGGCTGTCAGGGCCAGCATGAGCACGGTGATTTCTATTAAACAAATCAGAGTCTGGTGTGGTACATACAATACAGAAAATTTGGCTAGCTTGCTTCTTTGAAAATCCCTGGATACAATCTTCTAGCTCCCCTAGAGGCTGCTTTAAGCCAGCTACTGCTGCCATCCAGATTTATTCCAAAATGAACTGGAAATACTGGGTAAACCAGGTGGAAGTGTTTAAACTTCTTTTAGTGTCCCGTTTTTGTAAAAGGTGCCCGTACTTGTAAAACTGGGTCAGCAGAAACACTTGGGATCATACCTTTCCGCCATCTTTCTAGCTAAAAAGCTGGCCTACATCAGTTTAAAAATAAATTTCTCAAAAGAACTTCACCCTAATCAGTCCCTATAACTGGCTGCCTAGCTAAGAAGCATTTCTCCTGTTTTAGCCATGAGGAAAAAGAGGCAGTAAGCTCAAATCTGGGTTACGAGTTGCAAATGTGTTCCCCAGGTGTTGAGTAGACTGCTCGAGCTGTGTACATCAGGGGAGGTTATAAGGCTCAGCCGGGAGCTGGTGTGGTGCCCCAGGAAGGGCTCAGCAGAGGGGAACAGTTCGTGCTAGGGGGTTTTACTCCAGGCTGGCTCTGTGGTGGTCTCCTGGGCTGAGTTCCCATTAGTGCTGGTAGTTCATCTTCTGGTGGAGCTGCACCTGGAAGCAAGCCGGTCCATTCGCTCAGAGGTGGCTCTGCCAAAGCGTGGGACAGGACGGACAGATGGGACAAGTTCACACTCCTGATCCGAACTAAAGCTGTGGTGTGGGTGCAGCCTCAGTGTGCAGTGTGACATACTGCACTGCCACAGGGTATGAAAGTGCTGGATGAGCTGGTCCAGGACCCAGAGACCGTTTGAAGGGTGCAGGTGAATTGAGACGGTTTGGGTGCTCAGAGCACAGCACCATCTCAGGTGTGAAGATGGTTTCTCAGGGCACAGATGTCCTCTCCCTGGCGCTGCCCCAAGCCCCATCGGCACAGCCAGTGCACCTTCTCCATAAGCAGGCAGAAACTTAAGGCCATTAGGAATGGCCATGCCTTTTCGCAAGGATCCTGATAAATATACTTCAGGATGGCATTTGAATGTTTAGCCTTGTCTGTGCACTGAATGAAACATTGACTTCCCAGTACGCGACTTTACTGGCCTCAGGTTTGTTATCTAATTTAAACCGCATCTTCTAGTGGGGTTATGTTGGTTTCCACCAGCTGATGGATGCAGTCATTTCATTACAGTTTCCTTCCCTTTTTAGCTGCATCTTTGGAGGTGATGAAAGCTCAGTTGACCTTTGTGCTCTCCGAATGCATCAGGAGTGAGCGCTGCAAAGCTAACCTGGTTTTTAGAGGTTTCTTTTCCAACTCTTGTAGTTCGAGTTATGTGGTTACTTCCATTCACTTCCTTTTAATGACCTTTCTGTACACAATTCCCACTGAGCTGAAAGGTGATAGATTTAGACATTTTGTATGATTTTTTTTCCCACAAATTAAAAAAAAAAGGGGGGGGGACGGACGGACACCAATTAACTCCAAGATACCAAAGAGGGTAAAAAAACAAACCCTGGCAATTGTGGCTTGAGCTGATTCGCAGAACTGCAGAGGGAATTTTCAATGGCTTTCTCATCCTAGGTGGCTCATTAAAATTTCCCAATCAGGGAAAGATGTCTGAGCTGTGTCGGCACCGCACTGATGAATCATCCAACCCCTTAAGAAGGATGGTTCACAGTCTTTTTGTCTCCTGTTGATGCATTCTTTAGTTTTGGTCCTCAAAAGGGCAGATTTCACCATGCCTTTGAATGTTTTCATTTTTTACCGAGTGTGGCACAATCTGACCTATATCCAAACACAAAGCCTTGAAGTTGGCTCACCATTTTGCCTCATTTTTCCCCCGTTTCCTCTCCTTCCATTTGACAAGGTAAGGAGCAGACCCTGTTCAAAACCATCTGCTAACTGTGTGAACTATTTTCTAGCCTTGGATATCCAAACTGGGATATATTTTAATGCCATTAATTAAATGTGTAGTGCAAAAGTGAATACAATAGTAAGGCTGCTTTAGAGAGACATTGTGACCAGCTCCTCGTGTGGAGAAACACAGGCTGGCAAAATGCAGGCAGTACCAGACAAAACAGTACTGAATTTGTTGTTGCAACTGGAATGCAGTTTCACAAGTGCTTGAGACCATTTCTGCTGCTTCTCCTCTCCACCCTCCCGCTACATCAACACTGACAAAACCTTTCTTTACCTTCTTAAAAATAATTACTTGTTCAGACAGATGGGATGTAACATCACTGGTTTAATTTGCCATGTAACGTACTCGTCGCATTACAAATGTGGCAAAAAAGAAGGCAAGGGCTGAGATCTAAAATCTAGAATTCTAATTTTGTAGTTTTTCAGTTGTACATATTCCCCATGTTCTGTAGGTATTTTAACCCACTTCAGCAAATAACGCTGGCAGAGGAATTGGTTTTATCTGACCCTTCCTTTGCAAGGTACTTGCAAGTCCCTTGACTTCCTAATGAGGGGTTATTTAACCTTATCTCAAAACCTCATCCTTTAAAGCCTCTCTCTTTAATTACATCTCAAAGCACAATACGTTCATCACTAAAGGCTAATAGTTAATGTAAGAATGAGAGTAGCTGTGTTTGTGTGCCATTTTCCTAGATTTGCTCCTGTTCTAATAAGTAGTCAGTAAAGGGGTAAGTACTTTGTGAAGAAAAAAATATTACCTAAGCTGTAAAATAAAACCACAGCCACCTGTATAACCAGCACCATTAAGAACTGGTTAATGTCGCCAGCTGAGGAGGTGGATCCGTGGTAGGGTATTAGAAGTTTAGTGCAGGTGATCAGAGCTCCTTGTATTTTCTTTCAAAGAGGCTTTTCTGGACTGAGTATTGGTTTTACACGAGGTGGAGCTGATATAACTCCTTCACCTCCACTGGGTTTGCTCCAGCTGTAGCGTCCATGTGTAACTGAGGTCAAACTCAAGCCAACACCTTTTAAAATCGTCGTGTCAGCGGTGCTGAGCCAGGGATTCCCATCAGAAATGGTTGACTTCTCCATAATCCTGAAGAGGCGTACAGACTTTTCAGCTAGGTAATTCGCTCGCTTGACTTTCTAGACTTTTTAATCTCAAGCTTTATACCTTGGCCACTCTGAATTAACTTGCTGCCTTCCACATGTTGTCTCTCACGTGTACGGTCACGGATAAGTCTGCAGGAGCACAGACAGGTTGCCTGTGTTCTCTAGGCTTGGCACGTGTCCTCTCCAGCCTGGAAGAGGAGCCTCTGTCCCCGGCCTGTTCAGGACATGTCCAGCAGCACTGCCATGCCTTTCCTGAGTTCCCGTGCGCGCATGTCCCCTCTGCCAACATCCCACAGGGCTGACAGCCCCCACGTGTGAGCTGTAGCCTCCACACACCGCCCCACCATCGGTGGGGACATGGTGCCTGCGGGGCTCCAGCGCGTTGTTCCCAGGAGCGCTCGGTGGGGAAACGCCACCAGAGGACAGGGCTGTCTCGGACAGCAGGGGAGGGTACCCGCGCAGCCCTTGGGGAAGGGACCCGTGTGTTCCACCCTTCCACCTTCACAACCCCGCTGTCGCAAGCAGGCTGCTCGTGTGGATGATGATGCCTGCGACCGCAGCAGTCCCCGTTTGCTTCTGATCACACAACAAGGGCAACTTTTGGTAAATATGATGGGAAGGCTCAGGGCTGCTGTTAGCGCAGAGCTCTCCATCTCGGCAACCCGCTCTTCTCGGGCCACCAGCCCCCAGCACGTAGCAGCGCCTGGTATTTACCATTATGTTCCCCTCCGTGGCGGCACAGAGCTTCACAGTGCTGGATGTTAAAGAAAGGCTCTGTCAGGGGACAGATATTTTTGGTACCGCCGGGTGGTCTGCGTAGGTGTTAAAAAGGCCTCAAGGTTCTCCAGGCGAAGCTCCAGCCAGCTTGCGCCTGTTGCCTGGCGGAGGAGTAAGGGCTCTGGCTTTCGGAGGAGGCACCCACGCAACTGATAACATAAATATATCTTTCGCTCGCTTTGTTTCTGTACGTTTTAAGGCCATCTCTCTCAGAAGGCCTCCCCTCCGCCCCTGTTTTTTTCTGCCTGCACAGCTGAAACAAAACCGGCGGTGGAGCCACCTTCTCTCGCTGGAGCCTGGCTGGCAACAGCCTGCCCTGACCTGAGACACCAGCCATTGTTAAGGGTATAACACATTTACATATTTTGCAATAAAACATCAGTTATTTGCATTACTGTGTCAAGTTTTATTTGATTCTTTCACCTAAAAATGACTCATTTTCCTTTCTTGTATTTTAAAAACCAACTACTCTAAGCTTGTTTGAGAATAATCAAAAATTGCCCATTTAGCTAGAAGTCATTTTCTTTTCAAAAGGCAAATGTTATTTAATCTTTCAGCTGTTCATTGTGCCATCATAAATACTTTCTTTTCAGCACAGTTGTGGGGACTGAAATGAGCCCACTAATTGCCTCCCATTTCGACTGACATGTGGTGGTTTAGTGGAAAGAGAACACAGCGGGGAGAAGGAAATAGGAGGCTGAGAAAATGAGAGCTAATTATTTTCACTGCCTCATGTCAGGCTCTGTGTCAGCCTTGTTTTTACAAACTGGAAGGTTTAGCACTAAATAAAACAAACTGGCGTCATGTTTTTATATACTGGCAGTGTCATGGAAGCAGCTGCACATCTCAAAGACAATATAATGCCTGCATTCGCATGGACACCATCTGACAGCCACTGTGAGCCACTGCTAATGAGGATATCACAGTGGTGCCAAGTGAAAGGTGCTGAATTATGTATGATTCTTCATCAGTGCAGCAATAGTCCTGTACATCATTATGAGACATTGTTTTGCTGAAGAGATTAAAACATTCTTAGTTCCAGACCCTGCAACCTATACACGCTACAAGAGGTTATTAATGGAATTTTTAGGGAGAGTTTCTTGTGGATTTCTTTTTGGTTAAAAATATCTCATGGGACAAAGCCGTGGTGGGTCATGACACTATATATATAAAGAAGAGAAGCAAATTAACCATAATTGTGTTATCTTCCTTTAAATCCAGAATAATAAAATATAGTGTAGCAGGGTGATACATAATGATAAATAACCCAAGTGCTGTCACTAGATGTTCAACTCTAATGCCTTTAAAACAGCAGGTTTCAGCAGCTGAGATAGATAATAGCTAAGAATGTAAAGGAGCTTCTGGGGACCTAAATCATCAACATGCTACTACTTTTAGTACCAGCATGACCAACATTTTTTTCGTATTTGTTTCATCTTGCATTACATCTTACTTTTCTTCTAATATCCAGTTGCCTGCTACAATGCTGTTTCCATTTTTTCTTCCATCTTAAAAAAAAAAAAAAAAGTTTCTTGCAACCGCTGATATTAAAACGAATCCTGGCTTTGGGCCTCCTTGAAAAATGAGGTGTCTCCCCAGCAAGAGTTTTAAGCTGTTGTTGCAGGAGACATGTTTGTTGTTTAAAGCCTGTGCCTCATCTCTTTCATTTCCCTTTCAGTTTTTCTTGCAGATTTTAGTGCATATGGGGTTAAAGGAGTATTGTCACCACAGTAAGCAAGAGACTTAATTTTTAGAGTGTTCTTATTTTCTGTCTTGAAGCTGAGGAGAAGTGGCTCAAAATACGTGTGTGATTTGCTTTTCCTTTCTAGAATCATTTGCAGAGGCTGCTTATTTATTGGCTTTGTCAAAGTGTTATTCGGAAATGTTTTTCACACAAAGTTTTACTGGTTGTGCCTCTCGGATCTGAAACTAGATTTAAAAAAAAACAACAAAAAGCTGACATTCTTTATTTAAATCATAATCAAGCAGGTAAATATTGGGAGGTATTTTAATGCTTGAATTACAAGATGTCCAGGGAAAACTCTTCAAAGGACTTGGGTAAGTATATTTATCAACCAGACAGTTGGAACAAGCCATTTCCAAATTATTTTCCCACATACGTCTTGCACTAAATGTAGTCTCGATCCAAGAAATCTTATGGCTACAGTTCATCAAAGAATTGACATACATGTTCTAGACAAATTTTTGCTTAAGTGGCTGAGCATCTCTCTCCATTCCTTGCTAAATAACAACCTTAAACTCGATTGGAAAACAGAGAAATAAGTCCCTTTTTGCAGCACACAAATCTCACATTATTTACTGTGTGGCTGAACAAAATGGCTACCAAGTTTGTAAGACAAGTAGCCATCTGCTTATCTTAGATATTTCCCAAATGCCTTGATTTAAAAGTCACCTAGACGCTGTCTTTTTTCCTTCCTTATCCTTCCTTTCGTGTTTCTTTCTCTTCCTCTTCCTCTTTTCTGTTTTTCTCCCTGCCTCTCCTCCCCTTTCTTTCCTCTATTTATTTCCCCATCTTTCTCTCTCTCTCTCTTCCTCTTTCTCTTTCTCTTTCCCCTTTCCACTGATGATTTTACAATAACACAACATGAAAACCTTTCCAAATAAAACCAGACGTGTTTTTGAGTGAGCAGAGAGGGTAGGTTTAGTGTGGTAATTTGCTCTTTTGGTATCTGCGTGGTGGGGCTGGAGAGGACGCCAAGGAGGACCGAAGGTTTGGGGGCTGGATTTGAAGGATGGGAGAGTGTATTTCTTTCTCTGAAGCTGCAGTTCGGAGCCGGGGAAGGCGGTGTTTGTACAGGGCTTGTGCATCCACAGCTGCGTGGGGCAGCCTGATTTGTTACCACACGGAGAGGGCTCCTGCGTGCGCGGCGGATCCGGCGAGGGGCCGGGCGCTGGCAGATGCCCACCGCCTGCCAGACCCTGGATCGACACAGCTTTTCGGCCTTGGCTTTAGAGACCGTCGTTTGATTTACATTGTTTATTAAAACGAGCTCACGTTTGTCAGATCTGGTCTGTAGGGAGGTGTGAGTGAACAGCACAAAATCCCAAGTTGTGAAGGCAGAGGAGCCCTGGCACAAGGTGCAGCTCCAGCTCTTGGGTACTTGGCACTGGTCTCACGGCAGGAGATGCGCTGAATGAGCTGGAAGATAGTGTTTTATGTCAATGTTTTGTTCTTTCCTTGTCTCGGGTGTTTTTATAAAACTTCTTAATGTCACCAAGTATCTTGTCTCTAACCTTGGGTTCGATCTGCAGTAGGGAATCCAGGTAGTATGAATTTAGGAAGTCCTGCAAAACAGTCCGGCAACAAGGGCATCGTGGGCAGGGAGAGGAGCACAGTTTGACAGGTGAAGAGGAGTCAAAGACAACTCGCTTCACCATTGCTGTTCAGTTACATAGCACATACAGTCCTCAGCCAACGTGAGGGCCGGTGTGTTGCACTGTACCTACCTGGGAAGAGACCGGTGTAACCCTGGGTTGGCTGACAACCCAAAAAAGCAGGACAGAAAAAGGACATGCAAAGACACACAGTCTGTGTTTAGGAAATGGAGGCACGGGGCGACTTCAGGACCTTATCGGGTTGCGCAGGAAGCCCATGGCAGAACTGCAAACTGAACTCTGCGCCTCCAGGCCTCGGTGCAGTGCCCTGACTGCTGGACCGTGGTTCCCATCACTCAAACTCGCACTGGGGTGGTGCGAAAACCAACTCGCACGTCCACTCTGCTCATAGAAGGCGGAAGCTTTCAATGGGGACAGATGGACACACAGGGCCAAATGCTTTCCTAAGCATAATTTCTTGTTGCGGTTCGGAAATGATTATACTCCAGTTTTCTTTTATCTTGGAATTGCCAATTCAATGCCTGATTGAAAGCTTTGAGACTTCTGAGGGCTGAGCTCCTACGTTACATTTATGAGAGATGCACGTGCAAACACTAGCAGATAATCGCATGTGCGAACAGATACTTTTTAGGCTGCTGTACGTTTGTGTGTGCAAATAACTGCTTACGCAAGCCCTTGGCCCTAAGCGGCCATCTGTGTCCCCATTGAAAGTTTTTGCATTTTCTGAGAAGAACTGAGCAGAAGACTGCCTCCCGCAAACACTGAGGCCATACCTGCCCAGCCGGCAGCGGGCAGCGGGCACGGACCCTCCTGAACCCCTGGCATGTCTGGAGGAGGTCCTGTCTTTGAAGGGCAGCTCCCCTCCTGCCTGCACGGAGATGGAGACGCTCTGCTTCACTGCAGCCCTGTTGTCCCTCAGCGAATGGATTTTTGGAGGAGCTCAGTGCACTGGGTGGTATCTATTTCCCAAAGCACCTGCCGGGCACACCAGCAAACATTGCCTGGTTGGCACCATGGACTGGCAGTCTCTGGTCCCCAGTAGGAGCCTCCCTGGCCACAGGCGCAGACCCTCGTCCCAGCACTCAGCCCACGTGGGATGTCCTGCAGGATGCTGCCAGAGCTGTCAGCCTCTTGCAGGCACGTGCCTGGGTAAAGTGTTGGATGTTGGCCCCATGTTCAGCTCACGGCATTATTTAAGGACACCTTCATTGCTTTGCTCTATTAGACTCACTGTGATAGTTTTCCAAGCTGAACTTGCTTATAATTAATAGCGCAGCTGGAGGTGAGCAGGAGCTGAGGATGCTCAGTGCCTCACTGGGCACTCAGTATCTGAAATAATTGAGCTGTAATAACCAGCACATCCTCTTGCCCATTATCTGAGCAACTGTCTTAACGGTGTTTCACCGACCCTCTGTGAAACCTGGGAGATCGGGAAGATGTCCCTGGGGCTGGCTGCCAGCACTGGCTGTGACCCCAGGTGATGGGCTCCCACCGCTGTCCTGTGCCTCTGCCACCGCGCAGGTGTGCGGAGCGCCTGCGCCACCTGCTCCCACGGGCTGTCTGTCCAGGTGGGTGAAGCCACCATCCTCCTGGGGCCCATCAAGGGGAATCCACACTGCTGAAGACATCCAGACCTGTCAACGTGGTGACTGTCTCTCACGGTGAACTAAGAGGAGACCAAACAAGAGAACCCAAAGATTTTCCATTATCAACATTTTAGTGGAAAATGTGCATATCCTAAAATATGTATATGTTCCTTGTCTTTGTCATTGGGTTATTTTTTCCCCTCATATATTGAGGATTCTGTTTTGGGTTGTTTTAGCTTTCGGTTTTGTTTCATTTTGGGCTTTTTTTATTTGTATTCTAACAATCCAGCGTTCTTTTTTTTTATTATTCATAGGATTGTAAATGGAAAATGTACATGGAGATGGACGGGGATGAAATTGCAATAACCTACATAAAAGATGTGACATTCAACACTAACCTACCTGATGTAGAGATTTTAAAGATGACAAAGGTATTTACAGCCTTAAAGCTTTCACGAATTCACAGATCTCAAACAAAGACATTAAAATACCACAGCAGTCGACTTTTGTGCTTGCAGAAGCTCAATCTCTTGACAGCTTTTAAATAAAATGCACATTTTAAACAGATTTGTATCATAATAGGAGTTAGGTATTTTGGTTCTCTTTTAAGCTGACAATAATGTTAACAATAGAAAAATAAGAGAAGGAACTAATTTATATTTTCTTGTTTTAATTCCATGTTACATCCTGTGAATTTATTACCCCTTTTAAAGAAAAGAATGTTCAAAAAATTACTTTTCTTTTCAAGAGAAGAAAGTGATTTAAATGTTCCAGTTTGAAACTTCATGTGATTTGTCTGGGGTTTCTTTTTCTTCTCTCTTTTTTTTTTTTTTTACATGGTTTTAGAACTTTTACATGGTTCTAAAACTCCCTCTTTCATGCAACGATGGTTTGCAAAGACTGAAACCCGTCAAGAGACAGTTCAGCACTGAACATCTGCAATTCAGTGCCACTGGGCTTTTTACCTTATTTCAGAACCTGCCTGTAAATATTTACCAGCCAGTATTTAGACTGCTTTTACCGTAAGCAACAGAAGCTTTGTTAATGCAGAGGGCATTCTCTTTGCTGTTATTTTAATTGTTGGTTTTTATTAATATGCTCCACTTGATAACAGGTAACAAAATAAATTTATAAATGAACAAATATATGGCTTTGTTACCAATTAGAATGCTGCTCTAATGTGCACTGATAAAAACCCCCAAACTCCTGAATGGTTTCAACGGTGAATTTTTTGGGGAACCTTTGGTTATTTTTTTTAAAGCAAAAACTGAAAATCAGATTCTCAACAATCAGAATTGTAAGGAAAATGTGAAAATATGAGTATTTGCCAAAAAGGATTCTCATATTTAATTTACACTAATACTATTTTTATGGTTAGTGATTTCCGGAACAACAGTTGTGATTTTTTAAAAATTACTATTATTATATTATTATTATTAAAATAGTTTTCTTTTTAATTTCCATGTTGGACATTTTAATTTTTTCCTTTAAAAAAAAGGCTTGAAGTTAAATAAACTAATAAACAGATACAATAACATTAACTTTTCACATAGGTCAACATTTTTATATCTGTCAGGGAATATCTGAAAATCTCTAAGCTTTTCTTCTTGCTGGCCTTTGTAAGTCTAGCAGAAAAAAACTGTACATGCACAAAAATGAAAAAGATTTATGCCCCCATGAAAACATTCCATATTGTCTTACCTACTCTCTATTATTTATAGAAATCTCTTCTCGGTTTCCTTTTGTAAACAAGGAAGTAAATAATTCCAAAATATATTGCTTTGTCTCATGAGATTTCAAGAAAAGCGTTGATGTTAACAATATGGAAATGGATAAAAAAAGGCAAATGTTGAAAATATCTTTGGGATGTTTCAGAAACAAGTCAGGAGGTGAAGAGCACCTTATAAAACTCCCAACGTGTTTTTTACAGCCACCGTTTGTAATGGAGAAATGGATTGTGGGGATAGAAGAACACCAGTCTGTAGAATGTGTTGTTACGTATGAGGTAAGCTCTAAGAGACAAATAAAAAAAATTGTTTATCCAAGATAAAACCTACATGGGAGGTGTGGAAATAGCATCCTCTGGCTTTGTTATATCCTATAATCAAGTCTCAGCAGCCTGTAATTAATTGTAAAATCTAAAGTTCAGAGCAAGCAAAAGCTGAATGAGGTTTACAGACACAATGCCCTCAGCCTGCTGCCTGGGACGGCTCTTTTTCTCAAGGACGAAAGCTCCTTTTGCTTGAAGTGTAGTGGTCAGTGTTGTTTGCATTACTTGAAGAGACTGTGTTTTTTACCTTTTCAATTAAGTGCTAATTAGGAGAGCTGAGAAGCAACAGGAGAAGAAAAAAAATGAGAAGTCAGGAGTAAAATAAAATAAAATAAAACCTGGAAGACAATTCAATGTGATAGAAATCAGCCTTTGCAAAAAGAGTTTGCAGTTACTTACAAAAGTGTTTTTGTAAAGAGCAATGCTGTGCATCACAAGGAGGCTAATAATTGAGATTCCAGCTCTGTCCTGAGCAAGGGTTCAAGCAGTGATGGAGAGACAGGAAAATCCTGCACCTTGCTTGCCTGTCTCAGAAACGAACAACAGTAGTTTCTTTCAGCCTGAAGTTTCTCACAGCAGCCGTAGGCCCTTAAGAGTGAACTGAAGAGCTTGATACTCCAGGGAAGTTTTGTGGAGGGTCCCCCTGCAAAAAATACCTGCTTAATCCTACATCTTTTAGCAGAAAGCAGTGCCCATTTGATGCTCACATTAATATAACTAGTAAAATTCATTTTTTTGTTTGTAGAGGAGGGCCTGCAAATCTTCCCTCCACATGGTACATGAATTGAAACAGTTATTCACTACCACATTTTTAGCATAATCACAAAATACCAGCCAAAATTATCTGGAGTCTAAAAATACTTGAGAACTGGCTAAGTGGTTTTGCAAAACAGACTCTATATCGAAAATGCTGCTGCCGCCCAGGCACTAGTGGAAGTTCCCTCGTAGGAGAGCTTAGTGGGTTGTGTGTTGTTGTGTCCTCATGTGCATTATGTCCTCATGCGTGTTGTGTCCTTCCTGAGCAGAGCGACGTTAGAGCTCCCAAAACCACCAGGCACATCCAGGCTATCTGCTGGAGCAAGGTGAAAGCACAGGACGAGGTCGAGACAGTACAGCTCATGATACAGACCTCGCTCCCCAACTCGGAGGGGAATTCACGGAGAAGATCCGACTCAAGTAAGTCCGTACAGGCAAACTTTATTGCTGACATGGGCAAGCCGTATACGGGGGGAACAGCAAAAAGTCAATGCCATTATTCTGTTCCAACAACACAGCACCATCTTGCAGCGTCAGCTGGCGTTGTGGTCCCTGTGATGTCTTTGCAGATGCGTGCAGGCGCACCCTGGCACATCTGACTTAGCTTAAAGGCTAAACTTTGGGTAGTAACATGTTCTATATTACAATGTGATTTAAGGGGGATGTCATGGTTTAATTCCAGCTGGCAACTAGGACCACGCAGCAGGTCGCTCACCCTGCCTCTCCACCAGTAGGGTAGGGAGAAGAGGGAGAAAAGGAGGGGAAAGGAAAAAGAAACTCGTGGGTTGGGATAAAGACAGTTTAACAGAATGATAATGGAAAGGGAAAATAATAATGATAATGGTATAAGACTATACAAAATAAAGTAATACAACACAAGTTGCTCTCGCCACTCAGTGCTCAGTTGCCCAGCCCTTCCTGAGCAGTGGTCGCAAATCCCTGCCCCTGGCCAGTCCCCATTTATATACGGAGCATGATGTCTATGGTATGGAATATTCCATTGGCCAGCTTGTTCTGTCTGTGCTCCCTCGCAGCTTCTATGGAAAGCTGAAAAAGTCCTCGACTGATGTAAAATATCACCTGGCAACAACTAAACCAATATGCATTATCAGCATCATTCTCATGCCAACCCCAAAACATATCAGCTACTAGAAAGAAAATTAACTCTATCCCAGCTGAAACCAGGACAGAGGTATGACCTGTATGCTCCTATAGAAAGCACGCTGGAAGCAGTCCGTGGTGATTAGCTACATATCTTTGGTCTGCAGTAGTCACTTGCAATTGCACATCAACAGCAGACGTAGAGCTCAGATCCTTCTGGTCCAAAACCCTGAATGCTTCACATCTTCCAGTAGTAAGCAGCCTTAAATACAGACACTTTTTCAACCCTGTCATGGTTTCAGTTGGGATGGAGTTCATTTTCTTGCTAGCAGCTGGTGTGTGGCTATGTTTTGGATTTGGGCTGACAGCAGTGTTGGTAGTGTACTGATGTTTTTTGGTTCTTGCTAAGCAGTCAAGGGCTTTTCTGCTCCTCACGCCGCCCCGCCAGCGAGTAGGCTGGGAGCACACAAAATGTTGGGAGGGGACACAGCCTGGACAGCCGACCCCAATTGACCAAAGGGTTATTCCATGTCATATGACGTCATGCTCAGCATATAAAGCTGGGGGAAGAACAAAGAATGGGGGGGAGTTCAGAGTTATGACGTTTGTCTTCCCAAGTAACCGCTACATGTGATGGAGCCCTGCTTTCCTGGGGATGGCTGAACACCTGCCTGCTGATGGGAAGTAGCTAATTAATTCCTTGTTTTGCTTTGCTTGTGTGCACAGCTTTTGCTTTACTTATTGAACTGTCTTTATCTCAACCCATGAGTTTGCTTACTTTTACTCTTCCCATTCTCTTCCCCATCCCACCATGGGGGGTGCGAGCGAGTGGCTGGGTGGTGCTTGGTTGCTGGCGTGTGTTAAACCATGACAAACCCCCTCCTTGGATCGGACTTGGGTAAACCTTTCAACCCCCTTCAATGTAGAAGATCAGTGGGAGAGGTGTTTCTGCCTGTGGTCCAATCTTCTTCCCCTCTCTGTTGGCATATGTGCACACATCCACAGTAGACTTTCCACAATGGCAAGTCTGCTTTTCTCCAAAGACCTGCTTGTGGAGGCTGGACTGGGAGATCAGCAAGCAAATCTGCCCTTCCCCTCCAAATCTGCCCCTCTTCACCAAGACAAGACAGTGCTCAGCTTTGTGGAGCCAAGCGTATTGGCATAGCAATAGAATTTGGACTGAATTATAGTGCCCACACAAAGCGTGCAGGGCCTGGGTGAAGATGTGTTTCTCATCCAGGGTGTCAGGAAAGGCACCTCTGGGAAAGGAGACAATCTCACACATCTCTGCCCTCTGTCTGTTGAGAATAATGGCACTTTCCACAGCTGTTTTGAAGATTTGGGGAGCCAGTGCTTTCAGCAGCTTTTATCCTGGCTTTCTCTCCCTGCAACCCAAACTCAGCAGGAGTGCTTCTTACCTCCTGCTCTTGGCCACCCAGTGCACAGGCAGCTTTCTACAGATGTGCTCAGCTACAGGACACCTCCTGGAAGAGATGTGTGGATGCAGGTTGCTCTTGCTCTGGCCAGCGCTCTTGCAGGGGAGACACACATACCAAGGCTGTAGCCTCAGAAGCTGCACGTGGGGTGGCAAAGGGTCCCCTGTGGGTGATACGCAGTTTTGACAAGTACATGCAGTCAGCCTGGTAGACCCCACAGGTGCTCCTGACGGCCTGCTCTGCTGTGAGGAAGAGTGGAAATCTTCCACAGCACTCTTCTTTCACAGCTCAGCCTGCCCCTTTGGGCCAGCCCTGGCTCGTCATTACCTGACTGGTGGAATAGCGTTTGTTATGGCTTCTGGGGCTTGACTTGTTCAGTGAGATACATTTAATAATGCAGTGGGCTCTACACTGCCGTCTTCACTTCCTAGCTGAAGTATGCTGCTGACAAAATCAAAATTCAACTCAGTTCACTCTAGCATGGTTCTGCCTTTGAGCTCTGCTGTTCTTTTTGTAAAGGTGTTTGTAAAGTAAAGTAAACAGTAAAGCTGTTTTTCTGATTGAGTTCACAGTAGGGCTGCTGAAATGTTTGGGTTGGGACAGCTGAGGGGCAGCACAGGAGCTGGAACAAGATACCAGTCAGCGGTGGGTGAGCTTCTCCGATTGTGTAGCACTGCTGCCAAATGTAGAAGAGCGGCCTCGTGAATCGAGAGGTGCTGGGTTTAGACTACAGACACATCTAAAATGGGTGCTCTTATTCCTAAGCATTTGTGATCCATTTGCAACACAACTGTGTTTTGTAACCTAGAGCATGTCCTAAAAGATATGTCGTCACTGCAGATAAGCTCTGCTGATGGAGGTTACCCTGGTTTTGGGATGATGAGCCATACAGCCATACCAAAGCATGGTGTTGTATCTTCACAGGTTGGCTCTGCTGCAGTAAGCTGAGCTGCTTTCATTTTTTTGCGGTGGGAGAGCTTGTCTGTCCCTCTGGCACATGGAGGAGTTACACGAAGGCACTAATGTGTTGTCAGCACCCAAGTGAATAGGCACAGTTCAGAGGAGGTGGGTTACCAGCCAGCGTGAAAGCTGCACCTCAGCTCTAGCAAACCTTCTGGCCTGTCTTCTTTACCAGACCACCTACCCCAGGTTTAAAACACCACCAAATCCAAGCACAAAGGTAAGGGTAATACCTGTCTAAGAGGCTAAAATAACCAGCAGTGAAGGTACTACCTCTGCGGGCTGTCACACAGAGCATTTAATTCAGTGTACAGAGTTGATGGCTCAGAGACCATATGAGGGAGAAGCCCCCCAGCCCATGAGAGGTGAGACGCAGCCCCATAGGGCACGCTGGGAGGTCCCCGCTGGGCAGTTGGTCCCTGGGCTGGTGACCACGGCTGGCAGTAAGGAGCAGGGGCTGAACAGCCTGAAGGCGCTGAAGGGAGCTCCCTGTTCAGGACAGCATTGGCACTGGTCCCCACAAGGCATGTGGTGGCCACCTGAGAGCTGAAAACAAAGACCCAAACTCAAGTCCTGAGCCTGCTGCTTTCAGGTTTATGAGGTCTATGTTTTACATCCACAGCCTTGGTAGGAGGGCACGGGGGAATGGCAGAGGAGATGGTATCTAGCAAGTACATTTCATCATGCGTGTTTCTTTTGAAACTGTGGCTTTCAAGGAGGTTAAGAAGCAGAGAAGGCGATTCGCATCTGTCTGTGAAAGGAGGTTCATCTCTCAGTGCAGCTGGAGCTATCTGCTGTGGTGGTGTCACACTTGCACTTTGACAGGACAGACAGTTTCCTTTTAACATATTTGACATTAAGTTGAAGTGATTTAAATCTCTTGGGATTCAAGCAAAGTCTGCGGAAAGGAGGAATGGAAGAGACCATCCATTACGTCTTAACAGGAGCAATCCTAATGAGTACAGACCCGCTACCCAGCTCCCACAAAACTCCCCACGGCTGATGCAGCGTTGCAGCAAGAGGCAGATGGGCCACAGCATAGGGAGTGTTTCCCTGGAAAACCAGCAAAAGGCGAGAGAGGAGCTGGGGTCCTGTGCTAAAGATAATAACATTTTGGTCACGTTTATGCTGCTTCAGACTGGTGGGGTTATGCTTTCCTGTTGGAATTATATTAGCAATCCTTAAGGACAAATCATTCAAATCTCTCTAGAGTAAAATTATTTAAGCTGCTCCCTGTGGGTTTTTGGCCAGAGCTATGGCCTCGGATAAGAGGAATTCCTGGTCTCTGCTCTACCCATAAAGTAGCAAACCAGGGAGCCCTTGCAGTTCAAATGGAAAGTTTACAGCTATTGTATTTGCTACAGGCTTTCATGCAAACCACAGGACTGACTTTCGAAAGTGCTTTAGTCTCATCTCTGGGAGCTACAACTTTTGTGTACAACCCTGGGGCTGTGACAGTAGGCGTGAGGAAACTGCAATACCCTGTGTCGCTCACAGTTAAGCACTGTCTGAGCTATCCAGACTGAAGCTCACCGGCTTTTCCACATACAGAGCTGATTTTCTGCCTGAAGCCGGACAGAGGGGTGTAGATGGGGCTTAGACTGAGCATCTGGAGCATGCAAAGTGGATTGACTTCTGAATTTGTAGTAATAATAACAACTGAAGTGGCTTTGGTTGTTGTGATGTGTAGCAGTTTGAAGAGAAAATGGAGTGAGAGGAGGCGAGTCTGGCTGCCACAGCAGGGATTTGCAGGGTCCGCACTGCCTTCGTCTCTGTGCTCGGCTGCAAACCGTGATTGTGCCAGCTGGGAGAAATGCAGGTGGAGGGTGATGCTGCAGCGGTGCTGGCACCTTGAGGTGCCCAAACCTTGTCCTCTCTGGAGGTCTCCAGGTTCTTTTGCAATGAAAGCTGTGGAGAAATCTACTGAGGCTGCCAAGAACATCACAGGAAATGTTTAAAACCAAGTTGGGTTAAAAACACTGGGAGGCACTTGGGAGTGGGAACCCACCTGAACAGCCAAATGGTTCAATAAGTGTCTTCTAGTCTAAGCTCCCTACTTTGCACTGGCATCAGAAATATTTGCATCACTTGCTATTTCAAAAGTCCAACATTATGTTCAACCATAACAATGAACATACTCAAACCTAGGACTATTTGCTGCAGGGCTGGGAGGGAAAGGGTGGTTTGAGATGTGTTGAGGTTCTTACAAGAGAAACCCTGGTACGTAACCTCACACTTTCGGTAAACCAGAGAGCGATTTTCCACCAATTCACAGAAAGCTGACTCCTTTTCCGTTTCCCTGCCAGGCATTGACAGCCAGTGGATGCAGACGCTGCGGATGCACCAAATAGCGAAAGCC
This sequence comes from Charadrius vociferus, assembly GCF_000708025.1. Classification (NCBI taxonomy): domain Eukaryota; kingdom Metazoa; phylum Chordata; class Aves; order Charadriiformes; family Charadriidae; genus Charadrius; species Charadrius vociferus. The sequence goes on along the minus strand of NW_009646928.1, from coordinate 2,242,406 downwards.
ATTTCTCTCCAGCACAGCCACCCCCACAGCCCGACCAACGTCACCCACTACCTGCCCTACCTCCGCAGCCAGGACTCCTACGCCGCTGCCGTGAGGAGGACGCGGGCTCCCGTCAGTTACCAGTTCATGTCCGTCAGCCACTCCAGAAACTCCTCTCCCCTCTCGCACAGTTTGATGAGAAACCTCTCGAATCTGCACATGAACTCGAAGGGCAGCAGCACCTCCAGCACAGCCTCTGACACCCCTTCGGAGAGGGACAGGTCTGCTGGCAAAGGCAGAAACGCCTCGCACAGCGGTAACTCCCGCAGCTCCTCGGACGGGCGGCGCAGCGGGACCAGCTCCCCGGTGCCCCCCCGGCACGCGGGAAGAGACTTCAGGACTTCCTCACCAGTGGCCCCCCCGGCCTCCCAGCACCGCAGGTACCCCCGCAGCACCCCGCAGCCCAAGGCCATCCCAGGCATGCCCCCACAGGACGAGAGTGAGCCCCGCAGGGGTGAAGGGGAGAGCAGAGTCAGCGAAGGGGGTTGGATAAAGGTGCAGCATGCGAAGAAGCCCCACCGGCAGACCCCCGGCAAGCCGGGGAGGGAGAGGCCCAGGGGGAGCTGGCGGGGCCGGAGGACGTTCTGAGGGGGGAATTATTTTCCCCCTTTATTTAACTGAACGTTCAACCTAGGGAAGATACGTCCACTCCTATTTAGTTCGCTACACTGAAGGTGGGACACCACCTCCCTCGCTGTCCGGCACGGCCCAGGCCCTGCTGGTGGAAGGGGAGAGCTGCCCGCCTCTCCTCCCATCATGGTCAGCACCGAGGGATTCCATTTGATTGTCTCCCCTCTGTTGGGCTGCTCATGTCCTCAGCTGGCTGGATATCCACTGATTTGCTTAATATTTCAATAATAAAATCAGTAAGGCACAGCCGAGTGCCATGGCAAAAGGCTCTCTGTTTCATCCTTAGGGAAGGAGTTGTGCTGCTACATCTTCCCTCACCTCGCTTATGCCTCCAGATGCCATCCAGCTCTGAGCAGGGTCTCCTCACCCCTTGTTCAATCTGCTTATGCCGGGGCTATAGGAAGAGGTAGTATTTTTATCAGACCAGTGTAGGGTGAAAAAATAGGAACGCAGGGAGATTTTTCTTCAGGTCCACTCCAGTAGCTTCACTTCTCCACATCCAGCTTCCATCCCCTCTCAGGAATTTCTCACCTCGTCCTTACTGCACTCCCACCTCCACTCGTTACCAGCGGATGGCTGGTAAGGGAGTCTGGAGCACAGGTTAGTTTTTCCTCTCTCCTTCCAGTTGTGGGCAACAACATTGGAAGAAACAGATGGGCCCAGTCTATTGGCTCCATGGCTGGTGTCACTGACACAATTTTTGGTTTTTCAATAATAGGATGGCCTACACAGCATCAGGCTTGCTGGTGTCAGATGGGGTTCACCTTTCTGAACGAGGCAAGAGTATCTTTGCTCACAAGCTAGTGGGGCTCATTGACAGAGCTCTAAAGTAGGCTTGCAGGGGGAGTGGGATAATATCAGACTTGCCCGTGAGAAGCTGTGGGATGATACACCAAGGTTAGAGGGATGGGGTACTAGTGAAGGGCTGTCAGCCCGTTGCTCTGAGATGTGCTGGCATACTTGAAGTCTTACAGGCATGAGCCAGGGGCTCCTGAGGAGCCAAGCGGGAAACACCAGTGAAATACCTCAAAGGAATTAAGGGGTGTTCCTTTAAGAAGATGGCATGGCTGACAGCCCAGATGAGGTGCCTCTACACCAATGCACGCAGCATGGCCAACAAACAGGAGGAGCTGGAAACCACCAGGCTGTTACAAAGCTATGACCTAGTTGCCATTGCTGAAACTTTGTGGGACAAATCCCGTGACTGGAGCGTGGCTATCAATGGCTACAGGCTGTTCAGAAGGGACAGGCAAGGAAGGACGGGTGGAGGCATTGTCCTCTACATCAAGAAATGGATAGAATGTGAAGAGCTGTCTCTGAAGAACAGCCATGAGCAGATTGAAAGCTTGTGGGTAAGAATTAGAGACCAAGGCAACAAAGGGAGCCTTGTGGTTGGTGTCTACTAAAGGCTGTGCAATCAAGGGGAACCTATTGATGAATCCGCCTTACTCCAGCTACAGGTGGCATCGCACTCGGAGGCTCTCGTCCTGCTGCGGGACTTCAAGCACCCCAACATCTGCTAGAAAAGTAGCACGGTGAGCTGTAGGCAATCCAGGAGACTCCTGGAATGCATTGAGGATAACTTCTTAAGCCAGGAAATAGACAGCCCTAACAGAGGAGATGCAATACTGGGCCTGTTAGTCACCAACGCAAGTGAGCTAATCGGTGACATCAATATTGGAGGCAGCCTGGGCTGCAGTGATCATGCACTGGTGAAGTTCACAGTCCTAAGGGATATGAGTCAGGCAAGGAGTAAAGTCAGGACTCTGAATTTTTAGGAAAGCAAACTTCCAGCTCTTCAAGGAGCTAGTCAATAGGGCACCCTGGGAAACTGCCCTCAGGGACAAGGGAGCAGAACAGAGCTGGCAGATTCTTTAAGGATGCTTTCCATAGAGTGCAAGAGCTTTAGATCAGCAGGTGTAAGAAATCAGAAAAGGAAGGCAAGAGACCAGCATGGCTGAGTCGAGACCTGCTGGTGAAACTAAAGGGCAAGAAGGAAATGCACAAGCAGTGGAGGCAGAGACAGGTATCCTGGGAAGAGTATAGGGATGCTGCCTGGTTGTGTAGGGATGGGGTCAGGAAGGCCAACGTGCAGCTGGAGCTGAACTTGGCAAGGGACACGAAGAATAATAAGAAGGGCTTATACAGGTATGTCAGCTGGAAAAGGAAGGTCAAAGAAAGCGTATCCCCTACCCAATGAGCAAGACTGGCAACCTGCTAACAATAGATGATGAGAAGACTGAGGTACTCAACTTTTTTGCCTCAGTCTTCACTGGCAGCCTCTCTCCCCACAGCTCTCGAGTGGATGGACCACAAGGCAGGGACTGGGGGAGCAAAATCCCTCCCTCTGTAAGAGAAGATCACGTTCGCAACCACGTGATGAACCTGAACATATGTAAGTCTATGGGACCTGACGAGACGCATCCCAGAGTCCTGAGGGAATTGGCTGATGTAGCTGCCAAGCCACTCTCCATGATACTTGACAAGTCATGGCAGTCAGGTTGAAGTCCCCAGTGACTGGAAAAAGGGAAACATTGCACCCATTTAAATAAGGGTAGAAAGGAGGACCCTGGGAACTACTGACCTGTGAGTCTCACCTCTGTGCCTGGGAAGATCATGGAACAGATCATCCTAGAAGCTAAGCTAAGGCACATAGAGGAAAGGGATGTGATTTGAGACATCAAGCATGGCTTCACTGAGGGCAGGTCCTGCCTGACCAACCTTGTGGCCTTCAATGATGGAGTGACTATATCAGTGAACAAGGGAAGAGCTATGGATGTCATCTGTCTGGACTTCTGTAAAGCCTTTGGCATGGTCCCCCACAACATCCTTCTCTCAAAATTGGAGAGATATGGATTTGATGGGTGGACTGTTCAGTGGATGAGGAATTGGTTGGATCGTCACATCCAGAGGGTAATGGTCAACAGCTCAATGTCCAGATGGAGATTGGTGATGAGTGGTGTCCCTCAGGGGTCCGTATTGGGACCAGTACTGTTCAATATGACATGGACAGTGGGATCAAGTGCACCCTCAGCAAGTTTGTGGATGACACCAAGCTGAGTGGTGCAGCTGACACGTCTGAGGGATGGCATGTCATCCAGAGGGACCTGGACAAGCTCGAGAAGTGGGCCTGTGTGAACCTCATGAGGTTCAGCAAGGCCAAGTGCAGGGTCCTGCGCCTGGGTTGAGGCAACCCCCAGTATCAGTACAGGCTGGGGATGAAGGGATTGAGAGCAGCTCTGCTGAGAAGGACTTGGACGTCCTGGTGGATGAAAAGCTGGACATAAGCCAGCAATGTATGCTCATGGCCCAGAAGTCCAATGGTATCCTGGGCTGCATCAAAAGAAGCATGGCCAGCAGGGGGAAGGAGGTGATTCTGCCCCTCTACTCTGCTCCGGTGAGATCTCACTGGGGTACTGCGTCCAGCTCTGGAGCCCACAGCACAGGAAAGACAGCGACCTGATGAAGCAAGTCCAGAGGAGGGCCACAAAAATGATCAGAGGGCTGAAGCACCTCTGCTATGAGGACAGGCTGAGAAAGCTGGGGTTGTTCAGGTTGTTCAATCTGGAGAAGAGAAGGCTGTGGGGAGACCTTTTGACAGCCTTTCAGTACTTAAAGGGGGCTTATAAGAAACATGGGGACAAACTTTTTAGCAGCACCTGTAGCAATAGGACAAGGGGTAATGGTTTCAAACTAAAAGAGGGTAGATTTAGACTAGATATAAGGAAGAAATTTTTTTATGCTGAGGGTGGTGAAACACTGGAACAGGTTGCCCAGAGAGATGGTAGATGCCCCATCCCTGGAAACATTTAAGGCCAGGCTGGACAGGCCTCTGAGCAACCTGATCTAGTTGAAGATGTCCCTGCTTATTGCAGGGGGACTGAACTAGATGACCTTTAAAGGTCCCTTCCAGCCCAAACTATTCTGTGATTCTTTACTAAAAGCCCTGACACCAGCTACCTGACACCACTGAGCACACTCTGTCACATACACAGTGGAAAGGAAGGAAATCAGAAGGAAAAACAAAAACTAGGCTTTATTCTTTTGGGGAAAAAAATAAAAATACATGGAGAAAAAGGCATTGCCTTTATCATAGTTACATCTAACCCAACTGAGGTCTATGATAATGTTTATCCCTGGGCAGCAGGCATTTTTTAATTGAATTTTTAAATGTGGCCAGACCATGTTGCTTTTGTCTTTCAGTCTTTAGGTAGTAAAGACAAGGTCAGCAAAGTTTCTGATTAATGTGGTCTTTAGCTGCACTGAGAACAAAGACACAGCTGTAGACTCACTCATCGTCAGAAAGTTTCTTCTTGGCCTTTTCACTCCAAGCTGATTTCACACAATTAAAAAGAAAAAAAAAAAAAAAAAAGTTACGGTTTCCCAAGATGCAAGAGGGGGCAAAAAAAAAGGAGGAAACATAAAGGAAGCTGAACCCAAAGCAATGCATGGTACCTTCTGAAAGTCAAGAAACTGTAAATTAGAGTGCTACATACCATCCATGCCAAGCAGCGCTTGCTGGCACGCAGTTGTGAGCGATGCTGGAGGAGCCGCTGGCTTGTAACCCCCTCAATCACCCCCATCACCATAGCCCTGTTGCTGGACGTTCAAAAGGACATGTAAATTCCTGGGCTGAGCCCTGTGTGGTGTTCCCAATACCTACCAGAGTGAACTGGGACTCACGTTTTATGAATTCAGGACAAGGTCCACCAAAACTGATGGAGCAGGACACAACTGATACCAGCTGGCAGGAACTGGATCTCTGTCGTTTAAGCACCTTTTCCTCTGACAACAGTTAGGAGCAGAAAAATAGTAAGAAGCTTTACCTGGAAGTGAGTGGAACCTGCATGTGAAGCTCTGTGGTAACAAAGCTTGCTGCTTTCTTGTGGTTTCAAACAGCTTGAAAGTGAGTTAGTAACCCAGCTTCTGCCCCTGGTCTACTGAACCTGACAACTAATTTGGGGGACACAGATGATCCACCACTGGATGTTTCTCTGTCACAACTTAGCCGGAGGCTGGCATTTTGTCTGGGTTGGGGATCCTTCCCTAACATTCCTTGCCATGACCAAAACGGGCTGGAGGATACCAGCTGATAGTAACTGGACCTGAGAGTACTTGCTAGAAATGTGTTTATGTTATTAAAATTTGGATATGTATCTCAGGAAATTAGATGTTGTTTCACGGTTGGGCTTGCACAAATCCTAGAAAAAAATTGCAAGAGTTTGGAAGGGTACATTTCCTTTCCAGGGGGACAAGGATGGCAGTGTAGTTCCACAGGCCTGAAAACAAGGCCCTACCCAGCAGACACTGTGGGCTGGTGGTGGCAAATCAAGATTTATCAGCTGCCTGTGGTTGATTGTCAAGATGTCCAGAAGGATTCCTCTGCTGTTTGTAAGCAATTTAATGCTGTGCCTAATTTTAATCTGCAATGTACTGTCTGTCCACATCTGTTGTATTAAAGTGTTAATTAGCATTTAAAGGAGGAGCGGATGGTATAGATCACGCCTATTAAAATTAAACAATCATGCAATAGTGACTGATTAGAAATCCTCTTGCTGCACCAGCAGTGAGTGAACTTGTCAAAAAAAAAAAAAAAGTCTCAGCAAGATCTAGTTTTCCATCTCATTTTTATCACTCCCAATGTGGCTACTCCCTATCTTGGTAATAACTCATTACAAGTCAAAATGGGCTTAAATTTTCAACCCCCGGTACTTAGGAAGCCAAGCCATTTATTTCCATGTTTTACCAAAACGCAGCCACCACTGGCTAGAAGACTGTGCACAGCAATGTGGAAAATCAAACTGTCTTGGGCAACTACACCACAGCAAATGTCTGCTCTTTGGAAAGGAGCCATGCTGCATTTTCTTAGGGTTTTCTTACAAGTCTATTAAAGCCAATCATATTTAAGTACCAGTATGTCTAGATTTGCCCATAGAAGCTGGACAAACTGCCCTCCATCCATGCACACATCCTTGGCAGTGCTACGCTCTCCCTTCAGGCTGACTCTGCAAGTGGCACAAAGTATCACTGCTATAGAGCCGCCTCTTGTTTTCCTGGCTCTCCTTTCTTGTGGTTTTCATATCTCCATGCACTGACGTTGCTGTTTTCTTAATCCCCAAAAGGTACCTGCATTTTCCTTTTCCACAGCTTAAAATGCTCTGAGTTATAAGAAGCCAGCTGTGGGATGACTGCTGGAATGGATGATGAAAAGTGGCAGAGAACTCATGAAGGCAAATTCAGAACTGGACGTCCAAAGTGAGTGAGTATTTCTGCCAAGTGGGGAGAATGTTTGCAAAATCAGATACAAATTTTGGTTTTCTTTTTTAAATTAAAGTGCGAGACGGACTGCAAGAGCTTACACAAAATCTGTTTGTTTGTTCAGCAACATTTTACTCCAGATCTTGTGGGAATCACAAGAGTTGCCCAGCTCCCACTGGATGCCAGACATTAGCAGAAAAGGTTTCAGGGTGAACAGCAGTGTCTCTCTCCAACCGTTAGCTCTTAACCCCGATGATGGGTTGGGAGGAAGCGGTGCTCAGCTCAGACAGGAAAAGCAGATTAACCTCAGCATTATGGTCCTTGGTTTTCTGAAACCTTACAGGCTTCCCCGCGTAGCTGATGTCCTCATGGCATGAGCAAAAATGATGCTGAGACATCTTTATTTTTCTGCCAAGAAAACGTGTTGTTCAATTTTTTTAAGCTTTTTTTTTTCTTTGTCTTTCCCATATACCTAAGAAAGTCTTTTTAAAAAAAAAAAAAAAAGAAAGAAAAACAAGGAGATGGAGAGCAGGCACTTAACAAGGAGGTTAGCTATCATTCTTCTTTAGTTTGGCAAGGTGTCCCAAAGCTGGGTCTGACCCTGGTCGATATTGGTTTCCTGAGTATGCTAATTCCTCCCCCAGCACTGGGGTACCTGCTGCTACCATAAGAGGGACTGGTCGTAAGAGGGAAGTGTCCTGGGGACCCGTTCTGCAGAGGGACCAACGGCCAGCCCAGCAGCCTGGCATGGTGCTCTATGGGGAAGGGGCCAAGCTCTTGGGGTGCATTTTCCCTGTGTCCTGCAGGTCAGAGGCATGTGTGCTGCTGTGCTGCAGAGCAGCCAGTGTTTCCAGCGCCTGCGAAACTGCTCCTAAGCATAGCAGGCAGCATGTGAATGTAAGACTCCCTGGAGCAAAAACATTGCACAGTCCTGCAAACACAGACTGCTTTTGTTCACACGCAGCCAGGGCTTGAGGAGGGTTGCCTGCATGCAGCTTGCTCAGCAGAGTTGATGGCATCTGTGAAAGGGTGAGGGCTGCTCAGAGGGCTTCTGTAGTACTCATCTCCCCGGGTGGGGAGAGGATGAAATGGCAGAGTAACTCGTGTCCCAGCTCAGCCCCTCACACAAGCCTTTGCTTTTCCCATAGGGCCTCTGCAAATTCACAGAAGGATGATTATCGCAGAGGTGACAGCCCACTGAACAGTCCAGGGGCCCCAAAATCATAAACAACCCCAGGCTGTTCCTCACCCCAGCCCTTTGTGACATGAGTAAACCATCAATCCATGAGCTGCAGAGGTTGCTTTTTATGGCTCGGGCAGGAATTTCACCCAGCTCAGTATCTGATTTGGGCAGTGCTGTAATCTCTCTCTTTCAACATATCTAGTTGTTGCTTTGGCCTCATATTGATTTCAAAGCACATACTGAAATGTTACGCCTGCACTGCGCTCATCAGGAAGATAAACAGAAGTAATGGTCAGAGAGGGGAGATGGGGGGGCCGTCCGACCCCATTTCGCTGGAGAATGCAGCTGCCGGGGATTCAGCCTGTCTGACTGCTGCCACGGTGCGCTGTACATCTGTGCTGGGGGAGTTCTGGTCATACTGACCAGGTGGGGTGGGATGCCCATGGGACCTGGGACTTGCCTGTAGCATGGGGGACACCAGTGGCCCCTGTGTCTCCCCATCTACATATGGGTCTCGGTGATGCCATGCCAGCAGATAAAACACTGCCATGGTCCGAGGAACGGTGATTTTCAGGGCTGGGGTTCATGGGTGTTGTTGCTGCCGGTTGATTATTTCCATGAAGTGCTAGAGAAAGCAAACGCAGTTCCTGTTCAGCTGGGAGGGGAGAGCACCCGTTTGTGCCTCCCCCTGGCGCTGCCACAGCTGAGCTAATGCCCCGTGAGAACCTGCTTTCTCACTGTCCTCAGTGTGAAACAGGGATGGGTGGGTTTGGACATTGTTTACTTTTTAAAGAAAATATTTGGTAGTGCAGTTTTACTCTTTTTGACCTGCTGCCCCTGATTATTGGGGAGCAATTGGCCATGTCTGACAGCAACACCACCCCACCTGGGCACACTCCAAAACCCAATACGCTGACCACTATCTGGCAACTTGCTGAGCTAACTTAAGGAGCAGAAGTTGCCCAAACCCTCTGTGTCACCCCTCCCTCCTCACTCAGAGCAAGACCCCCCCGCTGGGGCACCCCTTACCACTGTCCCCCTCTCCAGCTCAGCCAATGATGCTGAGGATCAAACCCCAAGTATTTTAAGACTTTCTATAATCTTGCTGCCAAGAATACTGGACCGTGCATCAAAGATAAGCACTTGATTTTTTTGATTGTGCTCAAGAATGCACTTTGACCTAATTATTATTATTACTTTAGGCTGGGAAAGATGGGCAGTTGCTTTTGTAATTGTGGAAAAACCCCAAACTGAGAGACCTCCTGACATCTCACGTCACTAAAATGGAACCAAATAGCTGTGCTACCTCTGCAAATTACATCTGACAGAATTATTTTCTGTATATGTGTCCACCATAGAAGGGTTTTTACATAATTTTCTTATCTAATGAAGTGCCAAAGCTTAGCAGTTCAAGCCAGTTTGTTGCAAAAAGTTAGAGGTTACGGAGGAGAAGTCTATTACGGCAATAACACTAATAAGGGTCTGCCAAGATCACGTTTAAGTACGCGTAAATACAGGGCATTTGAGATTAACATCTCAGAGGACAGAGGAACAGCGCTGGAAGGCAGCAGCCCGAGGCGGCTGAGAGCCGGGGGTAAGGCATGTGGCCCCTCTCTGCAGCTCCCACCCCAGCATCACCTACACGCCCCCAGTTGCATCCCACCGCTCTGGCCCCGGCCGCCCGCCTGCCCCCAGGGTCAGTGCCTCCTCCTGAAAACTACACGAGGTGGTTTTGCAGGCACCAACAACTACAGACACGAACACTGCGGCATGTAGTATGAAGTGGCTTAATATACCTGGGGCTCAACACACTTTATTTTCCTGCCTTTGAGAGCAAGGTGAGGGGTCCCTGCAGCAGAGAGAGGGCATTTCCCTCACGCTGTGAAAAAGCACAAGAAGGGCCTGAGACCTTGAGGTGTGCCCTGGGGACCCTCCGGCAGGCAGGCAGCAGCAAGCCCCAGGGGAGGCTTTCTATCTGTCTCCCCCCCTTCCTCCCTCCTGAGGGAGCTGCCAGAAGAGAGGTCCATGGGGAAAAGGTTAAGCCACTGCCTGTCCCCCCACTCCCATCCTCTCCCAGCAACTGCTTCTCTCTGAAGGCTGATGGAGCCGATGCAAATCAACATTCACAAAGAGGCAGTGGAAAAGCTTATATAAAAGGGCAAAAAATCAGACTGCAGTAAGCATTTTTGATTATTTTCTGATAGCCTCCTGTTTCCCACAGCTATGCATTTGCAGAACATTTTGTAAGCAATTTCTTTATGATGTGACTTAATCTATTTCGTGTTTTCAAAGGGAAATATAAATCAGAGCCCACGAGTGAAAGGGCCGGGATCTCAAGCTTTTAAAAGTGGCTAATGTGTATCAACAACAGCTACTTTTGATCAACATTTTTTGCTATGCATTTTGTGGAATGGCTACGGGACATTCAAATGAGCATTATAATTACACTCCTATAATGTGCATCACAATACTCTGGGCTCTGAATGATCTCCTATGACGTATACTTGGAATAATCATTACAATTTCTATGAAAACTGACCACATTTCAGCCATTCTCTTAGTGCGCTGATGAATACAGGTTCCTAGAGGTATTTGTCAACTGCCCTTTTTCTCTCCCTGGGCTGTATTTATTCCTTTGGTCTTCCTTCTCTTACTCTTTCCATTTTCATGGTCTCACCAGTTGGTGTCAAAGAAACACGGGATCAGACACGACCACCTTCAATTCCACATGCAGGATGTATTTGCACCCAGCCTTTACTAATAAGGAACTTACAGCAAAGGTAAAGGAGATACAAACCTGTTAAATGAAAAGGGGAAAATATATTTTTCCTTGGAGAGAGAAAAAAGGAAAAAGACACTAATTGGTTTGTGGCACTGGTACAGTCAGTCTTGGCTACAAACTGGTTATACATGCTAAATATCTAAATTTACATTGATTGTACAATTTCTGGTTCTACCTATCAGCACAATGTTGAAGTATTTACAGTACAAAAGTACTTCATAAAAATTAACGTCCAGCAAACATGTAGAGGTCTAACTATAATTAAATCTCCAAAAGTGGCTATCCTCCTGCTTCTGTACAAGAACAACTGTCCCTTCTGGGTTGCAATCAATAGCAGGTTCCCTGATTATACACCTTATTATGTCTTGTATAGTAGTGTTAGCCACTGAAGGGTGACATGTGAACAAATGCATATGCTTGATCAGATCTTTTACAGAAACACACCTTTCAAGAGAGAGAACAACAATTAGTGTGTGTTATAGGTTACCGATTTACAATTTACATCATAAATCAATGTCTGATTATTTTAATGTAAAATGTTTTTAGCTTCATTTTACTGCACTAACGGTTTCAATAACACTATAATTTGCTCAGATGAAGAGGTGATTGGACAGCTCTTACAGAAATTTTTAATTACTGTCATTAGTGGCTGCAATCTTATTCTTTTCTATGGAGCTAAGATACGTGTTACTGCGTTGTGCTACAGGTACTCTGCGGTCGTGAGAATCCAAACTCTCCCTTTCCACTGAAATACTCGCATCTATAAATCTGTGTCACTGTGCAAGTCCCATCACAATAATTACTAGCATCACACAAACATTAATTAATGTATCCACATGTTATTTTAGGCAGGTAGAAATGTATTTCCCCAATTTGGGGAAAAAAAAAAAAAGGGAAATGAGAGCATAAAGTGTGTTATCCATAGGGAAATGAGAGCATAAGGTGTGTTATCCATAGTTAAGACAGGAAGTGTGTAGGAGAGCCAGGGGCAGGGGCAGCAAGAGTCCTGCCTCCCGAGGGAAAAGCTGTGATGCAATGCCGACAGCCGAAATCTGCGGGGTGACATGGAGGGCAGCGCTCGTCCTTCGTCCCGGTGGACTAAAGGTCACATTTACTGTTTCTGACAATGGAGCTATTGTTGCTGGAGGTCCATGTGCTCGCTACTGCTTGAAGCTCCTAATTTGTAAACAACTTTGATTCCCCTAGACAGATGCAGAAAGCATTGCATGCTCAATCTACCGCACGCTCAATCTACCGCATGCCCCTCTGTAATTTCAGCAGATTGCCTTAGCAGCTCTTCCAAGGGCTGCTACCATGTACAGACAACTCATTTCAAGGAAAGATGAGAATTTAAGAGACTATTTTCTCGGGAACAGCTGGGCTTGGGACCCGGACTGGGGGACGGAATGGGCAGGGTATTTTCTTCCACTCACGTTAGCCTGATTTGAGTGAAAAGTGCCTGAAAATGCAATGCTCACCTTTGCACGTCCTCAGCTGTTGTAAATAGCTGGATGTAGGACGGTGGAGCTGCCTACATCTCGACAAACATGAAGACACTTTTTCCGTCACGGGAAAGGCAGTTGGTAAGTTTGTTCTGCCCATCCCCTGAGGGCACCTGGGCCCCACAGGGTAGGACAGGGGCACAAAAGGCATGAAGATGGAAATGGGGGAAATGGCAGGGGTGCATGTCACAGCAGCCATCTCCTGAGTTACAGACCTTCATTTTCTGGTACCCTGCACCATACCTTCAGAAGGGAAGCCCTTGTCCTTCACATACTTCCCATTTCTCTTCTCCCTTTCCTGCCCCCTTTTCCCCAATACTCTGTAAAATATGTGAGCTGACATACACAATTTTCAATAAATTAATTCTTTTTCACATACTAAAAAAAAAGCTCAAAATACTGTTCACAAAATGGCTTTAAAGTGTCCTGTCCAGTTTCCCCACAAAGTCCCTGCTCTGGCCTATTAATTTTATAGGAATTTGACTACTTCTGTTGTTTGAAGAATGCTGTTTCCATTAAGCATCAAATGGAAAATTAACTGCAGTCTGAAGTATGGATTCAGCTAGCCTCATCAGTACTCCGTAACATTTCATGCGATGCTTTTAAAAGCTGTGAAGGTTGGCTACTTTTCTAGTAAAACCCTGATAATCATGATTCAAGATGTTAAGGGCTGTTACTGTTGAGAAACCAGACCTCTTCTCCCATGTAACTAAACTAGTATTTGCAGATTTTTTTTCTGAAAGAAGTACATCAAAATTCAAGAAACGTGTCCTCTTCCTGACTGAGCCGTCTTGGTTGGAAACAGCCTGGGTGGCAATCCTCTGCTAATGCGGATTTAGAGGAATCGAGTGTGGTCTAAAGCCTCCAGAGAACCGGGTTTAGTTCATGCGCTTTTGTGTGCGTGCTGAGAAGCCAGCGGCGCAGGTAAGTATGTAATTATGGGCTTATTTAAAATGGAGGTTCTTTTACACGACAGATCGCAGCCCGGGCAGGAACAATAATGCCCACAGAAAGCAGCAAACCTCCGTGAGGGCCCTTGTACTCTATTGTGCTGTGGCCGATTTACGGGCTCTGGCTTAGCGATGATTTGGGGTTTGCTTTGCAGAGGCGCAGGTCCGCTTGCGGGCTGCACGTGCGCGCGGCCTCGTCCGCTCCCGCCCACCGCGCGGGGACTC
>NW_009646928.1:2197068-2227031 GCF_000708025.1 Charadrius vociferus | reverse complement strand
GGCGAAACCTGTGAGGGCTGGGCAAGGCTCGGGGGGGCCGCCGGGCCGCTCCGGCGAAAAGCAGCGTGCTGAGGGGGGGACGGGGGTCTCCGCATGGCCCCGGGTAGTGACTGGTTACACCGTGTGTGGGAAATGCGTGGGCCCCCCCTGGGAACTGGGGGCGCCGGAGTGGGGGTGCAGCAGGTTCGGCCTCCGGGCCGCCGCCGCCCTGGGGAGGTGAAGTGGGTCGTTGCCAACAGAATTCATTCCGTTCTTCCCATGGAAGTGAAAACCTGAAGCCCATCGAAAAAAGGTGGTTTCGACCTGGTAGTAAAATTGACAAAGCAGCCAGCTGTTGGGTCTTTAAACTCTTGTTTCAAAACTCTTCTTTTGTGTGGGAATGAGCCTTAGTCCCTTCCTTAACAGCTGCGGTCTGTTTAGTGTTAGGCTCAAGCTAATAGTAACTAATAAATCAAAGCAGTTTCCTAGGTACAATTTGTGTACTTGTACTTTTTTTCAGCATTGCCTATAATGAGTGGGGAAGGGTATGATTTTTGTGTATGTTTCCACCTGGCTGTTTGCATAAAACAAGCGTTTCTAAATCCTGAACAATGATCAGAAATATATCAGAGCAGAAACTACTCCCATTTCTAATTTTGGGAATTATTTCAAAGCTGATGGTAATTCTGCTGACTTGTATTCAACCTAAAATGTTCAAACCTCCTAAATTTCGATTTAAGGATGTTCTTAAAAGCTAGTGTGCTACAGCAGGTCTCTTGTATTAACGATGATGCCATTGTCCTTTTGCAGCGCCGAGGCTGTTCAGGAAGGAAAAACTTAACAGCATTCCGAAATACAAAACTGATTCCCATGGAAACATCCTCATCCTCTGATGACAGTTGTGACAGTTTTGGTTCTGATAATTTTGCAAACACAGTGAGTACAGTACAAGAACACATAAAACTGAATGTGCGGTGCTAGTAAAGTTTGCAAAAATGTAAAGCTAGTAAATGTTTTGTGCACTATTAAAACTGCTTGTTCTGCTTATGTTTTTGTATAGTGGTTATAAATCTATGCTATATGCTGTAATTTCATTTCACTTTTCGCTTGTGCTTCTAGGTGGTAATTGTTGGAAACAGATTAGCTATTTATTCTAGCCTTTGAAATGTCACCTAACCTAACATGCCTGATAATTTGCTACTGCGGTTCTGAAACCCCTTGTTAAATGCCTTAACTATTTTTTTTTCTGTATTAAAAAAGCTATTTGCTTATACTGCACTTGTAAACGTGAATCACTTTCTGTACAACTTCAGTTAAAGGATATTTTATTTTTCACAGAAATGCAAGTTTAGGTCCGATATTAGAGAAGAACTGGCAAAAATTTTTTACGAAGCCTCTGATGATGAATCCTTCTGTGGCTTTGCAGAAAATGAGATTCAAGATGCATTGGTAAGGCAGTTGATTTTAGTTTGCAATTTTAAATCTAGATTTTTAGACCTTCTTAATTGAAAAATAGTGGCAGCTTCAGCTTGAAAGTCAAATGTTGTCAGGAAGAAGCATCATTTTATTTTATTTAATGTACAATATAAGTAGCCATAGTTTCATTTTCTTTTTCTTTCCTTAAAAAGCCCCCAAGCTCCTGATCTTTGCAAGTTGAGAATAAAATCTGCCATATGGATTTTGAAATATAACACCTCTTAAAACTGTCCTTGCTGGGTGTTACTCTGTTAGTCTCTAACATTTCTGGTTTCCTCAATACAAAATGTTATGCTAGCCCACGGACTCTAGCAAACTGGAGAAAAATTTCTGTGTATATTGACACGTAGTCAGACCTGCACTCTATGATAGTGTAACAGGAAATGCTATACTTCTTTAGTGGTAGAGAAGTAAGTGATAGGTGGTGAAATGTGCCTTCCTGCTTTTCCTTGACATCAGTGCAAGAGCAGCTTTAATGGTTAAAAAGACGAACAGTTGGTATTTATCAGAGAAGATGGAAGTAATACCATGTTTGGTATAAAATAGATTTGTCATAACTTCAGAATGTGCTGAGGAATGGCTAGAAAAGAGTAACATCTGCTTGGAAAAGTAAAGAGAATAAGTAGGAGGCAAAGCTGGAATAGATATGTAAGAAAAAGAAATCAATAACTACACATAATGGGCAAGCAGGACCACATACCTGGTTTTATAAAATCTCGGTGCAAATAAGGATTACCCTTTGAGACTGATGGTCTATGCGTATGAAGCAGGAAGCCTGTTGACCATAATAAGACTCTCTTATTGAGTCTAAACCTGGAAGTCATACCCTATTGCAAAATGGCTTTTAACTAAAGAAATTAATTTCTGTCCTCATTAAACCCTTGGTTCTTGCAAAAGTTGCAAGCAAGGCATGAGAATTCAAAGACAGGAAAATAGTGGGATTTTATTCATAATCATTTCATTGACTGACTCTAGAAGGAAGTATTCACTGGGTATTGTTGATACTGTGAAATGGCTATTCTTGACAGCTTACAACCTTGGGTTTGACCCTGTGCTGAGAACTGTGTAGTGGCTTTTTTTACAGCCTGATAGAATATGTTGCAAAATCAAGCCCGTTAACGCAATTCTCTTTCTCACCCTCACACACAGACTATCTTTGCTATTAGACCTGCAAGTGACAGCTAAGACTGCTGCAACTGAAGCTGAGCTCCTTTTTCTGATGCAGTACAGTGTGGCTCTCCCTGAGAGTTTTTTATCCCTGTGCCCCGCTCTCCTCCCGCCCCCTCTCCCTCCCACCCCCTTGAAATATAGGAGATCACTAGGACTAGCGATTTAAATGGCTAGATTTCAGCCGGATAGGTTCCTTGACTGCCCCCAAAACAAAATAATTGTCAAACTGTATTTAATTGCAGACCAACTCACTTGGATTTATACGCTTCCGTTCTGGTTTGTTGACAGAAATTGGAATCGGATTCAGAGGAGAATGATACAAGTGCTGAAAGTGAGGTAGCCCAGAGAAGGCAGAAATACCCTATGCCTCTAAAAGTAGCCATGAAATTTCCACCTCGAAGATCCGAGAGGAGGAAGCATGAGACAGAATCTGTTCCTGAAAAGCTGGTGCCTGCTCCAGATTCAGACTCTGACTCTGAAGAAAAGGGTTCCGTATTTTTAGAAAAAAGGGCTTTAAACATAAAGGAAAACAAAGCAATGGCAAGTACTCAGTGTCTCTCTGGGGGTCCCCCTTCTTTCCCCTCTCCCCTCCTTGACTCCTTAGAGGACCTCTTTGGTTGTTCAAATTAACTCTAATGGGAATTAAGTGAATGCATTAAGAGGAATTTACATTCCTAATATTTAAATTTAATACTTTATGTCCACTGGCATGTGAAAATCCATAGGCTGAATACTTCAGTAAAAATCCATAGGCTGCAAGCATAAAGGATAGGACTTCAACATATTAAATTTGAGTATTTTCAAATTACTTGCAGTCACTAGAATATAAATAAGACATAAAAGTAAAAAGTTGAAGAGTGACTGCATTTCCTGTAATTGTACTTCTAGCCAATTGCCCTAATCTAATAATCTGTAATAGCACATAAACACCCTTTTAAGGCTCTGCTTCCTTTTTCTTTCCCTTGTTAGCTTGCAAAACTAATGGCTGAGTTGCAAAATGTTTCTGGTATCTTTGATGGGAGAAAATCGTTGCCGACTGTCAGTCATGTAAGTATAAACTTCCCATATTTGCCTTCAGATTTCTGAGAGTCAAATTCTGACATTACAAAACAGGAGACTCAATTACAAAAACTTAATAAACCATGTAAATGAAAGTCCAGTTCAGAATTTTATTGCTTTCTAAAACAGGCATCCTCATTGTGCAGTTCTCTTTTGATTTGCCACTGTATAAAGCAGAACAGATTGATTCATAAAAGTTAGGTGTCTCCACGGGCCAATAAAACTAAACAAGGCGCTATGTAAATATGTATTTATACAATGGCTGGAGATAAAGGGGCAGCTCAGACTTTGAAGCTCAACCCTGAATATTCTGTGAGTTTGGAGCCTTGAAAAAAAACCTGACGTTTGCCCTAACTAGGTCCTTTAAGAAGGCTGGGTTGTGAATCGGCTGATCGACCTGTAAGCTGCGTGAAGATGGGAACAACGCTAGAAGTCGCAACTCCTCATAGACGTGGGTTCTGCTGCTGTGGGGGGGAATTATTGTATCTCACACCTTCATGGACACAAATGTGTCTCTGACTGTCTCTCCGCACCTAGCAGAATGCCCAAGATGAATTTGCCTAGGATGTTTTTACCTTCTGTTTTCTGATTTGGTACGAGGGGGAGACTTCATCTTTGGGAAAGACAGAAGGAAGCCATGTCTTTTGGAGGAGGAATTCATAATAGGGATGGGAGCTGTCTGGGTTTTTGCACGTTTCATTAGGAGCTCTTAAACTTTACCAGGGACCAAAGCGGCTTCCAAGACGTCCGTTGCCCCGAAGTGCTTTGAGGAGGAACCCAGACCGAAGTTCTCGGCCTCACACAAGATCCAGGTCCCTGATTGAAGGTCCTCCTACTCCTTTGCCAGAAGAGGAAGATGATGACCGGTACATCTTAGTGAGAAGAAGAAAGATGTCTGATGAATTTCTGGAGGTATGTTGAGGTTCTGGTTCTTCTGTTGCAGGTTGATCATGAAGGTTTTGTATCCCGTCAAGAAAATAGCAATTCATACAGAGTTGATCAAGATTAAGATTATGCTATGGCCTGGGAAGTACAGGGAAGAAAAAAAAAAAAAAAGCATATTGTACGTGTTCTTCATTTCCCCCCACCTTATCCTTGAAAAATAACTTCTTCTTGCACTCCATCAGGAATTAAGCAAGATTCAGTAGCATTTCTGCACCTTTAAGGTGACAGATGAAGCGAACACGCTAAAGCTGCATCCGTATCATAGGCCTTTGCAAAGATCTGTATCTCTTGTTTAAATATGTGATGGGTATTTGAGACTTTGGCATTGCTTTGAAGATACCTGCCTTGTTTGTGTTTTTGCTGAAACTAATACTAAAAGTATTGCATCTTCATTATTCAGCATGAAGCTCGAACTCCCAGGAGGGGTCACCGTGGTGCCATGGCTTTTCCACACATTGTGCGCCCGGTTGAGGAAATAACAGCAGAAGAGCTGAATAATATTTGCGGATCTGCAAGAGATAAAGTATATAACAGGGCCATGGTAAGTATATTCCAACTTCGTGAAACGCATACTTTGTGAAGTCATTGTCTTGTTATTCCCTGCTTGTGGTTTAGCATCAAACAGAGCAGGCTCCCTCTCACTGAGAAGGATGATTTGATTTTTGGGAGAAGTATGCCTGAGATCTTGAAGCATCATCTCTTATCTTTCCCTGAATTTATAGAATGGCCTTTACCAAGGCAGTTAGCTTGCTTTCACCCTGGAACAACTGTAGTACCTAGGTGATACCAGCTGAGGAAAGTGATTAACAGACACTGAAGATGCAATGTTAAAACAATCTTGGTAACTAAACAGCCATCTTTAATGTCTTGTTTCCTGAACTACTTCCCCTGTGTTCTAGGGATCCACCTGTCATCAGTGTCGCCAAAAAACCATAGACACCAAGACAAATTGTCGTAACCCTGATTGTGTAGGAGTACGGGGCCAATTCTGTGGGCCATGCCTCCGCAATAGGTATGGGGAAGATGTCAGAACGGCGTTGCTGGATCCGGTAAGACAATTCTGAATATTCGCTTTACTGGGCTTAACTCGAACAGAGAGTTGCATTGGTTACTCGAAGCAAAAGAATTTTAGCAGGGGAACTGCTTACAGTGCTGTAGTACATAATGCAGTCCTGGTTTGATTCAAACTGAATCATAGAACCTTGTGTTGTGTTCAGCTCGTTGTAGTTACTACGTTTGTAGCTTTATTTGCAGGAGTAAACTATGAGAGCAGAGAAGCTGCCAAAATATTCTTGTATTTGAGCATCAGAATAGAGTTCTCTTTTTGCCTTCTGTTAGTGCTTAATGCCCTATGGAAAGGAATTGTATTGTGGACAAAGTGCTGCTGTTGTGGGCTGTGGAAGTGGTGCCGGAGTTGAGCAGAGTGGGATGCTTCCTGTGGTTGTGTGCAAGGCAGGCAAAGGAGAGTTTAATCCCTCACAGGCTATAGAATTTGTACTCTTGTACTGGTTTAGACAACTTCTGCAGTGCTGATGTTCACTGCAGAACTTGGTGTGGAACAGGGCCCTCTTTTAAGTTGTGAGTGTGAACCATGCCTGGCATTCCAGTTCAGTTAAAAAGGCCTGTTGTCTGTCTTTTGTCTAGACCTGGAGGTGCCCACCGTGTCGTGGAATCTGCAACTGTAGCTTCTGCAGACAGAGGGATGGCCGATGTGCTACAGGTGTCCTGGTCTATCTGGCCAAGTACCATGGCTATGACAATGTCCATGCCTACTTGAAAAGGTAGGTATGCCATGGTGTCAGTGGCATGGCTTTGCTGTAAGTGGGATAAGCAGCTCAAAACTAGGACACAAGAGCTTTCCACATCCCAGTGTGTGAGGTAAATCTCAAGATCAGTCCTTCTTGCCTTTAGAATCTGAGATTTTGCCATATGATTTTTCTGACATATTGGTTCTTACCCAAACCAAGTGGTATATCCAGTCTGTCTTTTGGCTCTCAACTTCAGCTGTGTTTGTTGTCAGGGCTTCCACTAATTTGTCTAAAGAGTTTCCAAACAGTGTTTTGCTACAAGCTAACTTGTGTTTCTACTTGTCTTTCAGTCTGAAACAAGAACTTGGAATGGAAGACTGAAGCTGTGACTGCCTTTAAATTATGTTCTCTTTCACCAATGTCATATTCTTGCCTACAGTGACTTGTTTAATCAATGAGATTACAAAGCCAGTGCCTTCCTTCTCTCCCCTTTTGGGTAAAAAAGTATAAAGAACTTCCACTTATCTCAGTGCAAATCATACTTGGGAAAACTGTTTAATGAAGGTCTTTGCCCACAGGCCATTGTTTTCTTTTTAAACAGCTTTGCAAATCGGATAGCATCAGTGCTTGCTTTCATGGCAATAACTTTTTTTTTTTTTTCCTGAAAGGAGATGGGGCTTTAAGCCATTAGAGTTTTATTCATGCAGTGATCTGTGCTGCAGGTTTATTTATGCTTTGAAGTTTGTCACAAAAAGATACAGATGTTCTGAAAGTTCAGGGCACTGTTCCCCACAGAACCAAGCAGGGAAAGGTATGTGCTTAACTCCAGGCCGAATTCTGCTCTGCTGCAGTACAGATTCTTACTGAACATAAATGATCAAATAGAAGCTAAGAATTCTCTAAAGCAGCAACGCATTCTTAAGTTCAAAAAAGAAGCCCTAAAAGTTGCAACTGAGCAGTCTCCAAGCACTAATATTTGGTTTTATAGAGTACTCAAAGTGCACAATGGCCATTTTAAGGGAGATTCTCTAAGTGACTTAAATGCGGCAGAAGCAGTTGGGGGGTGGCACTTTGTATTTTTTCTCAGATGAGAGGAGGCCACAGCTGACAGCTTCCACAGCAGTAGCATTGCCTAGTGCCGTCACTGATGTGAACGTACTGGTATACATTGTGGAATGACTGCTCTGCCTAAAACAGAATGTACCCTTTGTTAAGTTACTGGTTGTGTGGGTTCTCTTCTCCCTGCTCTTGCTGCAACTGCAGAACTGCTTCTTTGCAGAATCAGCACTGGTCCTGGGGAAGAGGGATGCCTCCAGACCAGGGCTTGGTTAAGTAGAGGGACAGTGGTTCGCGTGGCTGTTGGCCACGAGTGGATGAAAGATGGTAACTTGTTGAACTTGGTTATCAAGAAAAAGGGCAATGACAAATGACCACTGGAATCGGAAGCCTGAATTTTTTACTTCTGAAAAAAAAAAAAAAATTAAAGGAAGGACTTTCTAAGCTACAATCCAGCTTAAAGTGAGTTATTCTTCCAGTTGCACAGAGCAGCATAAATGTAAATAGATAGTGTTTTCAAGAGAGACCCTGGTTGTAGCAATAGATGAGGAAGAATGATTGCCTCATCAAAAAGGCTTTTAAAAATAAATAAAAAGGGAGATGTAATGGTTTGCATGCAGTTTGTGAGCACTTACTAATGTGGTTAGTGCTGTGGTCTCCTCCTTAACTGTCCAGCCATATTTCTGTATCTGGCTCTGCATGATTGTAGAGGGATATTGTGCATGATGTTAATGAAGCATGAATACAGCAAAAATAGAGCTGAAGAATTCTAATGTGCTGTGTGGACAGGGTCTTGTGTACTCAGTGCTGTAGAAAAGAAGGTGCCATGAAAATTGCATCCAGAGAACTGAACCACAAAGTGTATAAATGCACTTAGTTTGGTTATGGAAACTACTGTATAAGTTTTGTATAGGGTTTAGAATGCAATGTTATAAATAATGTACAGTTGAGTAGTAGAAGAATCAACTTGCTTTTATTGAGCACTGGTATTTTATTGGCTTCTCTGCTTTCACAGTATTTGCACTGTGTGTATACATAAAGATCCGCAGTTTATACCTTTCTGGGAATTACATCAGTGTGTGTGGGAGGGGAGGAGAGAGGAATTTAGAAACAAAAGGTATTTATGTCTCAGACTTGCAGTTCTGTTTCATAAATCATCTGTCTGTTAAAAATCTCCTGTCCTCTCTTGGTCTGTTTTTATAGTGTGAATAGCTGTGCAATCTGAGGTGGAGAGCGTTCTACCCTCTAGGTACATGTTATGAAGAAGGAACTCTAGAAATACATATTCTGACAGAGAAGAGCGATTATTTTAAATTTTTTTTAAATTTTTTTTTTGTAATTGATGAGCTTGCCTTCTGATTGATAGAGTGTGGAAGGGCCGTGGTAACAGCAAACCCTTGCGTCATATCACGAAGACTGCTGTATTTAGATGTACTCAGATCTACAATGTTCTGTATAAAGTTTTTTATTTTAAAAATAAAAATTTTCTGGGTTAGAATTTTTGCCTCTTAACTGTTTTTAAAAAGCCCATTAGAACTGTACTTAGACTTCGCCACCTTTCAG
The DNA here is from genome assembly GCF_000708025.1 of Charadrius vociferus. Lineage (NCBI taxonomy): Eukaryota > Metazoa > Chordata > Aves > Charadriiformes > Charadriidae > Charadrius > Charadrius vociferus. The sequence continues at coordinate 2,218,035 of NW_009646928.1, read as the reverse complement.
GTAAACTTTTGTTGTGAAGTAAAGGAATCGGTTGCTTCCATCATACCTGGGGGAGCAGTGGGACTAGGACATCTTTCTCTCCCCAGCCGTGTGTCCCTGAACCAGGCTTGCTCTGATATTCATGCTGCTTGCATTGAATTGTTTGGTACCAGATGACTAACTTGTGTTGGTAGAAGTATATAGGTGCTGAGTTCAGGCCGGATACAGACTATAAACACACGTGCTATGTGCTTACCCTTCTGGTTTTGAGGGTTTTTTTTCTAAACTAGATGCCTACATCCTGAGCTGAGAAGGATGAGGAGAATAGAATTTCGGACACAAGTTGAAGTCAGGTGCCTGTGGAGAGATATACATATATATCTCCCCCCCAAAAAACCCCTCTTAAGACGGGAGGTCTGTGCTGGAGCAGAGAATTACCTGAGGCGCCTTGATTGCAGGCTGATGGTGCTGAAGACTGTTTTTCATACTTGGGCTGCTTGCTTTTGCATCAGGAGGAGTTAGATGAGACTGGCAGAAGATTACACAAAGCCGACCTGTAGTGATAGAGGAAACAGGAAAGAAGTGATCAAGCAGAGTGACTGAGCTGTGCCCAGATATGCTCTACTGGTAAAACCCTCATGTTGTTACTCTCACCTAAAAGCTTTGCTTGGAAGCATTACCTCTCATCACACTGCTGGTGATGTGAGAATAAATTTGTATGCGATTGTGTAATATGTTAGTTTATGGTTTACACGATGATTTTGAGGTGTCTCAATACAACTTTTTCCCCAAGCCTCTGTACCACTGCTACTTAAGTGCTGTTGATGTGAACTTGACAAATAGTTAAAGAACTCGTGGTTTGTATCTGGTGTCATGGTTTGGGCTGGGCTGGCCACTAAACAAAATAGCATTGAAGTGTTCCTTCACAGGCTGACGTTCAGAGCAAAGCACTGAGCCACTTAGCCAGTTATATTAGTGTAGGGAGCTGCAATGGAAATTTTTAAAATAGGCATTGGCTTTGGAAACTACCCCACTCCCTTCCTAACCTCATGGGCTGATATACCTGTATTTTGTCTGCCAGAAACCTAAAACATATTTTGAAGAGAAAAGCAAGGAGATAGAAAAGCAAAGCAGCAGCAGCGTTTGCTTGGGTAGGCTAGTGGGATCATAAAAGGGCAAAATGGTTGCACCTAGTTAAAGAATGGCTTTCAGTGTTCCAGGGTGAGGGAACGTAGCTGACACTGAAACGTTGTCTGTAATACACAATGTGCATCTGAAACATTTGGCAAGAGAGTCACCCACTGACCTCTGCTGGCATAAACCAGCTTGTTCTCTTAGGGCTTTTCGCTAGTGCAGCTCTTGCATGGGTAGTGGCATAAGCTAGTGTGGAGATTTTGGAAACGCTGCCTGCTGCTCTTTCATGTTCTTGGCCTCACAACTAAAACAAAGTGAGTAAAAAAGATACGTCTTTCTCTGTCGAGTGTAAGCTGGCCAGTCTGGGGCCCTAAACACCAGCACCCATGTAAAGCTGGGCTGTGCCATAGATGTACATGAGTGTATGGGCTCCAAACATGAAGAGAGGACAGCATCACACTTTCATGGTTGGGTCTCACCCTTCTTCCAAATAAGCCTGGAGCTCCTAGGTGGGTGTCAAAAAACCCCACAAACCCTTTGGGGTGGGGGTGGCAAACGGGAGGGCAATTGTATGTTTGAACCCAAAAATATAATCATTGGTGCTAGTGGGTAGGAGTCCTGAAACGGAAGTGAGAGGGGAATTAGGAATCCTATTGTGACTGATATTTATAAGTTGTGGGTATTGAGTTTGTATGAAAACATGTCTAAAGCATAGAGCTGCAGTCATATTAAATAAGATCTGCTTGCTGCTGTTTGGTACAGGCTTTCTCCCAGCTAGAATTGATCCAGCTCTGGCTGCAAGGATGGCAGATGGTTCTGTTGCGTGAAAAAAAAACAACAAACCAGAAGTCATGGTATGGTCAGGATGGGGTAAGAAGGCATTGCATCTGTCTCTTATGATTAGTACTTTAGCAGTATTTGTGCTGATCACTTGAACTACAATAAAAATCAGTTGAACTGTAGATCCTGCTGCGCTGAGCCCTACTCATGCAATCTTTCCCCCGGAGTACATCTACAGGTAAAATTTAACATCTACTCCTGAAAATGGAAACAAAACTTTACTGAAATTACAGATTTGTGTTTGGGCTCAGGTTAGCTTTATATCCTTACCTGTCTGTCAATACCATTGCAGGCAGGGAGACTGAAATTTTGTGCTAGGTTGTGTCAAGAGGTGTAAGTAACAGAAGCTTATGGCAAACATCCTCATTTTCTTTTAATCGGGTACAGAATAACAAAGTAATCCTACCAGCATTCACTCTTCTTTTTGGCCTTGCTTTACCTCCTTTTAGCTTGAATGCCGATGTAAAAGCAGTATGTTTGTGAATTGCTACATAAACTGGGCATTCACAATTGACTGCCACCAGGGCTGAGGGTGAGAGGGCTACCACAAATATAAAAATTTGTATTGTTCATGTTTTCAGAGAATTAGCAGTTGTATCTCCTCTCTGAATATCCAAACAAACTCCTGTTTGAAAATAAATCTACTGGAAAGGCTATACTGAAAATTTAAACATTTTAGACTTCAGACAGATTTAGATGTTTTCTATTTCATTATGTGGCTGATGTAAAACATGAAGTTCAATCAGTGTCAACCATTTTGTGTAATACCTTGGAGATTCACCATCTTTAGATGTGCTCTAAAGTTCCAGATCTAGAGGCTTAGCTATGTTACTACTCAAATGTGCATGAGCATAGGCGCTCTTATCTTACGCGATTCTCTTCTTATATAGCTTATTAGCAGAATTTAGCAGTAGGAAAGATCCTATTTCTTAGTGCTTTTGTGGTATGGGTTTTTTGTTGTTGGGTGTAGGGGGTGGGGGTTGGTTTCGGTTTTGGGTATTTCTTTTTGAGGCTAGTTGTAATGTGAATACAAGTGATAACAGTGAATCATCAGGAAAAAAAACCTTTGGAAATAAGCCAGAGTCAAATTCTTTTCTCGTGCTCTGTTCAATCTGCTTCCTCTTTAAAAGAAAACTTTCACATTAGCAGAAAAATAAATGCTTAGCCAGAGTTCTTTTTGTGTCCCTTTCAGCAGGGAGAAGGGGATGAGTGTGCCGAGCTCAATGCCCATGCTGGCTTCCTCCTGCCGTGGAGAGTTAACACTCTAAAAGCTTTTTCTTCCCCCTTTATTTCTGTTTCCATTTAATTCTTATGAAAAAGTTGCGATGTAACAATTTTGGTATTGGAAACCAAGCACAGAGTTTTGTTGTGAGGAACTGAACTGCTTTGATAGAATCCCAGTTTTCTCTGGGAGAAGTAACTTCTAGTTTTTAAATGGTTGCTGTTGCTAGAAAACAGCATCTGCACTACAAAGCTCTGAAGTACCTCCAGTAAATAAAAATATACCAATAGATATGGTATCTATGTGTCCATTAGAGCATACAGATACTGTGTTCTGTGAAAGCCTTCTGGTATGATCTTAAACAAGTCACTTTTTTTTTTTTTTTGCAGCTGTAAGATTAAATCCCCATTCACCCACATAACTAAAGCCTGCTTTAGAAAAAATTAACAATTGAATGTTCTTAACATGGTTACAATTAATTTTCATCAAGACAGGCAGACTTACCCACAGCAAGGAATAATGCTTTTTTTTTTTTTTTCCTATGTACCTTCTATGCACAGACTGGAGATATACACCCTTGCAAGCAGTTAGTCTATTTCTCAGACATACTCGCTATTAGGTATATTATGCATTATAGCTGAAACAAGGGAGTTGAGAGTATTGCAATTTATTAAGTACCATTTTCTTTCTTCCTACCTGTTTTTCCAGTTTCTAAAAGCTCATGCCAAGCATCTGGGGTTTTTTTCAGTTCTGAGCAAAAATTATGGATGAGATGAACAGTTTGGCTGATACCAGGCGTAGCTAACTTGCTAATTAAGCCTGACTGCTGAAATCTAGCTTCTGTTTTTCCCTGTACAGATATCGCGTTATACTTCTAACGTGTTGGGATCCACAAGGAGATGCGATTCCTGCCAGATCTTAGGGTTCCCTGCTATCTAGTGAAACAGCCAGCCTCACTGGAGCACCCTTGCTCCTCCTGGTATGCCATGGCTTGCTGTACAATATGTAAGAAGACAACATATTTTTAAAAAGGGATTCTCAGAAGTCCCTGTGGTAAACGGCTTAGTTTGTACAAAATGCTCAACTCCTCCCCACAGTTAAAAACACCTCAACTTCTTTCTGCCTCAATTTCTGAGCAATGTTTTCTTGGTGTTTGCCTGGCACCTAACCATGTTGACCTTATCCCTCTAGAAAATGAAGTTATTGGAGTAGAAGAGAAGTCCTGGAGGTGTCAGACCGCAATAGCGCAAAGCACTGTTCTACTACTTTTACGTGCAGTTGTACTGGGCTCTGCAGCACTGTGGTTAGCATGTTTCTGGAACATAGAGCACCAAAAATACAAGAAGCTGTCTTGTAGTTGCTCTTTGTGCAAGGGTCATTCAGCAAGTGCCACCAAATCCCACCACTAGTGAGACGAGGGAGGTTATGTTTTGTTTGACATCCTATCTGGAAGCACAGATATTCATCAGCCAGTGTTGGTGAGACTGAGGTTCCTCCACGTCTGTCACAACAGAAACACAGCTACTAAAGGGACTTTCGGAGAGCAAACATTAAGTTTTGTGAAATACAGATGCCGTGGAGTGAAGCAGCAACCAAGGTGGGTCTAGTTGCAAGGTCCTATGTAGAGTTAATTGCCTACAGTTTACTTGGAGGTAATGTGTAAGGGAGAGAATTTGCATGTTGGTGGAAGTCAGAAAGGCTGTTCTGATGACGTACGGTTACAAATCAGTAACTGCACTGTATTCATTCCAGTGAAATTTGGTGGAGACCGGATCACAGTTTGGCCACAGCAAGGAGACTGACTGGGAGATATTGAGTTAATGATACCAAGACTCCCCAGGCTTCCTTTAAACAACCAAGGGAGAAAATGCAGTTCATTCAAAAATGTCCATTAAATAGGAAAAAATCCCTTCAGGTATATGAATTGCCCTCAGTGACCCTGGTTTTACCCACACACCTTTGTCTCTTGCCCTAAATGAAAGACTTGCTGAAACAAAAAATCCCCAACTAATGGCACAGGCCAGCAGTGCTACTTGTGGATGTAGATAAATTTACTTTAAAATTATTTAAGTAGTGCTTGAAATATGGAATCCAATGTGATACCATATAACTGGAGTGCAGAAAACGTTCTTAGATGAGAAAAATTTCAAGGGTTTTCTCCTGATTCTGAGCTCCTCTGATGTATATCCCGAGGCATTGCCGATGTATGTGTTTTGTTACTGTTCAAAGGGGTTTTTATGCTAAAGTCTGCAATTGCTGAAAAAGGTGTAGATGATGCTGGAAAGTAAATATAATTTGCAGCCTTGGTTTGAACTCTAGGTTCACATTTAGTATATTCTGTATTTTTCTTAAACCTATTAGAAGAATGTTTCATCTGATCAATTGATCTAAAAGTGAATGAAACATAAGGCATCGTTGTTTGTTCACATGTCAGTTCTCTGAGATAAAATGCTTTGTTGTATCCTGCTAATATGTCCTAAATTTTTTGGTATCACTGACTTACAAATCGGAGACACTGGATTAAAGCAGGCTGCTTTCTTGAGGGCTAGGAGGGAGACTCACATTGGAGCGCTCCTCCTTGACCTCCAGACAAACCATTTATCTTCACTAATGTGCATTATTTTGCTTTTTGCAACAGATACCCCAATTTCTGTTTTGCCACCTGCTCCGTGGCAATTGACACTTCAGAGGGCTGGCTATTTGTTACTTACTAGCCATGGACAGGAATACAGTAAATTCTTTACAAAATAAAAATCAATACTCACTGACATACTGCGTATTGAAGAAAATAATTGTTTATGGCACTCAGCTTAAGCTGTTCTGGTAATCACGTTGAAAAATACAATATTTATTCATTAGATCAAATTTAATGAGGCCTCCTGGCAGTAATTATAAAAATTACTGTAGCAGTAAATTACTAATGAGTTGTGATGTGCTTCCTACCTGTGAGGAAGGACTGGGGGTTGAAAAACCTGATATCCAGACAACACTAGGGAGGGTGAGATCTTGAGGCTAGGAGTCAAGCTCACAGCAGCGCGGAAGTTGTTCACTGCACCTGAATGGTAAAAAAAAAAAAAAAATAGAAAAAGGAAAGAAAAAAAAATAGCAGAGAGACTTATAATCAGGAGTTTCGCTTTAAATAGACTCTAGGTTCGTTTCCAAACCAACACATATAGGCAAGGGAACAATGTTATCAATGGGAGGAAGAGAGTTCTTTGCCGTGTGTACATCATTGTGTCTACAAAAGCAGCTGAGGTGACCCAATTTACTGTAGTAGACCCTAGGCTAGGAACAACTTCTTGCTTTCTAGTTGTTATAAAGTTTCATGCAAAACAGAGCAAAGAGGACAATGTTTCCTTAGTGCCCTTAAATCTTCAGAACCGTCACCTAAGACGTGGAGCTAAGACAAAGGTTGAAATCCCCCACCAGCTCGCTTTGATGCAGGGAGTTTGACCCGGATTTCTTTCTTCTTCTGAGACAAAGCTTTAAGGAATGCAGAGGCTTTTGGTAGCAAACGGTACACAGTATGAATAACACCAAGGCATAAAGGTGTAAAAACGGTGCCACTTCTCTCAAAGGTCCAGGTTTCTGCTGAGTACAGGGTGTTGCTGCAGTAGCAGAGGCTGGTTAGAGAAAGGGGTTCTGCTGCGTACTAAAATTAATGCACAAGTGAATTGGCATATAATTATGTTTCTTTCTGTAGCTTGCAAAGATGTCACAGATTTGACAGGTGGCCTTTGGTATTGTGAAACAGTGAATAGGCTAGCTTTTAGCAAATATTTGCTCAAAAGATTGATCCTGGGTTCAAACATCAAATAGAAAAGGGCTGTGAATTTTAATCTCTCACAGCACAGAACTGCTCTTAAATAGAGTGTTGAGACTTGACAGAGAGAGAAAAAAAAAAAAAGTCTAGCACAATTTATCTCCTTGTGCTGATATGTTGCACTAAAAGGGACCACTAGGCATGGATACTTCTACACACTCATACATGATGTGAAGTCAAAGGGGAGAGAAGTGTGTCCATCCACACTTGAGTCATCTTCCAAACCTCTTGAAACAAGCAGAAATGTAGGTCCCTTGCACACAACCTACTTTGGTGCAGAGATGCTGGCTTTTGCGGAGCTATGGGTTTCTTAAGCTGAAAGCGCCCCTAAGAGTCAAGCATTGCAGTACTGAGCCCAAGCCCCTTTGTGGCTTTAGCCTCACGCCTAAATAAATGTATATGGTGAAAAATATATACAATTGGGTCTCACAAAACCTTAGGCGAGCTAGTAAATGAACAGCAACAGGTCAGCACGCAGAAGGACTATTTTGCAGTTTCCATAGTTTCAAGAAAAAGGGTACACCTTTGATACCCCTTCTAAAAAGCAGTAGTTCGCAGTGATTTAGCTAATGCACGTTACCTAGCTGCTTCTTGTTGAAATAAGGCAAGAAAACCTTTTGCCACGATGCAATTGCAAAAAGACAACATCCCTCCGCCAACCAGAAATTACCCTTATCGAACTTCATTGCCACAAAATCCACAGAGCCTGCTTTGTCTGGGCTGTTATGTCACCACAACGGATCTAGTGCAGTCACACTGCAGAGAAAAACCATCCATTTTTGGCTGTGAAGATGGTATCTCGGCTGCTTGAGCACTGGGCTCTTTTTCTAGTGCTGCCATGCGTTTCCTCAGTGACCTTAGGAAATTCAGTCTCTCCCCGTTTCCCTTTTTAAAGCATGGAAATCCTCTCCAGGCTTTCCCCTGCAGTCTGGTCCTGTCTGGAAGTGAAAATAAAGTGTGATTTTTTTTTTTTATTATTAGCTAAACTGAATTTGGCAATGGACAGATGTTCACTTTGCATACAGCTGTGCTGGCTGAAGATGCATTTTTCTGTCTTTCTGGAGCTGTAGTGTGGCTAAATTAACACTGATACGAAATTCTGTGGTCTTCAGATAGAAAACACTTTAGAAATGGGATTTATTGTGGGTTGGATTTTCAGAGCTGCTGTCAGCCACAGCTGAAATCAGTGGAAGCTGTGGGCTGAAAAATCTGGAGCCGTGAACTACAACAGTTTACATCCATGTAGAAGTAGTTCATGGCTGGCACAGGAATTCGGATCAATCTACATTACAAGCTCTCTGGTAGTACAAAAGGTAGACTTGGTGGAATGATTTTTTTTTTTCTTGGGCCTTTTTTTTTAAAACAAAACAAAACAAAACAAACCTGCAACATGCAGGTCTGAGGACTTGTACCCAAAAGGCTACAAGCTTTCACCACAGGCTGTCTGACTATTATCTCATGATGCAAAACAGGTTTTCAGGTAGTAATGTGAATTCTTATGGAATCTTACAGTGGCAAAATGGGAGCAATTTACCTAATGTTTCTTCTTCTACATGTATGAAATTAATTTAATATGTGTGTTGGGGGGGGTATGCTGTGGAACTAAACCTAAAAACTAAATAATAATGATGAAGCTTTTAAGAGAGAATGTCTCGCAATCTGACATAAGTAGTAAGATTGTTGCTGTGCAGTATTACTATAATTAAATTACATTATGCTATTGCCTTAAACTAATCCGTCAGTAATACTGTACTTAGCAGTAAGATTTTGTCACATAAACATTATGAGCCTTTAAAATTCTGCATTTTGTCTTGCAAAATGCAGGGAAAATACAGAAATTGGAGCAGCAGAATATAACATGAAAAGCTATAGCAGTGGAAAAAGGCCAGCTGGTTCAACATACCAGTCCTTTTAAAGCAGGTAAGTTAAGAGTGTTAGAATACATTTACCAAAAGGGTGGAACATGAGGTGTATGCGTGAGGTGCCTGCTATTACTTTAAAAATATTAGGTACCGATCTAAAAATTCTCTTTTTAATATTTTCCTGGACTTCAGAACACGTAAGGTTAAATCAGAAGCTGCTGAGAGTAAACTGTTAAGAAAAACATGCAAATCATAACTGAAATGAAGCTGCAATCTTTTCTCTGAACAGAGGCAGAAAAGGAAGGAGGCTACAGCTCACTTAGACTATGATCAGTGAAACAGGGCAGCTGATCAGAGGGATGCAGCCTTTAGAGCAATGTTAGCGCCTGCAGACCCAGGAAGCAGAATAATATTTTTCAAACTGAAGACTTCGCTCCCATCGTAACAGATCAAACCATCGTTCAGACCAGCAGATCCCGTCCTCTCGCAGCCTGGTAAGCTGTTGTACATTTATTCTGGTGCTAGATCATTTCCAAATGGGTTACTGGCACTTTCGTCCACATCCCGTCGACAGCTATCCCTTTCTCACCTTTGCAAAATATGGACCATCTTAATTGCTCCTTTTTGTTATCATGCACAAACAATTACTTGGATTTTCGCAAAAATTATCGAGGAAAACGACAAGCAGATTTCTGTCCCTTTGCTTCCATTGATAGCATACAAACATACACTGTAAACTTACTATATGCCACACTGCTGTGACTGGAACTACAGCATTTGCTGTACTTCCTATATTTGCCTCTGCCTTTAACTGTTCACTGAACCATCTTGGTCTGCAGTCCTTGTGATCTAATTGTGCATGCAATATGCCGGGACGGCCATGCTATTCATTAAGGATTCAGAATGTATACAGGGGTCCTCTTCTAGCTCCTGGGGGTAGGAAGAGGATGAAAACATTATGAGACTTTATTAAGTCTTCTAAGACTGCCACCCCTTGCCTCTGGCAGCCTCAGGAGTGGGAATTAGCCTTTACAGGGAGGTTATCATCCATAATACATATTTATGCTGTGTCCATCGTGTATAAGAATGCTCTCGGTAAAACTTAGGCTAGGCTGTAATAATACTTTGCACTTCTTTGTTGCCTTTCATCCGAGGATTTCATTGTGCCTTTAAAAGCTTTCATTAACTAAAATTCACAACCCCGTTGTGCAGTAACTGTGCATTAACACCTCCACCATATGCAAAATATAGTTCAAAGAAGCAAGGACTGGTGTAAGTGGTTTAAAAAGCTAGAAAGAATAGGGAGAAAAAAAACCCTGGAATTGGTTATTCCCACATCTATGTGCTAGCCCTGTGTTTCCTATCTAAAATATCTTAGACTTGGATTGACGCTCTGACTGCGCTTTGCTGCATTTTTAAAAGCTGATGTGTGTCAAATTTAGCATTGTTTCAAAATTCTCAAGGCATTCGTTTCCAGGGTCATTTATTATCTGTTGGAAATCTATCCTTTGATAACTAGATGCAGATGTAGCAACGAGAGCGATATAATTGCCTGTGGAGCTAGGTATGCATTTTCACTATTGTTAAGCTACGGGGTCTAGTTTCCCCAGGATGTATATGACTCTTGTGAATGCCAGTTACATACATTCCCGAGAAGAGAATATGCCCCTAAAGCTACAATGTTCTTCGTGCATAGCCTCCAATCCTCTACAAAGCTTACATTTCACAGGATTCAACAGTATTGGTTCTTTTGGGATCAATGAGAAACTCACCACCCATCTCCAGTATCTCTGAATTACAGAGCAGAACCAGATCAAACACAGAAGAGTTCCCTCATTTATCCTGCCTCTGTAATACATCAGAGTGTGTGCTGCATTCATTTTGTGTAGGCGGGCTGGTGTCTAATGTACTCTGTGAACATATTTATAAAGGATTAACCTGTGCCTGGTATTCCTAAAAACTGATTTAGTTAAAATACATATTTTATTCTACTTGTCTCAACCATACAAATCATTCCCGTTTAGCTTTGATATTAGTCATTTTTGCTGGAGTGTAATATACTGCACGTTATCGGTAGTCTTGCTATGTACGACAGGCTTTTTTCCCTCAGCCAATACTTCTCAGCGCATTGTATGATCTGCGTCTGAGAATTTTAACCTGCAGGGAAAGTGTTCGCTAATAGAATGTACCGTTTCGCAAATGCTGAAACACTGAGCATTTCAACAGGGCGCTCTTGCTTCAAAAGTGTTTAGAGGCAAACCGGGAGTAGGTGGTGAGGAATCGGAGGCGCTGGGAAGGACATAGCTGCGCTGTGTCCCTGGGATGCTGTGTGTGAGCGCACACGCTCTGACCTGCCACCTGCCACGCTAGGAAGGATCCAGTAATGTGAAGCTCCCAGGCTGCAAGCAATTGCAGCCTTCCCCTCCACCCCCAGCCCCAAGTTAAGTATATATGTTTTAAAATATTTACTTTGGCACAGGTAATATTTAAATATCTGTTTTGTGTAGGAGAAGGATTAAAAGGAAATGCAAAGGAATAACTTAGCGATGGGGAATTCTGACCCACATCTGCAATATGTGAAGAAAGCCCCCAAACGTTAAACGGCAATTTGAGAAGTTGCAGACGAGGAACTTGGGATAAAACTGAAGGAGGGCAGGCTTCTGATGGAGGATTAGGGGTAATTTACTAAAGATCAGGGAAAACAACCAAAGCAAACACTGGAAAACCTATTACTTCAGATGAGTGAAAGCCAGACTTAAGGTTTCTTCTCACCTCCATCTTCAACCTGGGATTCAGGGTTTGGTTTGGTTTTGGTGGGGTTTTTTTTGTTTTTTTACTTTGTATCAGCCTATACTGGGACAGCAACCCTGTGAAAAATCTTGTAGAGTCTTGTTTGCAATATCTAACATCTTCTAGTAGAAAGGAATGATGGTAGTTGATTATATTTTTGCCACTTATCTGATTGCCTTTGAATTCAAGGAGTTCAGCCCATTTTGAATTCTGTTCTTGATACCATGTTTTTTGTATAACTTGTGTGTCAGATATTATTTGTTGTACCATCACTCCATCTTATCTGGGTATAAGAAAACACAGAAATCAGTGTGTGTAGCGGGGGAGGAGGATTCTTCTCAGCAGCCCATCAAGCAGTTTTTCTAGTTCATTTTCTTCTCCATTGTTTGAATACCAGCTCAGAAGCTTGCAAGTGTTTCTTTTTCTTGCCAAGACAGTGGTACTTTTGCCCTGGCACACACTAATGTTTTTTTTCCCTTTTCTTGTGTTTTGAGTGCAGCTGAACAACAAATTCCTCTCTGTTTAACAAGCAACTTCCTCGTATTAAGTTCTTTTCCATACCAAAGTAACTTTTTTTGATTTCAGTGCAGCTCTGCATTTGTATTTGTTAATTATGTACCGACAAGCGACCAGTGGCAAGTGCAGCAATGCTGTGTGCTTGTGGGCTTTCAGAAAATGCCCCTCTGGAACCTGAGCCCATCTACCTCAAGGAGCCACGGCAGCAGCCACACTGCGAGAGGTAGCCAGTAAAACAGCAAGTCGGTGTTCAGGAAACAAGAGTGGCTCCTTTAAAAGAAATCTAACCTCTTTTCTGCTATTCCATGCGTGTTAGACTTCATGGTACTCTCAGAAATTTTCATGCAAGTTACACCTGTTTTACACTCCTCCCTGAAACCTAGGTCACTTCAAGTTTTACAGCAGCAAAATAATTTGCTGTCTGTTTTCTCACCAATGTAAGAGGCTTTCTTTAAGTGGAAGTTGGCTCACTGGAGGACAGGGACAGATGGATGTGTGTGTACATACATCTGGAATTCTTTTGTTCTCTCCCAGTTAGCTTTGATTGTTAAAACAACCATTTCCGTAATTTCTTGGCTGGCTTCGCAGGGGGAAAAAAATCTTGGTCTTCGCTGCTCCTGGAAGAGAGGTTGTCATAATGTTGCTCCCCCACTTGACTGACAGGCACCTTTGCGAACACACAGCATGTTTCATCTCAGAGCACTCGATGAATATCCTTACCCCCCTCCCCGGACCAGCCCACCTCCACTTGCAATGCTCCTTCCTTTTTCTCGCAGGATTGCAATCCCTGCCTTTTGTTCCTCCTTCTCAGGAGTTAATACCTCCCCACCTTACAAGTCAGCAGCAGATTCTGTCAGTTAAGAACCCCAAATAACAAACCCTCCTACCCTGAAGGCCTTTTCCTTTCAAGCGTGTATTTTTCTAGCCTGCAAGGGAGTCAGTGCCATAACCCTGAGCTTTCATGGAATAGTTCCTAAGCCTGTATCTGTGTATTATGAATATCTTCCAAAGGGGGAATGAACATCCCCTCTTCTGGCAGCTCCTACGTTTTGTGAGTTCCTGCCCCCCCTCCAGCTACTCTCCGCTCCTTGCAAGCCCTTGCACTTCATCCCCTCTGCATGTAACATCGCCTTTCCAGTCCTCCCGCACTGCTGCTGTCACCTCAGCCTGCTCCAGCCGTTGCCTGCCAAAGCAGTCACAGCCCAGAACCTAAACATATTTGCCTCGGTTAAGATGTCCCACTGTTGGTCTTTTGCAGATTTCCAGAAAGCTGGATGACCTGTGACACAAGCTTCCAATCTTTCTCTTCCATCCACACTCTTTTCCCCTATCTGTTGGATTTTTCTCTGAATTTCTGTGGCCTGAAAAAGAAAGCATCAGCTTGTTTTTTTTTTTCCTTTTACCCCGTTTAACATCACTGGCATCACATCCCCACCTTTCTAGCTGAGGTCTTCTTTTCTTGGCGCTATTCAGTGTTGCTTCTTGCTTCCTAACAAGCTGCTATTAAGAAATGCCAGACACATCTTCTGCCCTGGGGATAGTTGACTGTCTCTAACCCAGAGACAGGAGACTGCTGGCTCGGGGGCAAGAGGCGACTCCTACACAGAAATGTGAAACACTAGGTGACACATAGGGCCGGCTTATAAAGGGAAGCATTAACGGAATTCATGTTCATTTCGGAGACGTGGAAAACGATCCTGAAGACATACTGAAGATCTGAGATTATTAGGTGATCTGACATCATCTCCTTCATTTAATCATTCACATTTGCTGTTTCTGACACGTTTGCTGAGCCCGTGATGTTTAAACTGTGCATGTATGCAGATTTTTTTCCCTTCACCTCCTCACCCCATCTCACCTTACTTTGAAGTGGCATCTGCTTAGAAATCAAAGGTTTTTATCCGATGTCTCGGACTGTGGCATGCCAGGTAGGTATATAAGAGGCAGAGGGATTTTAAAAACAGGGAGGATAAAACTATCGGGATGACCAAGGCCTTCAGGTGCTTTGCAGTGTGCAGAACAGGGTGGTATAGAGAGGACGGACATCCTCCCCTGCAGGAAGCTCATGACTCCGGCTACTGACAACAATTACTACGGGCTTTTTAAATGTGATGGTGTTTTGAGTTTTGTTTTCAGTCTCTGTTGTGGGTTTTTTTCATCTTCCCAGACACAAGGGACCACTGGCCAAGCAGAACTGGCCGCTGCACTACTCGAGTCCATGCATAACCTCTCTGGTGCTCATGAGAGACCTCCCTTTCACCTGCTCCCCAGTCCCTCCCCATACACGCACTGCCCCAGCAGGGAGGCTGTCTTGGAGCCCAGCTGCATATCACAGCATCTCCTGGCAATATTTTTGCTCCCTAGTGACTCACTGCATTTTTGCACCTGATGGCAAAAGATAATCTGTCACCTCAAATCCTACCAGTTCTGCAAGACAGCTTTTTTATAATCAGTGGGTACTTTTACCCTCTTTTCTCCAAACATGAATATAAGGTCCAGCTTGACTCCCCCATACATTTTTTTTAAAGAAAGCAGCTGTGTTGTCCTTCAGGAAAACAGCTTGTAATTTAGCATTACTGCATTATATCCCCTAGGCAACGCTTTCTGTCTTCAGGACATATATTTATCACAGACATCGCAGTATCTCTATGGTGCTTTAGTTTTCCATCAAGGGAAGCTAAAAGAGCATTTAATTCCGTAAAGCTCTGATTGATCTTCACCACAATGTACCTCTGGTGCTTCTCTCAGTGTCTCCTCTGCTGAACAAGATTTCTTCTTCCTTTCTTGATCTCTCAGATGTCTGAACTGATCTCAGAAGCGTGGGCTTGCTTTGCCTTCTAGGGCTACCTGTCTTTGTGCTAGGCAGAGTTTTCCTGCCCTTTGGTCAGCTCTCCAGTCCCGGTTAGCTCCATCAGCCAGTGGCTCTTTGCCTTACTCAGGAGGCTCCCCAGGGGGAGCTGAATATATGTCAGCAAATAAATAATTTGCCAGCATTGGATGGCTTTTCACTTTTTGTTCTCTGTTTCACTTTTGGTATTACAAGGCAGCCATGGAGAGCAGGCAGATGGACACATCTTAAAATGAGTTCAATTAAGACGAACAGAAACATCATGGCCCCACTACTTGCTCTGAAACTTTTCTCTAAGTTCTTAATGCAAGCTGCTTTGTTAATTGCTGCTCTTTCTGGTGACCATTTCACCCTTGGGCTCAGAGCAGTACCCTTATTGTTACAAATTCTGATCCCAAAAGGCACAGGAAAGCAAGCACAGTCTTCTAAGTAGGAGATACTATGTGCTACAGCACTTGCCAAACCTATTTGATCAGCACACACAGCTGGAGAAAAAAAGCAAGCAAGCAAGCAAGGAAGAAGTGGGAATTTTAGAGAAATCTTTCAAAGTCTGCAGTAATTGTCAAGGTAAATGCCAGGCTCTTTCTGCTTTTCATAACACTGGTAATATCAGTTTATGATAAAAAGCTATTCTGAGTTACACAAGAAGGTAAGAGATTTGCCAAAAAATTTCTTTAGTTTCTATTCTATTTTTTATGATGGACAAGAAGCACCATCCATACTGATTGACTGTTGGCATGCGACTTACCACTGAGCAACTGTATGTTGATGGATAAGCCAGTCTCATCCAAGTGTCAGGAAGATTATCAAAAAAAAAGAGCTGTCTGTAGTTGCTCCATCTCTGAGGAGATTGCCAACTCACCCTAACAAAAGAAAACATTAGTGTGCTATTTGCGTCTCACAAAGAGACTGTGATAAGATGACATGATAAATGATAGAGGGCTTTTTTTTCCCCAGTAAAAACACATAAGGTAGCTAAATCGTCAAGTGTAAAGAATATCTTGGCTCTTGCAACTGGGGTGAGTCATTTATTTTTTAAAAAGGGGAAATGGTCAGAAAAACAAGAGTGTAGGTTCTGGGTTTTCTGTATTTCTTAAATTCACTCTAATTGCATTAAGTAATTACATGATACAGTAATTCATATACATACGCACAGAAGCACCCACCTACGCATACGTGCAGGGAGAAAATGATAAAGGGCCAAATTACTAACTTGCTTTCAGATACCCCACAGAAAATTGTACACGCAATCAAGCTACCATTCTGCTGGCTTGCTTGCACTAATGGCTATTTGAGTGCCCATGTTTTGTTACTCTGAATTAAAGATCGAAAGGATGGTAATTCTAGGTGGTGAAAAAGGAGGTCCCTTTAAAAAACTAGCCCTGTGAATTAGATTTTTCAGTACCTAGTCTTGGAGTGGTACCCATTAACTACAGCTGTGCATGCATATACCACGATTGTCTGTGTAAATTGCCAGCGATGCCTAAGAAGCTACTTAGTTGCCCAGTTCCGTGATTTGAACATATATTAAATGTTAGTGCAGCAGGTACGTCGCTGTTTGAGATTGCTAGATATTATGAAAATTTGGCCCTGCATGGTTAAGAACATTACGTGTTGCTATTCAGCACTTTGTTGGCATTCAGAGACATATTATTATAAAAAACCGCCAAAGATGCGTGTGGAGTTACTCGTGTCCTTTTTACCTAGCTTCACCGCACTTACTAGATGTGTGGTGAGATCAGGACTTGGGTGTTACTGTCTTTGCACCTTTACTCGCAGCTAATGGCCATCTCTTAACGATGGTCAAATGCCACACACCGATGTCTTTGAACATGTTGATAATTTAACACAATCTGGACCATGTGGCTTATCCGACGGGGATCTATATGAAGTAGAGTTCGTTTTTGGCATCAGAGGGTCTTTGAGGTATCAAACAGCCACATCCCTTCTCTCCTACGGATTGCCTAAAAAACACACAAACGCACAATGAACAACCAGATCTGTTAGCAATCATAACAGAGGACGCAAATTTCTGCAATGGCAGAAGAGAAGAATGTCCCTATTTTACCTCCGGGTCTGCACTGAAACAGGAATCAGACCGTCATCGGAGGCCTTGCGTTTTGCTTCCTAATATTGAGAGAGAGAGAGAGAGGATTTCAATCTCCTGAGCAGTTGCATGGTAATTTTATTCACACAAATTAAAACAAACCATTTGATATACGGAGACAAGTTACATGTTTGGAGTAGGCAGTTTATGAAAGCGCAATTTTTTAATCAATGAAATCAGAAAAAAGCTGCCCAAGTATCACTCACAATTGCCTGTTACTGGTGTCTACACTGATGCTGTGTTTAAACTGGTGCTATGTTTAAACCCATGCATTCCCTGAGATTAGTAAAGAAAAGCACACATATCTTCAGACCTAAATTGAGTACTTGAAGAGAATGCCTTACCTCATATATCAGCAGATCCGGTCTCTCATATTTTAGAAAACAAATCAGTTTATGTGAGAAGCATTCTGCTGGTGTTTGAGTAAAATATCTGATCTTACTTTCTTCTGAAAGTTTTTTTTTCGGTATGTCATCTAGCTCTGCCTTCACCTTCATGAGATACCCTGTTGTCACGAGGCAAGTGTCTCATGCACCCACTTCTGCGATAATGTAAAGGAAATCATAAACTTTGTGTATTTTAACTTAATGCAATGAAAGCAGTTCTACTGACTTCGTGTCATAGTATGAAGGATATGAAGGATTTATCCTGTGAAATGGAGAAGGAGTGGAAGACCTGTGCAACAACATTTCATGCTGTTAGGAAGAAAAGCAAATTCTGCCTCGTAGTTTGCAAATAATGGCATTTTGCAACCTGACAAAGGATCCGAAATAGCCCAACCCTATTAATATATAGCACTCCAGCAAGATCTTTTTTCTGTGTGGTGCAAAATAATGCATGTATTTATGTCTCATGTATACTAGAGATCCCTCATTACAAATTTCAAATTGAATCCCTGTAAAAAGCAGGTATGAAAATATCTAATTTTATTGAAATTGGTGGCCACGGGAGAAAAAAAAACAACATAAAACCAGAGACATCACACCATCTTGTGACAAATTTGCAGCCTGCTCTATGTTTTGACTGACCTTGTCTTCCACTGCTTGGGAGACTCCTTCCTCAGTGACTGGGTGTTTGAATTGCAGCTCTAATAGCATATGGAGCACGTTGTCTGCGGTTATTATTACAAAAGCAATCTTCACATTGGGGTGCGGTCCATAACGGATGGGGCTTTGGGGAGGTAGCATTTCATCCATATTTTTATGGTAACCTTCATAATCCAGGTTTGAAGAAACTGCAAACCCAGAAGCAGGCACTGACTTCCTATCAAACTGTCAAAGAAATAATAAAAACCCTGTCACCAAGACACTGGTGGCAATCCTCGCTAGACAGAATAGGGAACCTGCTTAGGCATAAATGAAATTGTTCTATTATGGAGTCATTGTTGAGAACAAGACTTTTATAACACTTCTGTATCTGTGGAAATTAATCTAATTTGTTCCCCCTTTTAATTAGCCTCTTTATGTCGCACTCAAGTTCTGATGCTCGCAAGAAAAAAAATAAATGGATTTTCTAATAATCAGATTATTCTTCAGTTAGAAAACAGCAGAGAGATAATTTTAATTTAAAAATAAAGAGACAGAAATATTTTAAAAGAAAAATGTTATTTCTTCCAAATTACAAAGTGCTGCTCTCTGGTGTAACATTATTATTCTGTGTAGCAATTTATTAAATGAAGCAATTTATGGTAGCATCTCTGAAAAATGCCATCCTTTATTGAAATGAAAGCGAGTAATAGCATAAGGACTGTAAAATAAAAAGACAGAATATCTTCTTTTAGACCATTACAAAAATACATGTATTGTCTATTTGACAATCAATACACCACCATAAAATAAAATGGAGCTGTGGTATCATCATCATAATTTCTATTTCAAACGGTTTGCTGAGAGCCAAATCGTGTCTTTTATGGAAAAGAATGACAAATGGTTTAATTCAATATCACACGCATGTGTATATATGAGCTGAAATTCTGTTGCAACTCAAAGCTGTTAGGCAAATATTTTAGGATCATCACAAGTTTAAAAACAACAGACATGTGGGAGTACATCCATTTATTTACACTTGTACTGACTTAAAATTCAAAATGTTATTTGATGCTTTTAAAGTACTGCTGTGGGATGTTAAATTACTGCTGAATTCTTACTGTTCTGAGATACCTTTCAACCTGCCAAGATGCATGATGATGATGATGATAATAATAATAACAGTGGTAGTGCAGGGATCTTTAAAATAATGCGGGGCTCATTCCTGTAAGATAAATACCATTTTCACTAACCCCCGTTTTATGATTCAGCATTTCTGATGCATCAAAGTGAAACAATGAAAGTAAAATAACAACAGGTTTGTGTGGGATGGGAAAGGGAAAACGAGCACGTGCATTGTCAGAATATCTCCAGAAATTGCAGGGGAAAAAAAAAAAGCACTCTTATAAATGGAACTTCCCTCTTCCACCCCTCTGCCCACCCCGGGAAAATTCCTCCTCTTGTTTTTACTGCTCACTACATTTCCTTCTTTTATTCCTTTTTCTCATCTCGTCCTTTTGTTCCCCTTCCCTCCTCAGACGCTTCTCCTTCCTCCTCGCAGCGGGAGGCTGCTGGCAGCTGGGGACGGAGAGCCGCGGCCGCGGGCCGGCGTGGGGCTTGCCGGCAGGTGAGCTGCTGCTGGCTGGGGGCACCGGCGCCCGAGGAGGAGGAGGAGGAGGAAGACGGGAGCCCACAGTTTGCTGCCATGTACGTACAGGGCCTGTGTCCCTCCTGCCTCCGTGCCACTTCCTCAGGGACAGGGTGGGTATGAAGCCCCTGCATGTGGCGCTGGCAGCTTTCTGTGCCTGCCTTGCTCAGGGCTGGGGGGGAAGGAGGAGGAGGAGGAGGGGAGATGACAAACGTGTTCTCAGGTGAGGATGGGGGCTACAAGCCACCCCTCTCGGCCATGCTCGGCACAAGCTGGGAAGTGAAGATGTAGGTGCTGCCTGCTACCTGCCTCCCATCTCCATCCGACCAAACGCGGAGTTCAGCGAGGGTCCCTCCAGCTGCAGCCACCGCTTAAGGCGGTGATAATCACAAACAGCCCCACAGAGATGGAAGGGAGAAGGCTTTTTCGCCTCTCTTACTGAAATAGTTTCATCGCCCGTGGACAGGTCATAGGTACCGCCGCTGGGCCGCAGCCGTGCTGGCACAGCGTTACAAGAAACCTGTGCTTTGGTAAGGGATCAGAGGTCACCGCTGTGGGGGATCGGGGGCTGACTTATTAAACGGCCTAATCTATTTAAGATGCGATTCCTCCAAAAGAGTAGTGTACTTGCGGCCATTTAAATGAGTGAGAAAGTGTGCCAGGTAATGCCGGTATTTACTGTCCTCGGCCACAAACCCGCGCTCAGCGGGTGGACGCCGGCGGTGGTGGTGGCAATCGGCCGCCGAGTCGCCTCGGTCCCCACCAGGCCCGTCACTTCTCCGGGACCGGGTTCTGCCGCTGTCACACCGCCGTCCTCCGAACGGAAACCACGGGAGAAAGTGCGGCCGTGGATTTGCTGTCGTTGCCCCAACAGCCCTCCGCGGCGTACGTATGGGCAGTGACCGGGGCTGGCCCGGGGCCCGGGCGGGAGGCTCCGGGGTGCGGGGCGGGAGAGACCCCACGGGGAAGTTTCCCCACCGGCCGCTGCGTGTTTTTCGCTGTGGCGGTGCCGGGGGTGCGACCCAGCGCGGGGAATCGCCTACGCCCCATCCCCAGCCTGAACGCAAACGCCTGCGGGGGGAAAAACTCCCTCAGGGGTCGGCCGCCATCCCAACGCCGCGGCCCCTGGGGGCACACGCCTCTCCCCCCGGGGCCTCCCTCTCCCCCGGAGCA